>NW_026783396.1:0-365942 GCF_949774975.1 Lagenorhynchus albirostris | reverse complement strand
AATATGTCTCAGTTCTCGTCCCCTGGTACTCGGGTGCAACATTCCAGATGCTCTACTAACTCTCTCCCGACTTGGAGAGTCAGTGCCTTTAACCTCCTGTTTGGCCCAGTTTGCAATTTCTGCGGAAAATGAACAGGAATAGGGAGAACTAATGAAAGAGTAGCTGGATGTGTCTGGACGGGCAAATTTAACTCTCATATCCCACCAGGAAGAGGAATTAATCTAAGGATCAGCGTGCCGTGCCAGAACCAGCTTAGGGCTTGAAGCAATCTGTGGTGTTGCGGCCAGCTCACAAGAAAGCGACTTGAAGAAAGGAGCTCAGGGGCACTGTAATTCACAAACCTGCAGAGTTATAAATGACAGCTATCGTCCAAAAATATACTGAAGTAAGGCTGCCAAGAGGACTTGAAAGTGGGGCAGAATTGCAGGAAACCGATTTCAGGAGGTAGACTGGAATTGCATTTAAAGCATAGGAAAAGAGGCAGGACGTCCACAATGATGGACTTGGCCAAAAAGGGCGTATGCGTTTTTCCCTGAATATATTCAGGAAAAAACGCATACGCCCTTTTTGGCCAACTAAGCAAGCTTGCAAAGGAAATCTGAACTACAATGAAGTCTCACTTCCCCCCTGTCAAAAGGGCCATCTGAAAAAAGTGTAGAATCCAGAAAGGCAGGACAGGCCATGGAGAACTGGGAGCATGGTTATGCTGATGGGTGGGATATAAATTGCCAACAACCACTCCAGAGAAGTGTATGTTGTTTCCTGAAACATCTAAAAAACAAAGCAACAGAGCCTAGGGCACTTCCACTTATGGTCCTATAGCTTAGGGAAGTTAAAATCAAAAAGACACAGTCACCCCAAAGTTTGGGACGGCTCTGTTTACAAGAACCCCGTTTACGGTACATGTTCAGTATCGCAGAAAGTGAAAAATGGATAAAGAAGTTGTGGTACTTACGTACAATGCAATATCACTCAGCAATGACATCTATGTCATCAGGCCCATAGCAGCATAATGAGTGGATTCAGGTATGATGATTCTAACTGAAATAAGTCACACAGAAAAAGAAACATCATAAGATATCACTAATACACGGAATGTAAACTTTCCTACACAGGAACTGGATTACAAAACAGAACAGGGTCTCAAATTTAGAAAACCAACTTATGCTTGCTTAAGGGGAAAGGTGAGTTGGGGTGCTGCATAAAACCAGAGATTGAAATAAGCACAGATAAAGTTCCTTAAGCTAAAAATGTAATAGACAAGAGCTACACATTGCTCAAAGAAATGGACTCAACACCCCATATTAAACGCCTAAGAATGTACGTGACTAGTAAGTTAAAACCTATGGATTGCTATGTCTCTGAAAGAGAATCAAGCGTGTGTACACTGGCATAAACGCAGCAGTGATAGGATTGGAGAGGTTCGGTGAGCAAATGAAGACCCTTTGAAGTCATATTGCATGGTACCCATTCCACGGGTCTCCACTCTCCAGCTTTAAGGGATTCTTCCTTCAGCTAAACCATGCATGTGGAACACAGAGTATGATCAAACGTGTGATCGGGAGACGTGTTCAAATATTTCTCCGTTCTCGTCCCCTGGTACTCGGGTGCAACTTTCCAGATGCTTTGCTAACACTCTCCCGACTTGCAGGGTCAGTGCCTTTAACCTCCTGTTTGGCCCAGTTTGCAATTTCTGCGGAAGATGAACAGGAATAGGGAGAACCAATGAGAGACTAGCTGGAGGTGTCTGGACGGGCAAATTTAACTCTCATTTCCCACCAGGAAGAGGAATTAACCAAAGGCTCAGCGTGCCGTGCCGGAACCAGATTACTGCCTGAAGCAATCCTGCGGTGTTGCGGCCAGCTCACAAGAAAGCGAGTTGAAGAAAGGAGCTCAGGGGCACTGTAATTCACAAACCTGCAGAGATATAAATGACAGCTATCGTCCAAAAATATACTGAAGTAAGGCTGCCAAGAGGACTTGAAAGCGGGGCAGAATTGCAGGAAACCGATTTCAGGAGGTAGGCTGGAATTGCATTTAAAGCATAGGAAAAGAGGCAGAACGTCGACAATCATGCACTAGGCCAAAAAGGGCGTATGCGTTTTTTCCTGAATATATTCAGGAAAAAATGCATACGCCCTTTTTGGCCAACCATGCAAGCTTGCAAAGGAAATCTGCACTACAATGTAGTCTCACTTTCCCCCGGTCAAAAGGGCCATCTGAAAAAAGTGTAAAATCCAGAAAGGCAGGACAGGCCATGGAGAACTGGAAGCCTTGTTATGCTGATGGGCGGGATGTAAATTGCCAACAGCCACTCGGGAGAAGTGTATGGTGTTTCCTGAAACATCTAAAAAACAAAGCAGCAGAGACTGGGGCACTTCCACTGATGGTCCTATAGCTTAGGGAAATAAAAATCAAAAAGACACAGCCACCCCAAAGTTTGGGACGGCTCTGTTTACAAGAACCTCGTTTATGGTACAAGTTCAATATCGCAGAAAGTGAAAAATGGATAAAGAAGTTGTGGTACTTACGTACAATGCAATATCACTCAGCAATGAAATCTATGTCATCAGGCCCGTAGCAGCATAATGAGTGGATTCAGGTATGATGATTCTAACTGAAATAAGTCACACAGAAAAAGAAACATCATAAGATATCACTAATACACAGAATGTAAACTTGGCTACACAGGAACTGGATTACAAAACAGAACAGGGTCTCAAATTTAGAAAACCAACTTATGCTTGATTAAGGGGAAAGGTGAGTTGGGGTGCTGCATAAAACCAGAGATTGAAATGAGCACAGATAAAGTTCCTTAAGCCAAATATGGAATAGACAAGAGCTACTCCTTGCTCAATGAAATGGACTCAACACCCCATATTAAACGCCTAAGAATGTACCTGACTACTAAGTATCTTAAAACCTATGGATTGCTATGTCTCCGAAAGAGAATCAAGCGTGTGTACACTGGCATAAACGCAGCAGTGATAGGATTGGAGAGGTTCAGTGAGCAAATGAAGACCCTTTGAAGTCATATTGTATGGTACCCATTCCACGGGTCTCCACGCTCCAGCTTTAAGGGATTCTTCTTTCAGCTAAACCATGCCTGTGGAACCCAGAGTATGATCAAACGTGTGATCGGGAGACGTGTTCAAATATGTCTCCGTTCTCGTCCCCTGGTGCTCGGGTGCAACATTCCAGACACTTTACTAACACTCTCCCGACTTGGAGAGTCAGTGCCTTTAACCTCCTGTTTGGCCCAGTTTGGAATTTCTGCGGAAAATGAACAGGATTAGGGAGAACCAATGAGAGACTAGCTGGAGGTGTCTGGACGGGCAAATTTAACTCTCATTTCCCACCAGGAAGAGGAATTAATCTAAGGGTCAGCGTGCCGTGGCAGAACCAGACTAGGGCCTGAAGCAATCTGTGGTGTTGCGGCCAGCTCACAAGAAAGCGACTTGAAGAAAGGAGCTCAGGGGCACAGTAATTCACAAACCTGTAGAGATATAAATGACAGCTATCGTCCAAAAATATACTGAAGTAAGGCTGCCAATAGGACTTGAAAGCGGGGCAGAATTGCAGGAAACCGATTTCAGGAGGTAGACTGGAATTGCATTTAAAGCATAGGAAAAGAGGCAGAACGTCGACAATGATGCACTTGGCCAAAAAGGGCGTATGCGTTTTTTCCTGAATATATTCAGGAAAAAACCATACGCACTTTTTGGCCAACCAAGCAAGCTTGCAAAGGAAATCTGCACTACAATGAAGTCTCACTTCCCCTGGTCAAAAGGGCCATCTGAAAACAGTGTAAAATCCAGAAAGGCAGGACAGGCCATGGAGAACTGGGAGCCTTGTTATGCTGATGGGTGGGATGTAAATTGCCAACAGCCACTCGGGAGAAGTGTATGGTGTTTCCTGAAACATCTAAAAAACAAAGCAACAGAGCCTGGGGCACTTCCACTTATGGTCCTATAGCTTAGGGAAATTAAAATCAAAAAGACACAGCCACCCCAAAGTTTGGGAAGGCTCGTTTACGATACAAGTTCAATATCGCAGAAAGCGCAAAATGGATAAAGAAGTTGTGGTACTTACGTACAATGCCATATCACTCGGCAATGACATCTATGTCATCAGGCCCGTAGCAGCATAATGAGTGGATTCAGGTATGATGCTTCTAACTGAAATAAGTTACACAGAAAAACAAACATCATAAGATATCCCTAATACACGGAATGTAAACTTGGCTACACAAGAACTGGATTACAAAACAGAACAGGGTCTCAAATTTAGAAAACCAACTTATGCTTGCTTAAGGGGAAAGGTGAGTTGGGGTGCTGCATAAAACCAAGATTCTAATGAGCACAGATAAAGTTCCTTAAGCCAAATATGGAATAGACAAGAGCTACTCCTTGCTCAACGAAATGGACTCAACACCCCATATTAAACACCTAAGAATGTACCTGACTAGTAAGTATCTTAAAACCTATGGATTGCTATGTCTCCGAAAGAGAATCAAGCGTGTGTACACTGGCATAAACGCAGCAGTGATAGGATTGGAGAGGTTCGGTGAGCAAATGAAGACCCTTTGAAGTCATATTGCATGGTACCCATTCCACGGGTCTCCACTCTACAAGTTTAAGGGATTCTTCCTTCAGCTAAACAATGCATGTGGAACCCAGAGTATGATCAAACGTGTGATCAGGAGACGTGTTCAAATATGTCTCCGTTCTCGTCCCCTGGTACTCGGGTGCAACATTCCAGACACTTTACTAACACTCTCCGGACTTAGAGAGTCAGTGCCTTTAACCTACTGTTTGGCCCAGTTTGCAATTTCTGCGGAAGATGAACAGGAATAGGGAGAACCAATGAGAGATTAGCTGGAGGTGTCTGGACGGGCAAATTTAACTCTCATTTCCCACCAGGAAGAGGAATTAACCTAAGGGTCAGCGTGCCGTGCCGGAACCAGATTAGGGCCTGAAGCAATCTGTGGTGTTGCGGCGAGCTCACAAGAAAGCGACTTGAAGAAAGGAGCTCAGGGGCACTGTAATTCACAAACCTACAGAGTTATAAATGACAGCTATCGTCCAAAAATATACTGAAGTAAGGCTGCCAAGAGGACTTGAAAGCGGGGGAGAATTGCAGGAAACCGATTTCAGGAGGTAGACTGGAATTGCATTTAAAGCATAGGAAAAGAGGCAGAACGTCCACAATGATGCACTTGGCCAAAAAGGGCGTATGCGTTTTTTCCTGAATATATTCAGGAAAAAACGCATACGCCCTTTTTGGCCAACCAAGCAAGCTTGCAAAGGAAATCTGCACTACAGTGAAGTCTCACTTCCCCGCGGTCAAAAGGGCCATCTGAAAAAAGTGTAAAATCCAGAAAGGCAGGACAGGCCATGGAGAACTGGGAGCCTTGTTACGCTGATGGGCGGGATGTAAATTGCCAACAGCCACTCGGAAGAAGTGTATGGTGTTTCCTGAAACATCTAAAAAACAAAGCAACAGAGCCTAGGGCACTTCCACTTATGGTCCTATAGCTTAGGGAAATTAAAATCAAAAGACACAGCCACCCCAAAGGTTGGGACGGCTCTGTTTACAAGAACCTGGTTTACGGTACAAGTTCAATATCGCAGAAAGTGAAAAATGGATAAAGAAGTTGTGGTACTTACGTACAATGCAATATCACTCAGCAATGAAATCTATGTCATCAGCCCCGTAGCAGCATAATGAGTGGATTCAGGTATGATGATTCTAACTGAAATAAGTCACACAGGAAAAGAAACATCATAAGATATCACTAATACACGGAATGTAAACTTGGCTACATAGGAACTGAATTACAAAACAGAACAGGGTCTCAAATTTAGAAAACCAACTTATGCTTGCTTAAGGGGAAAGGTGAGTTGGGGTGCTGCATAAAACCAGAGATTGAAATGAGCACAGATAAAGTTCCTTAAGCCAAATATGGAATAGACAAGAGCTACTCCTTGCTCAACGAAATGGACTCAACACCCCGTATTAAACGCCTAAGAATGTACCTGACTAGTAAGTATCTTAAAACCTATGGATTGCTATGTCTCTGAAAGAGAATCAAGCGTGTGTACACTGGCATAAACGCAGCAGTGATAGGATTGGAGAGGCTTGGTGAGCAAATGAAGACCCTTTGAAGTCATATTGCATGGTACTCATTCCACGGGTCTCCACTCTCCAGATTTAAAGGATTCTTCCTTCAGCTAAACCATGCATGTGGAACTCAGAGTATGATCAAACGTGTGCTCGGGAGACGTGTTCAAATATGTCTCCGTTCTCGTCCCCTGGTACTCGGGTGCAACATTCCAGACGCTTTACTAACACTCTCCCGACTTGGAGAGTCAGTGCCTTTAACCTCCTGTTTGGCCCAGTTTGCAATTTCTGCAGAAGATGAACAGGAATAGGGAGAACCAATGAGAGACTAGCTGGAGGTGTCTGGACGGGCAAATTTAACTCTCATTTCCCACAAGGAAGGGAATTAACCAACGGCTCAGCGTGCCGTGCCGCAACCAGATTAGGGCCTGAAGCAATCCTGCGGTGTTGCGGCCAGCTCACAAGAAAGCGAGTTGAAGAAAGGAGCTCAGGGGCACTGTAATTCACAAACCTGCAGAGTTATAAATGACAGCTATCGTCCAACAATATACTGAAGTCAGGCTGCCAAGAGGACTTGAAAGCGGGGCAGAATTGCAAGAAACCGATTTCAGGAGGTAGGCTGGAATTGCATTTAAAGCATTGGAAAAGAGGCAGAACGTCCACAATGATGCACTTGGCCAAAAAGGGCGTATGCGTTTTTTCCTGAATATATTCAGGAAAAAACGCATACGCCCTTTTTGGCCAACCAAGCAAGCTTGCAAATGAAATCTGCACTACAATGAAGTCTCACTTCCCCCTGTCAAAAGGGCCATCTGAAAAAAGTGTAGAATCCAGAAAGGCAGGACAGGCCATGGAGAACTGGGAGCCTTGTTATGCTGATGGGCGGGATGTAAATTGCCAACAGCCACTTGGGAGAAGTGTATGGTGTTTCCTGAAACATCTAAAAAACAAAGCAACAGAGCCTGGGGCACTTCCACTTATGGTCCTACAGCTTAGGGAAATTAAAATCAAAAAGACACAGCCACCCCAAAGTTTGGGACGGCTCGTTTACGGTACAAGTTCAATATCGCAGAAAGCGCAAAATGGATAAAGAAGTTGTGGTACTTACGTACAATGCATTATCACTCAGCAATGACATCTATGTCATCAGGCCCGTAGCAGCATAATGAGTGGATTCAGGTATGATGCTTCTAACTGAAATAAGTCACACAGAAAAAGAAACATCATAAGATATCACTAATACACGGAATGTAAACTTGGGTACACAAGAACTGGATTACAAAACAGAACAGGGTCTCAAATTTAGAAAACCAACTTATGCTTGCTTAAGGGGAAAGGTGAGTTGGGGTGCTGCATAAAACCAGAGATTGAAATGAGCACAGATAAAGTTCCTTAAGCCAAATATTGAATAGACAAGAGCTACTCCTTGCTCAACGAAATGGACTCAACACCCCATATTAAACGCCTAAGAATGTACCTGACTAGTAAGTATCTTAAAACCAATGGATTGCTATGTCTCTGAAAGAGAATCAAGCGTGTGTACACTGGCATAAACGCAGCAGTGATAGGATTGGAGAGGTTCGGTGAGCAAATGAAGACCCTTTGCAGTCATATTGCATGGTACCCATTCCACGGGTCTCCACTCTCCAGCTTTAAGGGATTCTTCCTTCAGCTAAAGCATGCATGTGGAACCCAGAGTATGATCAAACGTGTGATCGGGAGACGTGTTCAAATATGTCTCCGTTCTCGTCCCCTGGTACTCGGGTGCAACATTCCAGACGCTTTACTAACACTCTCCCCACTTGGAGAGTCAGTGCCTTTAACCTCCTGTTTGGCCCAGTTTGCAATTACTGCGGAAGATGAACAGGAATAGGGAGAACCAATGAGAGACTAGCTGGAGGTGTCTGGACGGGCAAATTTAACTCTCATTTCCCACCAGGAAGGGAATTAACCAAAGGCTCAGCGTGCCGTGCCGCAACCAGATTAGGGCCTGAAGCAACTGCTGTTTTGCGGCCAACTCACAAGAAAGCGAGTTGAAGAAAGGAGCTCAGGGGCACTGTAATTCACAAACCTGCAGAGTTATAAATGACAGCTATCGTCCAAAAATATACTGAAGTAAGGCTGCCAAGAGGAGTTGAAAGCGGGGCAGAATTGCAGGAAACCGATTTCAGGAGGTAGACTGGAATTGCATTTAAAGCATAGGAAAAGAGGCAGAACGTCGACAATGATGCACTTGGCCAAAAAGGGCATATGCGTTTTTTCCTGAATATATTCAGGAAAAAACGCATACGCCCTTTGTGGCCAACCAAGCAAGCTTGCAAAGGAAATCTGCACTACAATGAAGTCTCACTTCCCCCTGGTCAAAAGGGCCATCTGAAAAAAGTGTAAAATCCAGAAAGGCAGGACAGGCCATGGAGAACTGGGAGCCTTGTTATGCTGATGGGCGGGATGTAAATTGCCAACAGCCACTCGGGAGAAGTGTATGGTGTTTCCTGAAACATCTAAAAAACAAAGCAACAGAGCCTGGGGCACTTCCACTTATGGTCCTATAGCTTAGGGAAATTAAAATCAAAAAGACACAGCCACCCCAAAGTTTGGGACGGCTCGTTTACGATACAAGTTCAATATCGCAGAAAGCGCAAAATGGATAAAGAAGTTGTGGTACTTACGTACAATGCCATATCACTCGGCAATGACATCTATGTCATCAGGCCCGTAGCAGCATAATGAGTGGATTCAGGTATGATGCTTCTAACTGAAATAAGTCACACAGAAAAAGAAACATCATAAGATATCACTAATACACGGAATGTAAACTTGGCTACACAAGAACTGAATTACAAAACAGAACAGGGTCTCAAATTTAGAAAACCAACTTATGCTTGCTTAAGGGGAAAGGTGAGTTGGGGTGCTGCATAAAACCAGAGATTGAAATGAGCACAGATAAAGTTCCTTAAGCCAAATATGGAATAGACAAGAGCTACTCCTTGCTCAACGAAATGGACTCAACACCCCATATTAAACGCCTAAGAATGTACCTGACTAGTAAGTATCTTAAAACCTATGCATTGCTATGTCTCCGAAAGAGAATCAAGCGTGTGTACACTGGCATAAATGCAGCAGTGATAGGATTGGAGAGGTTCGGTGAGCAAATGAAGACCCTTTGAAGTCATATTGCATGGTACCCATTCCACGGGTCTCCACTCTCCAGGTTTAAGGGATTCTTCCTTCAGCTAAAGCATTCATGTGGAACTCAGAGTATGATAAAACGTGTGATCGGGAGACGTGTTCAAATATGTCTCCGTTCTCGTCCCCTGGTACTCGGGTGCAACATTCCAGACGCTTTACTAACACTCTCCCGACTTGGAGAGTCAGTGCCTTTAACCTCCTGTTTGGCCCAATTTGCAATTTCTGCGGAAGATGAACAGGAATAGGGAGAAGCAATGAGAGACTAGCTGGAGGTGTCTGGACGGGCAAATTTAACTCTCATTTCCCACCAGGAAGAGGAATTAACCAAAGGCTCAGCGTGCCGTGCCGGAACCAGATTAGGGCCTGAAGCAATCCTGCGGTGTTGCGGCCAGCTCACAAGAAAGCGAGTTGAAGAAAGGAGCTCAGGGGCACTGTAATTCACAAACCTGCAGAGTTATAAATGACAGCTATCGTCCAAAAATATACTGAAGTAAGGCTGCCAAGAGGACTTGAAAGCGGGGCAGAATTGCAGGAAACCGATTTCAGGAGGTAGACTGGAATTGCATTTAAAGCATAGGAAAAGAGGCAGGACGTCCACAATGATGCACTTGGCCAAAAAGGGCGTATGCGTTTTTTCCTGAATATATTCAGGAAAAAACGCATACGCCCTTTTTGGCCAAACAAGCAAGCTTGCAAAGGAAATCTGCACTACAATGAAGTCTCACTTCCCCCTGGTCAAAAGGGCCATCTGAAAAAAGTGTAGAATCCAGAAAGGCAGGACAGGCCATGGAGAACTGGGAGCCTTGTTATGCTGATGGGCGGGATGTAAATTGCCAACAGCCACTCGGGAGAAGTGTATGGTGTTTCCTGAAACATCTAAAAAACAAAGCAACAGAGCCTGGGGCACTTCCACTTATGGTCCTATAGCTTAGGGAAATTAAAATCAAAAAGACACAGCCACCCCAAAGTTTGGGACGGCTCTCTTTACAAGAACCTCGT
Source organism: Lagenorhynchus albirostris (assembly GCF_949774975.1). Classification (NCBI taxonomy): domain Eukaryota; kingdom Metazoa; phylum Chordata; class Mammalia; order Artiodactyla; family Delphinidae; genus Lagenorhynchus; species Lagenorhynchus albirostris. The sequence goes on along the minus strand of NW_026783396.1, from coordinate 355,630 downwards.
TTACGGTACAAGTTCAATATCACAGAAGGCGCAAAATGGATAAAGAAGTTGTGGTACTTACGTACAATGCAATATCACTCAGCAATGACATCTATGTCATCAGGCCCATAGCAGCATAATGAGTGGATTCAGGTATGATTATTCTAACTGAAATAAGTCACACAGAAAAAGAAACATCATAAGATATCACTAATACACGGAATGTAAACTTGGCTACACAGGAACTGGATTCCAAAACAGAACAGGGTCTCAAATTTAGAAAACCAACTTATGCTTGCTTAAGGGGAAAGGTGAGTTGGGGTGCTGCATAAAACCAGAGATTGAAATGAGCACAGATAAAGTTCCTTAAGCCAAATATGGAATAGACAAGAGCTACTCCTTGCTCAACGAAATGGACTCAACACCCCATATTAAACGCCTAAGAATGTACCTGACTAGTAAGTATCTTAAAACCTATGCATTGCTATGTCTCCGAAAGAGAATCAAGCGTGTGTACACTGGCATAAATGCAGCAGTGATAGGATTGGAGAGGTTCGGTGAGCAAATGAAGACCCTTTGAAGTCATATTGCATGGTACCCATTCCACGGGTCTCCACTCTCCAGCTTTAAGGGATTCTTCCTTCAGCTAAAGCATTCATGTGGAACTCAGAGTATGATAAAACGTGTGATCGGGAGACGTGTTCAAATATGTCTCCGTTCTCGTCCCCTGGTACTCGGGTGCAACATTCCAGACGCTTTACTAACACTCTCCCGACTTGGAGAGTCAGTGCCTTTAACCTCCTGTTTGGCCCAATTTGCAATTTCTGCGGAAGATGAACAGGAATAGGGAGAAGCAATGAGAGACTAGCTGGAGGTGTCTGGACGGGCAAATTTAACTCTCATTTCCCACCAGGAAGAGGAATTAACCAAAGGCTCAGCGTGCCGTGCCGGAACCAGATTAGGGCCTGAAGCAATCCTGCGGTGTTGTGGCCAGCTCACAAGAAAGCGAGTTGAAGAAAGGAGCTCAGGGGCACTGTAATTCACAAACCTGCAGAGTTATAAATGACAGCTATCGTCCAAAAATATACTGAAGTAAGGCTGCCAAGAGGACTTGAAAGCGGGGCAGAATTGCAGGAAACCGATTTCAGGAGGTAGGCTGGAATTGCATTTAAAGCATAGGAAAAGAGGCAGAACGTCGACAATCATGCACTAGGCCAAAAAGGGCGTATGCGTTTTTTCCTGAATATATTCAGGAAAAAACGCATACGCCCTTTTTGGCCAACCATGCAAGCTTGCAAAGGAAATCTGCACTACAATGTAGTCTCACTTTCCCCCGGTCAAAAGGGCCATCTGAAAAAAGTGTAAAATCCAGAAAGGCAGGACAGGCCATGGAGAACTGGAAGCCTTGTTATGCTGATGGGCGGGATGTAAATTGCCAACAGCCACTCGGGAGAAGTGTATGGTGTTTCCTGAAACATCTAAAAAACAAAGCAGCAGAGACTGGGGCACTTCCACTGATGGTCCTATAGCTTAGGGAAATAAAAATCAAAAAGACACAGCCACCCCAAAGTTTGGGACGGCTCTGTTTACAAGAACCTCGTTTATGGTACAAGTTCAATATCGCAGAAAGTGAAAAATGGATAAAGAAGTTGTGGTACTTACGTACAATGCAATATCACTCAGCAATGAAATCTATGTCATCAAGCCCGTAGCAGCATAATGAGTGGATTCAGGTATGATGATTCTAACTGAAATAAGTCACACAGAAAAAGAAACATCATAAGATATCACTAATACACAGAATGTAAACTTGGCTACACAGGAACTGGATTACAAAACAGAACAGGGTCTCAAATTTAGAAAACCAACTTATGCTTGATTAAGGGGAAAGGTGAGTTGGGGTGCTGCATAAAACCAGAGATTGAAATGAGCACAGATAAAGTTCCTTAAGCCAAATATGGAATAGACAAGAGCTACTCCTTGCTCAATGAAATGGACTCAACACCCCATATTAAACGCCTAAGAATGTACCTGACTACTAAGTATCTTAAAACCTATGGATTGCTATGTCTCCGAAAGAGAATCAAGCGTGTGTACACTGGCATAAACGCAGCAGTGATAGGATTGGAGAGGTTCAGTGAGCAAATGAAGACCCTTTGAAGTCATATTGTATGGTACCCATTCCACGGGTCTCCACGCTCCAGCTTTAAGGGATTCTTCTTTCAGCTAAACCATGCCTGTGGAACCCAGAGTATGATCAAACGTGTGATCGGGAGACGTGTTCAAATATGTCTCCGTTCTCGTCCCCTGGTGCTCGGGTGCAACATTCCAGACACTTTACTAACACTCTCCCGACTTGGAGAGTCAGTGCCTTTAACCTCCTGTTTGGCCCAGTTTGGAATTTCTGCGGAAAATGAACAGGATTAGGGAGAACCAATGAGAGACTAGCTGGAGGTGTCTGGACGGGCAAATTTAACTCTCATTTCCCACCAGGAAGAGGAATTAATCTAAGGGTCAGCGTGCCGTGGCAGAACCAGACTAGGGCCTGAAGCAATCTGTGGTGTTGCGGCCAGCTCACAAGAAAGCGACTTGAAGAAAGGAGCTCAGGGGCACAGTAATTCACAAACCTGTAGAGATATAAATGACAGCTATCGTCCAAAAATATACTGAAGTAAGGCTGCCAATAGGACTTGAAAGCGGGGCAGAATTGCAGGAAACCGATTTCAGGAGGTAGACTGGAATTGCATTTAAAGCATAGGAAAAGAGGCAGAACGTCGACAATGATGCACTTGGCCAAAAAGGGCGTATGCGTTTTTTCCTGAATATATTCAGGAAAAAACCATACGCACTTTTTGGCCAACCAAGCAAGCTTGCAAAGGAAATCTGCACTACAATGAAGTCTCACTTCCCCTGGTCAAAAGGGCCATCTGAAAACAGTGTAAAATCCAGAAAGGCAGGACAGGCCATGGAGAACTGGGAGCCTTGTTATGCTGATGGGTGGGATGTAAATTGCCAACAGCCACTCGGGAGAAGTGTATGGTGTTTCCTGAAACATCTAAAAAACAAAGCAACAGAGCCTGGGGCACTTCCACTTATGGTCCTATAGCTTAGGGAAATTAAAATCAAAAAGACACAGCCACCCCAAAGTTTGGGAAGGCTCGTTTACGATACAAGTTCAATATCGCAGAAAGCGCAAAATGGATAAAGAAGTTGTGGTACTTACGTACAATGCCATATCACTCGGCAATGACATCTATGTCATCAGGCCCGTAGCAGCATAATGAGTGGATTCAGGTATGATGCTTCTAACTGAAATAAGTTACACAGAAAAACAAACATCATAAGATATCCCTAATACACGGAATGTAAACTTGGCTACACAAGAACTGGATTACAAAACAGAACAGGGTCTCAAATTTAGAAAACCAACTTATGCTTGCTTAAGGGGAAAGGTGAGTTGGGGTGCTGCATAAAACCAAGATTCTAATGAGCACAGATAAAGTTCCTTAAGCCAAATATGGAATAGACAAGAGCTACTCCTTGCTCAACGAAATGGACTCAACACCCCATATTAAACACCTAAGAATGTACCTGACTAGTAAGTATCTTAAAACCTATGGATTGCTATGTCTCCGAAAGAGAATCAAGCGTGTGTACACTGGCATAAACGCAGCAGTGATAGGATTGGAGAGGTTCGGTGAGCAAATGAAGACCCTTTGAAGTCATATTGCATGGTACCCATTCCACGGGTCTCCACTCTACAAGTTTAAGGGATTCTTCCTTCAGCTAAACAATGCATGTGGAACCCAGAGTATGATCAAACGTGTGATCAGGAGACGTGTTCAAATATGTCTCCGTTCTCGTCCCCTGGTACTCGGGTGCAACATTCCAGACACTTTACTAACACTCTCCGGACTTAGAGAGTCAGTGCCTTTAACCTACTGTTTGGCCCAGTTTGCAATTTCTGCGGAAGATGAACAGGAATAGGGAGAACCAATGAGAGATTAGCTGGAGGTGTCTGGACGGGCAAATTTAACTCTCATTTCCCACCAGGAAGAGGAATTAACCTAAGGGTCAGCGTGCCGTGCCGGAACCAGATTAGGGCCTGAAGCAATCTGTGGTGTTGCGGCGAGCTCACAAGAAAGCGACTTGAAGAAAGGAGCTCAGGGGCACTGTAATTCACAAACCTACAGAGTTATAAATGACAGCTATCGTCCAAAAATATACTGAAGTAAGGCTGCCAAGAGGACTTGAAAGCGGGGGAGAATTGCAGGAAACCGATTTCAGGAGGTAGACTGGAATTGCATTTAAAGCATAGGAAAAGAGGCAGAACGTCCACAATGATGCACTTGGCCAAAAAGGGCGTATGCGTTTTTTCCTGAATATATTCAGGAAAAAACGCATACGCCCTTTTTGGCCAACCAAGCAAGCTTGCAAAGGAAATCTGCACTACAGTGAAGTCTCACTTCCCCGCGGTCAAAAGGGCCATCTGAAAAAAGTGTAAAATCCAGAAAGGCAGGACAGGCCATGGAGAACTGGGAGCCTTGTTACGCTGATGGGCGGGATGTAAATTGCCAACAGCCACTCGGAAGAAGTGTATGGTGTTTCCTGAAACATCTAAAAAACAAAGCAACAGAGCCTAGGGCACTTCCACTTATGGTCCTATAGCTTAGGGAAATTAAAATCAAAAGACACAGCCACCCCAAAGGTTGGGACGGCTCTGTTTACAAGAACCTGGTTTACGGTACAAGTTCAATATCGCAGAAAGTGAAAAATGGATAAAGAAGTTGTGGTACTTACGTACAATGCAATATCACTCAGCAATGAAATCTATGTCATCAGCCCCGTAGCAGCATAATGAGTGGATTCAGGTATGATGATTCTAACTGAAATAAGTCACACAGGAAAAGAAACATCATAAGATATCACTAATACACGGAATGTAAACTTGGCTACATAGGAACTGAATTACAAAACAGAACAGGGTCTCAAATTTAGAAAACCAACTTATGCTTGCTTAAGGGGAAAGGTGAGTTGGGGTGCTGCATAAAACCAGAGATTGAAATGAGCACAGATAAAGTTCCTTAAGCCAAATATGGAATAGACAAGAGCTACTCCTTGCTCAACGAAATGGACTCAACACCCCGTATTAAACGCCTAAGAATGTACCTGACTAGTAAGTATCTTAAAACCTATGGATTGCTATGTCTCTGAAAGAGAATCAAGCGTGTGTACACTGGCATAAACGCAGCAGTGATAGGATTGGAGAGGCTTGGTGAGCAAATGAAGACCCTTTGAAGTCATATTGCATGGTACTCATTCCACGGGTCTCCACTCTCCAGATTTAAAGGATTCTTCCTTCAGCTAAACCATGCATGTGGAACTCAGAGTATGATCAAACGTGTGCTCGGGAGACGTGTTCAAATATGTCTCCGTTCTCGTCCCCTGGTACTCGGGTGCAACATTCCAGACGCTTTACTAACACTCTCCCGACTTGGAGAGTCAGTGCCTTTAACCTCCTGTTTGGCCCAGTTTGCAATTTCTGCAGAAGATGAACAGGAATAGGGAGAACCAATGAGAGACTAGCTGGAGGTGTCTGGACGGGCAAATTTAACTCTCATTTCCCACAAGGAAGGGAATTAACCAACGGCTCAGCGTGCCGTGCCGCAACCAGATTAGGGCCTGAAGCAATCCTGCGGTGTTGCGGCCAGCTCACAAGAAAGCGAGTTGAAGAAAGGAGCTCAGGGGCACTGTAATTCACAAACCTGCAGAGTTATAAATGACAGCTATCGTCCAACAATATACTGAAGTCAGGCTGCCAAGAGGACTTGAAAGCGGGGCAGAATTGCAAGAAACCGATTTCAGGAGGTAGGCTGGAATTGCATTTAAAGCATTGGAAAAGAGGCAGAACGTCCACAATGATGCACTTGGCCAAAAAGGGCGTATGCGTTTTTTCCTGAATATATTCAGGAAAAAACGCATACGCCCTTTTTGGCCAACCAAGCAAGCTTGCAAATGAAATCTGCACTACAATGAAGTCTCACTTCCCCCTGTCAAAAGGGCCATCTGAAAAAAGTGTAGAATCCAGAAAGGCAGGACAGGCCATGGAGAACTGGGAGCCTTGTTATGCTGATGGGCGGGATGTAAATTGCCAACAGCCACTTGGGAGAAGTGTATGGTGTTTCCTGAAACATCTAAAAAACAAAGCAACAGAGCCTGGGGCACTTCCACTTATGGTCCTACAGCTTAGGGAAATTAAAATCAAAAAGACACAGCCACCCCAAAGTTTGGGACGGCTCGTTTACGGTACAAGTTCAATATCGCAGAAAGCGCAAAATGGATAAAGAAGTTGTGGTACTTACGTACAATGCATTATCACTCAGCAATGACATCTATGTCATCAGGCCCGTAGCAGCATAATGAGTGGATTCAGGTATGATGCTTCTAACTGAAATAAGTCACACAGAAAAAGAAACATCATAAGATATCACTAATACACGGAATGTAAACTTGGCTACACAAGAACTGGATTACAAAACAGAACAGGGTCTCAAATTTAGAAAACCAACTTATGCTTGCTTAAGGGGAAAGGTGAGTTGGGGTGCTGCATAAAACCAGAGATTGAAATGAGCACAGATAAAGTTCCTTAAGCCAAATATTGAATAGACAAGAGCTACTCCTTGCTCAACGAAATGGACTCAACACCCCATATTAAACGCCTAAGAATGTACCTGACTAGTAAGTATCTTAAAACCAATGGATTGCTATGTCTCTGAAAGAGAATCAAGCGTGTGTACACTGGCATAAACGCAGCAGTGATAGGATTGGAGAGGTTCGGTGAGCAAATGAAGACCCTTTGCAGTCATATTGCATGGTACCCATTCCACGGGTCTCCACTCTCCAGCTTTAAGGGATTCTTCCTTCAGCTAAAGCATGCATGTGGAACCCAGAGTATGATCAAACGTGTGATCGGGAGACGTGTTCAAATATGTCTCCGTTCTCGTCCCCTGGTACTCGGGTGCAACATTCCAGACGCTTTACTAACACTCTCCCCACTTGGAGAGTCAGTGCCTTTAACCTCCTGTTTGGCCCAGTTTGCAATTACTGCGGAAGATGAACAGGAATAGGGAGAACCAATGAGAGACTAGCTGGAGGTGTCTGGACGGGCAAATTTAACTCTCATTTCCCACCAGGAAGGGAATTAACCAAAGGCTCAGCGTGCCGTGCCGCAACCAGATTAGGGCCTGAAGCAACTGCTGTTTTGCGGCCAACTCACAAGAAAGCGAGTTGAAGAAAGGAGCTCAGGGGCACTGTAATTCACAAACCTGCAGAGTTATAAATGACAGCTATCGTCCAAAAATATACTGAAGTAAGGCTGCCAAGAGGAGTTGAAAGCGGGGCAGAATTGCAGGAAACCGATTTCAGGAGGTAGACTGGAATTGCATTTAAAGCATAGGAAAAGAGGCAGAACGTCGACAATGATGCACTTGGCCAAAAAGGGCATATGCGTTTTTTCCTGAATATATTCAGGAAAAAACGCATACGCCCTTTGTGGCCAACCAAGCAAGCTTGCAAAGGAAATCTGCACTACAATGAAGTCTCACTTCCCCCTGGTCAAAAGGGCCATCTGAAAAAAGTGTAGAATCCAGAAAGGCAGGACAGGCCATGGAGAACTGGGAGCCTTGTTATGCTGATGGGCGGGATGTAAATTGCCAACAGCCACTCGGGAGAAGTGTATGGTGTTTCCTGAAACATCTAAAAAACAAAGCAACAGAGCCTGGGGCACTTCCACTTATGGTCCTATAGCTTAGGGAAATTAAAATCAAAAAGACACAGCCACCCCAAAGTTTGGGACGGCTCGTTTACGATACAAGTTCAATATCGCAGAAAGCGCAAAATGGATAAAGAAGTTGTGGTACTTACGTACAATGCCATATCACTCGGCAATGACATCTATGTCATCAGGCCCGTAGCAGCATAATGAGTGGATTCAGGTATGATGCTTCTAACTGAAATAAGTCACACAGAAAAAGAAACATCATAAGATATCACTAATACACGGAATGTAAACTTGGCTACACAAGAACTGAATTACAAAACAGAACAGGGTCTCAAATTTAGAAAACCAACTTATGCTTGCTTAAGGGGAAAGGTGAGTTGGGGTGCTGCATAAAACCAGAGATTGAAATGAGCACAGATAAAGTTCCTTAAGCCAAATATGGAATAGACAAGAGCTACTCCTTGCTCAACGAAATGGACTCAACACCCCATATTAAACGCCTAAGAATGTACCTGACTAGTAAGTATCTTAAAACCTATGCATTGCTATGTCTCCGAAAGAGAATCAAGCGTGTGTACACTGGCATAAATGCAGCAGTGATAGGATTGGAGAGGTTCGGTGAGCAAATGAAGACCCTTTGAAGTCATATTGCATGGTACCCATTCCACGGGTCTCCACTCTCCAGGTTTAAGGGATTCTTCCTTCAGCTAAAGCATTCATGTGGAACTCAGAGTATGATAAAACGTGTGATCGGGAGACGTGTTCAAATATGTCTCCGTTCTCGTCCCCTGGTACTCGGGTGCAACATTCCAGACGCTTTACTAACACTCTCCCGACTTGGAGAGTCAGTGCCTTTAACCTCCTGTTTGGCCCAATTTGCAATTTCTGCGGAAGATGAACAGGAATAGGGAGAAGCAATGAGAGACTAGCTGGAGGTGTCTGGACGGGCAAATTTAACTCTCATTTCCCACCAGGAAGAGGAATTAACCAAAGGCTCAGCGTGCCGTGCCGGAACCAGATTAGGGCCTGAAGCAATCCTGCGGTGTTGCGGCCAGCTCACAAGAAAGCGAGTTGAAGAAAGGAGCTCAGGGGCACTGTAATTCACAAACCTGCAGAGTTATAAATGACAGCTATCGTCCAAAAATATACTGAAGTAAGGCTGCCAAGAGGACTTGAAAGCGGGGCAGAATTGCAGGAAACCGATTTCAGGAGGTAGACTGGAATTGCATTTAAAGCATAGGAAAAGAGGCAGGACGTCCACAATGATGCACTTGGCCAAAAAGGGCGTATGCGTTTTTTCCTGAATATATTCAGGAAAAAACGCATACGCCCTTTTTGGCCAACCAAGCAAGCTTGCAAAGGAAATCTGCACTACAATGAAGTCTCACTTCCCCCTGGTCAAAAGGGCCATCTGAAAAAAGTGTAGAATCCAGAAAGGCAGGACAGGCCATGGAGAACTGGGAGCCTTGTTATGCTGATGGGCGGGATGTAAATTGCCAACAGCCACTCGGGAGAAGTGTATGGTGTTTCCTGAAACATCTAAAAAACAAAGCAACAGAGCCTGGGGCACTTCCACTTATGGTCCTATAGCTTAGGGAAATTAAAATCAAAAAGACACAGCCACCCCAAAGTTTGGGACGGCTCTCTTTACAAGAACCTCGTTTACGGTACAAGTTCAATATCACAGAAGGCGCAAAATGGATAAAGAAGTTGTGGTACTTACGTACAATGCAATATCACTCAGCAATGACATCTATGTCATCAGGCCCATAGCAGCATAATGAGTGGATTCAGGTATGATTATTCTAACTGAAATAAGTCACACAGAAAAAGAAACATCATAAGATATCACTAATACACGGAATGTAAACTTGGCTACACAGGAACTGGATTCCAAAACAGAACAGGGTCTCAAATTTAGAAAACCAACTTATGCTTGCTTAAGGGGAAAGGTGAGTTGGGGTGCTGCATAAAACCAGAGATTGAAATGAGCACAGATAAAGTTCCTTAAGCCAAATATGGAATAGACAAGAGCTACTCCTTGCTCAACGAAATGGACTCAACACCCCATATTAAACGCCTAAGAATGTACCTGACTAGTAAGTATCTTAAAACCTATGCATTGCTATGTCTCCGAAAGAGAATCAAGCGTGTGTACACTGGCATAAATGCAGCAGTGATAGGATTGGAGAGGTTCGGTGAGCAAATGAAGACCCTTTGAAGTCATATTGCATGGTACCCATTCCACGGGTCTCCACTCTCCAGCTTTAAGGGATTCTTCCTTCAGCTAAAGCATTCATGTGGAACTCAGAGTATGATAAAACGTGTGATCGGGAGACGTGTTCAAATATGTCTCCGTTCTCGTCCCCTGGTACTCGGGTGCAACATTCCAGACGCTTTACTAACACTCTCCCGACTTGGAGAGTCAGTGCCTTTAACCTCCTGTTTGGCCCAATTTGCAATTTCTGCGGAAGATGAACAGGAATAGGGAGAAGCAATGAGAGACTAGCTGGAGGTGTCTGGACGGGCAAATTTAACTCTCATTTCCCACCAGGAAGAGGAATTAACCAAAGGCTCAGCGTGCCGTGCCGGAACCAGATTAGGGCCTGAAGCAATCCTGCGGTGTTGTGGCCAGCTCACAAGAAAGCGAGTTGAAGAAAGGAGCTCAGGGGCACTGTAATTCACAAACCTGCAGAGTTATAAATGACAGCTATCGTCCAAAAATATACTGAAGTAAGGCTGCCAAGAGGACTTGAAAGCGGGGCAGAATTGCAGGAAACCGATTTCAGGAGGTAGACTGGAATTGCATTTAAAGCATAGGAAAAGAGGCAGGACGTCCACAATGATGCACTTGGCCAAAAAGGGCGTATGCGTTTTTTCCTGAATATATTCAGGAAAAAACGCATACGCCCTTTTTGGCCAACCAAGCAAGCTTGCAAAGGAAATCTGCACTACAATGAAGTCTCACTTCCCCCTGGTCAAAAGGGCCATCTGAAAAAAGTGTAGAATCCAGAAAGGCAGGACAGGCCATGGAGAACTGGGAGCCTTGTTATGCTGATGGGCGGGATGTAAATTGCCAACAGCCACTTGGGAGAAGTGTATGGTGTTTCCTGAAACATCTAAAAAACAAAGCAACAGAGCCTGGGGCACTTCCACTTATGGTCCTATAGCTTAGGGAAATTAAAATCAAAAAGACACAGCCACCCCAAAGTTTGGGACGGCTCTCTTTACAAGAACCTCGTTTACGGTACAAGTTCAATATCACAGAAGGCGCAAAATGGATAAAGAAGTTGTGGTACTTACGTACAATGCAATATCACTCAGCAATGACATCTATGTCATCAGGCCCATAGCATCATAATGAGTGGATTCAGGTATGATTATTCTAACTGAAATAAGTCACACAGAAAAAGAAACATCATAAGATATCACTAATACACGGAATGTAAACTTGGCTACACAGGAACTGGATTCCAAAACAGAACAGGGTCTCAAATTTAGAAAACCAACTTATGCTTGCTTAAGGGGAAAGGTGAGTTGGGGTGCTGCATAAAACCAGAGATCGTAATGAGCACAGATAAAGTTCCTTAAGCCAAATATGGAATAGACAAGAGCTACTCCTTGCTCAATGAAATGGACTCAACACCCCATATTAAACGCCTAAGAATGTACCTGACTAGTAAGTATCTTAAAACCTATGCATTGCTATGTCTCCGAAAGAGAATCAAGTGTGTGTACACTGGCATAAATGCAGCAGTGATAGGATTGGAGAGGTTCGGTGAGCAAATGAAGACCCTTTGAAGTCATATTGCATGGTACCCATTCCACGGGTCTCCACTCTCCAGGTTTAACGGATTCTTCCTTCAGCTAAACCATGCATGTGGAACCCAGAGTATGATCAAACGTGTGATCGGGAGACGTGTTCAAATATGTCTCCGTTCTCGTCCCCTGGTACTCGGGTGCAACATTCCAGACGCTTTACTAACACTCTCCCGACTTGGAGACTCAGTGCCTTTAACCTCCTGTTTGGCCCAGTTTGCAATTTCTGCGGAAGATGAACAGGAATAGGGAGAACCAATGAGAGACTAGCTGGAGGTGTCTGGACGGGCAAATTTAACTCTCATTTCCCACCAGGAAGGGAATTAACCAAAGGCTCAGCGTGCTGTGCCGGAACCAGATTAGGGCCTGAAGCAATCTTGCGGTGTTGCGGCCAACTCACAAGAAAGCGAGTTGAAGAAAGGAGCTCAGGGGCACTGTAATTCACAAACCTGCAGAGTTATAAATGACAGCTATCGTCCAAAAATATACTGAAGTCAGGCTGCCAAGAGGACTTGAAAGCGGGGCAGAATTGCAGGAAACCGATTTCAGGAGGTACACTGGAATTGCATTTAAAGCATAGGAAAAGAGGCAGAACGTCCACAATGATGCACTTGGCCAAAAAGGGCGTATGCGTTTTTTCCTGAATATATTCAGGAAAAAACGCATACGCCCTTTTTGGCCAACCAAGCAAGCTTGCAAAGGAAATCTGCACTACAATGAAGTCTCACTTCCCCCCGGTCAAAAGGGCCATCTGAAAAAAGTGTAGAATCCAGAAAGGCAGGACAGTCCATGGAGAACTGGGAGCCTTGTTATGCTGATGGGCAGGATGTAAATTGCCAACAGCCACTTGGGAGAAGTGTATGGTGTTTCCTGAAACATCTAAAAAACAAAGCAACAGAGCCTGGGGCACTTCCACTTATGGTCCTATAGCTTAGGGAAATTAAAATCAAAAAGACACAGCCACCCCAAAGTTTGGGACGGCTCTCTTTACAAGAACCTCGTTTACGGTACAAGTTCAATATCGCAGAAAGCGCAAAATGGATAAAGAAGTTGTGGTACTTACGTACAATGCAATATCACTCAGCAATGACATCTATGTCATCAGGCCCGTAGCAGCATAATGAGTGGATTCAGGTATGATTATTCTAACTGAAATAAGTCACACAGAAAAAGAAACATCATAAGATATCACTAATACACGGAATGTAAACTTGGCTACACAGGAACTGGATTACAAAACAGAACAGGGTCTCAAATTTAGAAAACCAACTTATGCTTGCTTAAGGGGAAAGGTGAGTTGGGGTTCTGCATAAAACCAGAGATTGAAATGAGCACAGATAAAGTTCCTTAAGCCAAATATGGAATAGACAAGAGCTACTCCTTGCTCAACGAAATGGACTCAACACCCCATATTAAACGCCTAAGAATGTACCTGACTAGTAAGTATCTTAAAACCTATGCATTGCTATGTCTCCGAAAGAGAATCAAGCGTGTGTACACTGGCATAAATGCAGCAGTGATAGGATTGGAGAGGTTCGGTGAGCAAATGAAGACCCTTTGAAGTCATATTGCATGGTACCCATTCCACGGGTCTCCACTCTCCAGCTTTAAGGGATTCTTCCTTCAGCTAAAGCATTCATGTGGAACTCAGAGTATGATAAAACGTGTGATCGGGAGACGTGTTCAAATATGTCTCCGTTCTCGTCCCCTGGTACTCGGGTGCAATATTCCAGACGCTTTACTAACACTCTCCCGACTTGGAGAGTCAGTGCCTTTAACCTCCTGTTTGGCCCAATTTGCAATTTCTGCGGAAGATGAATAGGAATAGGGAGAAGCAATGAGAGACTAGCTGGAGGTGTCTGGACGGGCAAATTTAACTCTCATTTCCCACCAGGAAGAGGAAGTAACCAAAGGCTCAGCGTGCCGTGCCGGAACCAGATTAGGGCCTGAAGCAATCCTGCGGTGTTGCGGCCAGCTCACAAGAAAGCAAGTTGAAGAAAGGAGCTGAGGGGCACTGTAATTCACAAACCTGCAGAGTTATAAATGACAGCTATCGTCCAAAAATATACTGAAGTAAGGCTGCCAAGAGGACTTGAAAGCGGGGCAGAATTGCAGGAAACCGATTTCAGGAGGTAGACTGGAATTGCATTTAAAGCATAGGAAAAGAGGCAGGACGTCCACAATGATGCACTTGGCCAAAAAGGGCGTATGCGTTTTTTCCTGAATATATTCAGGAAAAAACGCATACGCCCTTTTTGGCCAACCAAGCAAGCTTGCAAAGGAAATCTGCACTACAATGAAGTCTCACTTCCCCCTGGTCAAAAGGGCCATCTGAAAAAAGTGTAGAATCCAGAAAGGCAGGACAGGCCATGGAGAACTGGGAGTCTTGTTATGCTGATGGGCGGGATGTAAATTGCAAACAGCCACTTGGGAGAAGTGTATGGTGTTTCCTGAAACATCTAAAAAACAAAGCAACAGAGCCTGGGGCACTTCCACTTATGGTCCTATAGCTTAGGGAAATTAAAATCAAAAAGACACAGCCACCCCAAAGTTTGGGACGGCTCTCTTTACAAGAACCTCGTTTACGGTACAAGTTCAATGTCGCAGAGGGCGCAAAATGGATAAAGAAGTTGTGGTACTTACGTACAATGCAATATCACTCAGCAATGACATCTATGTCATCAGGCCCATAGCAGCATAAAGAGTGGATTCAGGTATGATTATTCTAACTGAAATAAGTCACACGGAAAAAGAAACATCATAAGATATCACTAATACACGGAATGTAAACTTGGCTACACAGGAACTGGATTCCAAAACAGAACAGGGTCTCAAATTTAGAAAACCAACTTATGCTTGCTTAAGGGGAAAGGTGAGTTGGGGTGCTGCATAAAACCAGAGATTGAAATGAGCACAGATAAAGTTCCTTAAGCCAAATATGGAATAGACAAGAGCTACTCCTTGCTCAACGAAATGGACTCAACACCCCATATTAAACGCCTAAGAATGTACCTGACTAGTAAGTATCTTAAAACCTATGCATTGCTATGTCTCCGAAAGAGAATCAAGCATGTGTACACTGGCATAAACGCAGCAGTGATAGGATTGGAGAGGTTCGGTGAGCAAATGAAGACCCTTTGAAGTCATATTGCATCGTACCCATTCCACGGGTCTCAACTCTCCAGGTTTAAGGGATTCTTCCTTCAGCTAAAACATGCATGTGGAACCCAGATTATGATCAACCGTGTGATCGGGAGACATGTTGCAATATGTCTCAGTTCTCGTCCCCTGGTACTCGGGTGCAACATTCCAGACGCTCTACTAACTCTCTCCCGACTTGGAGAGTCAGTGCCTTTAACCTCCTGTTTGGCCCACTTTGCAATTTCTGCGGAAAATGAACAGGAATAGGGAGAACCAATGAAAGAGTAGCTGGATGTGTCTGGACGGGCAAATTTAACTCTCATATCCCACCAGGAAGAGGAATTAATCTAAGGGTCAGCGTGCCGTGCCAGAACCAGATTAGGGCCTGAAGCAATCTGTGGTGTTGCGGCCAGCTCACAAGAAAGCGACTTGAAGAAAGGAGCTCAGGGGCACTGTAATTCACAAACCTGCAGAGTTATAAATGACAGCTATCGTCCAAAAATATACTGAAGTAAGGCTGCCAAGAGGACTTGAAAGTGGGGCAGAATTGCAGGAAACCGATTTCAGGAGGTAGACTGGAATTGCATTTAAAGCATAGGAAAAGAGGCAGGACGTCCACAATGATGGACTTGGCCAAAAAGGGCGTATGCGTTTTTCCTGAATATATTCAGGAAAAAACGCATACGCCCTTTTTGGCCAACTAAGCAAGCTTGCAAAGGAAATCTGAACTACAATGAAGTCTCACTTCCCCCCTGTCAAAAGGGCCATCTGAAAAAAGTGTAGAATCCAGAAAGGCAGGACAGGCCATGGAGAACTGGGAGCATGGTTATGCTGATGGGTGGGATATAAATTGCCAACAACCACTCGAGAGAAGTGTATGTTGTTTCCTGAAACATCTAAAAAACAAAGCAACAGAGCCTAGGGCACTTCCACTTATGGTCCTATAGCTTAGGGAAGTTGAAATCAAAAAGACACAGTCACCCCAAAGTTTGTGACGGCTCTGTTTACAAGAACCTCGTTTACTGTACAAGTTCAATATCACAGAAAGTGAAAAATGGATAAAGAATTTGTGGTACTTACGTACAATGCAATATCATTCAGCAATGAAATCTATGTCATCAGGCCCGTAGCAGCATAATGAGTGGATTCAGGTATGATGATTCTAACTGAAATAAGTCACAAAGAAAAAGAAACATCATAAGATATCACTAATACACAGAATGTAAACTTGGCTACACAGGAACTGGATTACAAAACAGAACAGGGTCTCAAATTTAGAAAACCAACTTATGCTTGATTAAGGGGAAAGGTGAGTTGGGGTGCTGCATAAAACCAGAGATTGAAATGAGCACAGATAAAGTTCCTTAAGCCAAATATGGAATAGACAAGAGCTACTCCTTGCTCAATGAAATGGACTCAACACCCCATATTAAACGCCTAAGAATGTACCTGACTACTAAGTATCTTAAAACCTATGGATTGCTATGTCTCCGAAAGAGAATCAAGCGTGTGTACACTGGCATAAACGCAGCAGTGATAGGATTGGAGAGGTTCAGTGAGCAAATGAAGACCCTTTGAAGTCATATTGTATGGTACCCATTCCACGGGTCTCCACGCTCCAGCTTTAAGGGATTCTTTTTTCAGCTAAACCATGCCTGTGGAACCCAGAGTATGATCAAACGTGTGATCGGGAGACGTGTTCAAATATGTCTCCGTTCTCGTCCCCTGGTGCTCGGGTGCAACATTCCAGACACTTCACTAACACTCTCCCGACTTGGAGAGTCAGTGCCTTTAACCTCCTGTTTGGCCCAGTTTGGAATTTCTGCGGAAAATGAACAGGATTAGGGAGAACCAATGAGAGACTAGCTGGAGGTGTCTGGACGGGCAAATTTAACTCTCATTTCCCACCAGGAAGAGGAATTAATCTAAGGGTCAGCGTGCCGTGGCAGAACCAGACTAGGGCCTGAAGCAATCTGTGGTGTTGCGGCCAGCTCACAAGAAAGCGACTTGAAGAAAGGAGCTCAGGGGCACAGTATTTCACAAACCTGTAGAGATATAAATGACAGCTATCGTCCAAAAATATACTGAAGTAAGGTTGCCAATAGGACTTGAAAGCGGGGCAGAATTGCAGGAAACCGATTTCAGGAGGTAGACTGGAATTGCATTTAAAGCATAGGAAAAGAGGCAGAACGTCGACAATGATGCACTTGGCCAAAAAGGGCGTATGCGTTTTTTCCTGAATATATTCAGGAAAAAACGCATACGCCCTTTTTGGCCAACCAAGCAAGCTTGCAAAGGAAATCTGCACTACAATGAAGTCTCACTTCCCCTGGTCAAAAGGGCCATCTGAAAACAGTGTAAAATCCAGAAAGGCAGGACAGGCCATGGAGAACTGGGAGCCTTGTTATGCTGATGGGCGGGATGTAAATTGCCAACAGCCACTCTGGAGAAGTGTATGGTGTTTCCTGAAACATCTAAAAAACAAAGCAACAGAGCCTGGGGCACTTCCACTTATGGTCCTATAGCTTAGGGAAATTAAAATCAAAAAGACACAGCCACCCCAAAGTTTGGGACGGCTCGTTTATGATACAAGTTCAATATCGCAGAAAGCGCAAAATGGATAAAGAAGTTGTGGTACTTACGTACAATGCAATATCACTCAGCAATGACATCTATGTCATCAGGCCCGTAGGAGCATAATGAGTGGATTCAGGTATGATGCTTCTAACTGAAATAAGTCACACAGAAAAAGAAACATCATAAGATATCACTAATACACGGAATGTAAACTTGGCTACACAAGAACTGGATTACAAAACAGAACAGCGTCTCAAATTTAGAAAACCAACTTATGCTTGCTTAAGGGGAAAGGTGAGTTGGGGTGCTGCATAAAACCAGAGATTGAAATGAGCACAGATAAAGTTCCTTAAGCCAAATATGGAATAGACAAGAGCTACTCCTTGCTCAACGAAATGGACTCAACACCCCATATTAAACGCCTAAGAATGTACCTGACTAGTAAGTATCTTAAAACCTATGCATTGCTATGTCTCCGAAAGAGAATCAAGCGTGTGTACACTGGCATAAATGCAGCAGTGATAGGATTGGAGAGGTTCGGTGAGCAAATGAAGACCCTTTGAAGTCATATTGCATGGTACCCATTCCACGGGTCTCCACTCTCCAGCTTTAAGGGATTCTTCCTTCAGCTAAAGCATTCATGTGGAACTCAGAGTATGATAAAACGTGTGATCGGGAGACGTGTTCAAATATGTCTCCGTTCTCGTCCCCTGGTACTCGGGTGCAACATTCCAGATGCTTTACTAACACTCTCCCGACTTGGAGAGTCAGTGCCTTTAACCTCCTGTTTGGCCCAATTTGCAATTTCTGCGGAAGATGAACAGGAATAGGGAGAAGCAATGAGAGACTAGCTGGAGGTGTCTGGACGGGCAAATTTAACTCTCATTTCCCACCAGGAAGAGGAATTAACCAAAGGCTCAGCGTGCCGTGCCGGAACCAGATTAGGGCCTGAAGCAATCCTGCGGTGTTGCGGCCAGCTCACAAGAAAGCGAGTTGAAGAAAGGAGCTCAGGGGCACTGTAATTCACAAACCTGCAGAGTTATAAATGACAGCTATCGTCCAAAAATATACTGAAGTAAGGCTGCCAAGAGGACTTGAAAGCGGGGCAGAATTGCAGGAAACCGATTTCAGGAGGTAGACTGGAATTGCATTTAAAGCATAGGAAAAGAGGCAGGACGTCCACAATGATGCACTTGGCCAAAAAGGGCGTATGCGTTTTTTCCTGAATATATTCAGGAAAAAACGCATACGCCCTTTTTGGCCAACCAAGCAAGCTTGCAAAGGAAATCTGCACTACAATGAAGTCTCACTTCCCCCTGGTCAAAAGGGCCATCTGAAAAAAGTGTAGAATCCAGAAAGGCAGGACAGGCCATGGAGAACTGGGAGCCTTGTTATGCTGATGGGCGGGATGTAAATTGCCAACAGCCACTTGGGAGAAGTGTATGGTGTTTCCTGAAACATCTAAAAAACAAAGCAACAGAGCCTGGGGCACTTCCACTTATGGTCCTATAGCTTAGGGAAATTAAAATCAAAAAGACACAGCCACCCCAAAGTTTGGGACGGCTCTCTTTACAAGAACCTCGTTTACGGTACAAGTTCAATATCGCAGAAAGCGCAAAATGGATAAAGAAGTTGTGGTACTTACGTACAATGCAATATCACTCAGCAATGACATCTATGTCATCAGGCCCATAGCAGCATAATGAGTGGATTCAGGTATGATTATTCTAACTGAAATAAGTCACACAGAAAAAGAAACATCATAAGATATCACTAATACACGGAATGTAAACTTGGCTACACAGGAACTGGATTACAAAACAGAACAGGGTCTCAAATTTAGAAAACCAACTTATGCTTGCTTAAGGGGAAAGGTGAGTTGCAGTGCTGCATAAAACCAGAGATTGAAATGAGCACAGATAAAGTTCCTTAAGCCAAATATGGAATAGAAAGAGATACTCCTTGCTCAACGAAATGGACTCAACACCCCATATTAAACGCCTAAGTATGTACCTGACTAGTAAGTAATTTAAAACCTATGGATTGCTATGTCTCCGAAAGAGAATCAAGCGTGTCTACAGGGGCATAAACGCAGCAGTGATAGGATTGGAGAGGTTCGGTGAGCAAATGAAGACCCTTTGAAGTCATATTGCATCGTACCCATTCCACGGGTCTCAACTCTCCAGGTTTAAGGGATTCTTCCTTCAGCTAAAACATGCATGTGGAACCCAGATTATGATCAACCGTGTGATCGGGAGACATGTTGCAATATGTCTCAGTTCTCGTCCCCTGGTACTCGGGTGCAACATTCCAGACGCTCTACTAACTCTCTCCCGACTTGGAGAGTCAGTGCCTTTAACCTCCTGTTTGGCCCACTTTGCAATTTCTGCGGAAAATGAACAGGAATAGGGAGAACCAATGAAAGAGTAGCTGGATGTGTCTGGACGGGCAAATTTAACTCTCATATCCCACCAGGAAGAGGAATTAATCTAAGGGTCAGCGTGCCGTGCCAGAACCAGATTAGGGCCTGAAGCAATCTGTGGTGTTGCGGCCAGCTCACAAGAAAGCGACTTGAAGAAAGGAGCTCAGGGGCACTGTAATTCACAAACCTGCAGAGTTATAAATGACAGCTATCGTCCAAAAATATACTGAAGTAAGGCTGCCAAGAGGACTTGAAAGTGGGGCAGAATTGCAGGAAACCGATTTCAGGAGGTAGACTGGAATTGCATTTAAAGCATAGGAAAAGAGGCAGGACGTCCACAATGATGGACTTGGCCAAAAAGGGCGTATGCGTTTTTCCTGAATATATTCAGGAAAAAACGCATACGCCCTTTTTGGCCAACTAAGCAAGCTTGCAAAGGAAATCTGAACTACAATGAAGTCTCACTTCCCCCCTGTCAAAAGGGCCATCTGAAAAAAGTGTAGAATCCAGAAAGGCAGGACAGGCCATGGAGAACTGGGAGCATGGTTATGCTGATAGGTGGGATATAAATTGCCAACAACCACTCGAGAGAAGTGTATGTTGTTTCCTGAAACATCTAAAAAACAAAGCAACAGAGCCTAGGGCACTTCCACTTATGGTCCTATAGCTTAGGGAAGTTGAAATCAAAAAGACACAGTCACCCCAAAGTTTGTGACGGCTCTGTTTACAAGAACCTCGTTTACTGTACAAGTTCAATATCACAGAAAGTGAAAAATGGATAAAGAATTTGTGGTACTTACGTACAATGCAATATCACTCAGCAATGAAATCTATGTCATCAGGCCCGTAGCAGCATAATGAGTGGATTCAGGTATGATGATTCTAACTGAAATAAGTCACACAGAAAAAGAAACATCATAAGATATCACTAATACACAGAATGTAAACTTGGCTACACAGGAACTGGATTACAAAACAGAACAGGGTCTCAAATTTAGAAAACCAACTTATGCTTGATTAAGGGGAAAGGTGAGTTGGGGTGCTGCATAAAACCAGAGATTGAAATGAGCACAGATAAAGTTCCTTAAGCCAAATATGGAATAGACAAGAGCTACTCCTTGCTCAATGAAATGGACTCAACACCCCATATTAAACGCCTAAGAATGTACCTGACTACTAAGTATCTTAAAACCTATGGATTGCTATGTCTCCGAAAGAGAATCAAGCGTGTGTACACTGGCATAAACGCAGCAGTGATAGGATTGGAGAGGTTCAGTGAGCAAATGAAGACCCTTTGAAGTCATATTGTATGGTACCCATTCCACGGGTCTCCACGCTCCAGCTTTAAGGGATTCTTCTTTCAGCTAAACCATGCCTGTGGAACCCAGAGTATGATCAAACGTGTGATCGGGAGACGTGTTCAAATATGTCTCCGTTCTCGTCCCCTGGTGCTCGGGTGCAACATTCCAGACACTTCACTAACACTCTCCCGACTTGGAGAGTCAGTGCCTTTAACCTCCTGTTTGGCCCAGTTTGGAATTTCTGCGGAAAATGAACAGGATTAGGGAGAACCAATGAGAGACTAGCTGGAGGTGTCTGGACGGGCAAATTTAACTCTCATTTCCCACCAGGAAGAGGAATTAATCTAAGGGTCAGCGTGCCGTGGCAGAACCAGACTAGGGCCTGAAGCAATCTGTGGTGTTGCGGCCAGCTCACAAGAAAGCGACTTGAAGAAAGGAGCTCAGGGGCACAGTATTTCACAAACCTGTAGAGATATAAATGACAGCTATCGTCCAAAAATATACTGAAGTAAGGCTGCCAATAGGACTTGAAAGCGGGGCAGAATTGCAAGAAACCGATTTCAGGAGGTAGACTGGAATTGCATTTAAAGCATAGGAAAAGAGGCAGAACGTCGACAATGATGCACTTGGCCAAAAAGGGCGTATGCGTTTTTTCCTGAATATATTCAGGAAAAAACGCATACGCCCTTTTTGGCCAACCAAGCAAGCTTGCAAAGGAAATCTGCACTACAATGAAGTCTCACTTCCCCTGGTCAAAAGGGCCATCTGAAAACAGTGTAAAATCCAGAAAGGCAGGACAGGCCATGGAGAACTGGGAGCCTTGTTATGCTGATGGGCGGGATGTAAATTGCCAACAGCCACTCTGGAGAAGTGTATGGTGTTTCCTGAAACATCTAAAAAACAAAGCAACAGAGCCTGGGGCACTTCCACTTATGGTCCTAAGCTTAGGGAAATTAAAATCAAAAAGACACAGCCACCCCAAAGTTTGGGACGGCTCTGTTTACAAGAACCTCGTTTATGGTACACGTTCAATATCGCAGAAAGTGAAAAATGGATAAAGAAGTTGTGGTACTTACGTACAATGCAATATCACACAGCAATGAAATCTATGTCATCAGGCCCGTAGCAGCATAATGAGTGGATTCAGGTATGATGCTTCTAACTGAAATAAGTCACACAGAAAAAGAAACATCATAAGATATCACTAATACACGGAATGTAAACTTGGCTACACAAGAACCGGATTACAAAACAGAACAGGGTCTCAAATTTAGAAAACCAACTTATTCTTGCTTAAGGGGAAAGGTGAGTTGGGGTGCTGCATAAAACCAGAGATTGAAATGAGCACAGATAAAGTTCCTTAAGCCAAATATGGAATAGACAAGAGCTACTCCTTGCTCAACGAAATGGACTCAACACCCCGTATTAAACGCCTAAGAATGTACCTGACTAGTAAGTATCTTAAAACCTATGGATTGCTATGTCTCCGAAAGAGAATCAAGCGTGTGTACACTGGCATAAAAGCAGCAGTGATAGGATTGGAGAGGTTTGGTGAGCAAATGAAGACCCTTTGAAGTCATATTGCATGGTACTCATTCCACGGGTCTCCACTCTCCAGATTTAAAGGATTCTTCCTTCAGCTAAACCATGCATGTGGAACTCAGAGTATGATCAAACGTGTGCTCGGGAGACGTGTTCAAATATGTCTCCGTTCTCGTCCCCTGGTACTCGGGTGCAACATTCCAGACGCTTTACTAACACTCTCCCGACTTGGAGAGTCAGTGCCTTTAACCTCCTGTTTTGCCCAGTTTGCAATTTCTGCAGAAGATGAACAGGAATAGGGAGAACCAATGAGAGACTAGGTGGAGGTGTCTGGACGGGCAAATTTAACTCTCATTTCCCACAAGGAAGGGAATTAACCAAAGGCTCAGCGTGCCGTGCCGCAACCAGATTAGGGCCTGAAGCAATCCTGCGGTGTTGCGGCCAGCTCACAAGAAAACGAGTTGAAGAAAGGAGCTCAGGGGCACTGTAATTCACAAACCTGCAGAGTTATAAATGACAGCTATCGTCCAAAAATATACTGAAGTCAGGCTGCCAAGAGGACTTGAAAGCGGGGCAGAATTGCAAGAAACCGATTTCAGGAGGTAGGCTGGAATTGCATTTAAAGCATCGGAAAAGAGGCAGAACGTCCACAATGATGCACTTGGCCAAAAAGGGCGTATGCGTTTTTTCCTGAATATATTCAGGAAAAAACGCATACGCCCTTTTTGGCCAACCAAGCAAGCTTGCAAATGAAATCTGCACTACAATGAAGTCTCACTTCCCCCCGGTCAAATGGGCCATCTGAAAAAAGTGTAAAATCCAGAAAGGCAGGACAGGCCATGGAGAACTGGGAGCCTTGTTATGCTGATGGGCGGGATGTAAATTGCCAACAGCCACTTGGGAGAAGTGTATGGTGTTTCCTGAAACATCTAAAAAACAAAGCAAGAGAGCCTGGGGCACTTCCACTTATGGTCCTATAGCTTAGGGAAATTAAAATCAAAAAGACACAGCCACCCCAAAGTTTGGGACGGCTCGTTTATGGTACAAGTTCAATATCGCAGAAAGCGCAAAATGGATAAAGAAGTTGTGGTACTTACGTACAATGCAATATCACTCAGCAATGACATCTATGTCATCAGTCCGGTAGCAGCATAATGAGTGGATTCAGGTATGATGCTTCTAACTTAAATAAGTCACACAGAAATAGAAATATTATAAGATATCTCTAATACACAGAATGTAAACTTGACTACACAGGAACTGGATTACAAAACAGAACAGGGTCTCAAATTTAGAAAACCAACTTACGCTTGCTTAAGGGGAAAGGTGAGTTGTGGTGCTGCATAAAACCAGAGATTGAAATGAGCACAGATAAAGTTCCTTAAGCCAAATATGGAATAGACAAGAGCTACTCCTTGCTCAACGAAATGGACTCAACACCCCGTATTAAACGCCTAAGAATGTACCTGACTAGTAAGTATCTTAAAACCTATGGATTGCTATGTCTCCGAAAGAGAATCAAGCGTGTGTACACTGGCATAAAAGCAGCAGTGATAGGATTGGAGAGGTTTGGTGAGCAAATGAAGACCCTTTGAAGTCATATTGCATGGTACTCATTCCACGGGTCTCCACTCTCCAGATTTAAAGGATTCTTCCTTCAGCTAAACCATGCATGTGGAACTCAGAGTATGATCAAACGTGTGCTCGGGAGACGTGTTCAAATATGTCTCCGTTCTCGTCCCCTGGTACTCGGGTGCAACATTCCAGACGCTTTACTAACACTCTCCCGACTTGGAGAGTCAGTGCCTTTAACCTCCTGTTTTGCCCAGTTTGCAATTTCTGCAGAAGATGAACAGGAATAGGGAGAACCAATGAGAGACTAGCTGGAGGTGTCTGGACGGGCAAATTTAACTCTCATTTCCCACAAGGAAGGGAATTAACCAAAGGCTCAGCGTGCCGTGCCGCAACCAGATTAGGGCCTGAAGCAATCCTGCGGTGTTGCGGCCAGCTCACAAGAAAACGAGTTGAAGAAAGGAGCTCAGGGGCACTGTAATTCACAAACCTGCAGAGTTATAAATGACAGCTATCGTCCAAAAATATACTGAAGTCAGGCTGCCAAGAGGACTTGAAAGCGGGGCAGAATTGCAAGAAACCGATTTCAGGAGGTAGGCTGGAATTGCATTTAAAGCATCGGAAAAGAGGCAGAACGTCCACAATGATGCACTTGGCCAAAAAGGGCGTATGCGTTTTTTCCTGAATATATTCAGGAAAAAACGCATACGCCCTTTTTGGCCAACCAAGCAAGCTTGCAAATGAAATCTGCACTACAATGAAGTCTCACTTCCCCCCGGTCAAAAGGGCCATCTGAAAAAAGTGTAAAATCCAGAAAGGCAGGACAGGCCATGGAGAACTGGGAGCCTTGTTATGCTGATGGGCGGGATGTAAATTGCCAACAGCCACTTGGGAGAAGTGTATGGTGTTTCCTGAAACATCTAAAAAACAAAGCAACAGAGCCTGGGGCACTTCCACTTATGGTCCTATAGCTTAGGGAAATTAAAATCAAAAAGACACAGCCACCCCAAAGTTTGGGACGGCTCGTTTATGGTACAAGTTCAATATCGCAGAAAGCGCAAAATGGATAAAGAAGTTGTGGTACTTACGTACAATGCAATATCACTCAGCAATGACATCTATGTCATCAGTCCGGTAGCAGCATAATGAGTGGATTCAGGTATGATGCTTCTAACTTAAATAAGTCACACAGAAATAGAAATATTATAAGATATCTCTAATACACAGAATGTAAACTTGACTACACAGGAACTGGATTACAAAACAGAACAGGGTCTCAAATTTAGAAAACCAACTTACGCTTGCTTAAGGGGAAAGGTGAGTTGTGGTGCTGCATAAAACCAGAGATTGAAATGAGCACAGATTAAGTTCCTTAAGCCAAATATGGAATAGACAAGAGCTACTCCTTGCTCAACGAAATGGACTCAACACCCCATATTAAACACCTAAGAATGTACCTTACTAGTAAGTATCTTAAAACCTATGGATTGCTATGTCTCCGAAAGAGAATCAAGCGTGTGTACACTGGCATAAACGCAGCAGTGATAGGATTGGAGAGGTTCGGTGAGCAAATGAAGACCCTTTGAAGTCATATTGCATGGTACCCATTCCACGGGTCTCCACTCTCCAAGTTTAAGGGATTCTTCCTTCAGCTAAACAATGCATGTGGAACCCAGAGTATGATCAAACGTGTGATCAGGAGACGTGTTCAAATATGTCTCCGTTCCCGTCCCCTGGTACTCGGGTGCAACATTCCAGACGCTTTACTAACACTCTCCGGACTTAGAGAGTCAGTGCCTTTAACCTCCTGTTTGGCCCAGTTTGCAATTTCTGCGGAAGATGAACAGGAATAGGGAGAAGAAATGAGAGATTAGCTGGAGGTGTCTGGACGGGCAAATTTAACTCTCATTTCCCACCAGGAAGAGCAATTAACCTAAGGGTCAGCGTGCCGTGCCAGAACCAGATTAGGGCCTGAAGCAATCTGTGGTGTTGCGGCCAGCTCACAAGAAAGCGACTTGAAGAAAGGAGCTCAGGGGCACTGTAATTCACAAACCTACAGAGTTATAAATGACAGCTATCGTCCAAAAATATACTGAAGTAAGGCTGCCAAGAGGACTTGAAAGTGGGGCAGAATTGTAGGAAACCGATTTCAGCAGGTAGACTGGAATTGCATTTAAAGCATAGGAAAAGAGGCAGGACGTCCACAATGATGCACCTGGCAAAAAAGGGCATATGCGTTTTTTCCTGAATATATTCAGGAAAAAACGCATACGCCCTTTTTGGCCAACCAAGCAAGCTTGCAAAGGATATCTGCACTACAATGAAGTGTCACTTCCCCCCGTCAAAAGGGCCATCTGAAAAAAGTGTAGAATCCAGAAAGGCAGGACAGGCCATGGAGAACTGGGAGCCTTGTTATGCTGATGGGTGGGATGTAAATTGCCAACAGCCACTTGGGAGAAGTGTATGGTGTTTCCTGAAACATCTAAACAACAAAGCAACAGAGCCTAGGGCACTTCCACTTATGGTCCTATAGCTTAGGGAAATTAAAATCAAAAAGACACAGCCACCCCAAAGTTTGGGACGGCTCTGTTTACAAGAACCTCGTTTATGGTACACGTTCAATATCGCAGAAAGTGAAAAATGGATAAAGAAGTTGTGGTACTTACGTACAATGCAATATCACTCAGCAATGAAATCTATGTCATCAGGCCCCTAGCAGCATAATGAGTGGATTCAGGTATGATGCTTCTAACTGAAATAAGTCACACAGAAAAAGAACATCATAAGATATCACTAATACACGGAATGTAAACTTGGCTACACAAGAACCGGATTACAAAACAGAACAGGGTCTCAAATTTAGAAAACCAACTTATGCTTGCTTAAGGGGAAAGGTGAGTTGGGGTGCTGCATAAAACCAGAGATTGAAATGAGCACAGATAAAGTTCCTTAAGCCAAATATGGAATAGACAAGAGCTACTCCTTGCTCAACGAAATGGACTCAACACCCCGTATTAAACGCCTAAGAATGTACCTGACTAGTAAGTATCTTAAAACCTATGGATTGCTATGTCTCCGAAAGAGAATCAAGCGTGTGTACACTGGCATAAACGCAGCAGTGATAGGATTGGAGAGGTTTGGTGAGCAAATGAAGACCCTTTGAAGTCATATTGCATGGTACTCATTCCACGGGTCTCCACTCTCCAGATTTAAAGGATTCTTCCTTCAGCTAAACCATGCATGTGGAACTCAGAGTATGATCAAACGTGTGCTCGGGAGACGTGTTCAAATATGTCTCCGTTCTCGTGCCCTGGTACTCGGGTGCCACATTCCAGACGCTTTACTAACACTCTCCCGACTTGGAGAGTCAGTGCCTTTAACCTCCTGTTTTGCCCAGTTTGCAATTTCTGCAGAAGATGAACAGGAATAGGGAGAACCAATGAGAGACTAGCTGGAGGTGTCTGGACGGGCAAATTTAACTCTCATTTCCCACAAGGAAGGGAATTAACCAAAGGCTCAGCGTGCCGTGCCGCAACCAGATTAGGGCCTGAAGCAATCCTGCGGTGTTGCGGCCAGCTCACAAGAAAACGAGTTGAAGAAAGGAGCTCAGGGGCACTGTAATTCACAAACCTGCAGAGTTATAAATGACAGCTATCGTCCAAAAATATACTGAAGTCAGGCTGCCAAGAGGACTTGAAAGCGGGGCAGAATTGCAAGAAACCGATTTCAGGAGGTAGGCTGGAATTGCATTTAAAGCATCGGAAAAGAGGCAGAACGTCCACAATGATGCACTTGGCCAAAAAGGGCGTATGCGTTTTTTCCTGAATATATTCAGGAAAAAACGCATACGCCCTTTTTGGCCAACCAAGCAAGCTTGCAAATGAAATCTGCACTACAATGAAGTCTCACTTCCCCCCGGTCAAAAGGGCCATCTGAAAAAAGTGTAAAATCCAGAAAGGCAGGACAGGCCATGGAGAACTGGGAGCCTTGTTATGCTGATGGGCGGGATGTAAATTGCCAACAGCCACTTGGGAGAAGTGTATGGTGTTTCCTGAAACATCTAAAAAACAAAGCAACAGAGCCTAGGGCACTTCCACTTATGGTCCTATAGCTTAGGGAAATTAAAATCAAAAAGACACAGCCACCCCAAAGTTTGGGACGGCTCGTTTATGGTACAAGTTCAATATCGCAGAAAGCGCAAAATGGATAAAGAAGTTGTGGTACTTACGTACAATGCAATATCACTCAGCAATGACATCTATGTCATCAGTCCGGTAGCAGCATAATGAGTGGATTCAGGTATGATGCTTCTAACTTAAATAAGTCACACAGAAATAGAAATATTATAAGATATCTCTAATACACAGAATGTAAACTTGACTACACAGGAACTGGATTACAAAACAGAACAGGGTCTCAAATTTAGAAAACCAACTTACGCTTGCTTAAGGGGAAAGGTGAGTTGTGGTGCTGCATAAAACCAGAGATTGAAATGAGCACAGATTAAGTTCCTTAAGCCAAATATGGAATAGACAAGAGCTACTCCTTGCTCAACGAAATGGACTCAACACCCCATATTAAACACCTAAGAATGTACCTTACTAGTAAGTATCTTAAAACCTATGGATTGCTATGTCTCCGAAAGAGAATCAAGCGTGTGTACACTGGCATAAACGCAGCAGTGATAGGATTGGAGAGGTTCGGTGAGCAAATGAAGACCCTTTGAAGTCATATTGCATGGTACCCATTCCACGGGTCTCCACTCTCCAAGTTTAAGGGATTCTTCCTTCAGCTAAACAATGCATGTGGAACCCAGAGTATGATCAAACGTGTGATCAGGAGACGTGTTCAAATATGTCTCCGTTCCCGTCCCCTGGTACTCGGGTGCAACATTCCAGACGCTTTACTAACACTCTCCGGACTTAGAGAGTCAGTGCCTTTAACCTCCTGTTTGGCCCAGTTTGCAATTTCTGCGGAAGATGAACAGGAATAGGGAGAAGAAATGAGAGATTAGCTGGAGGTGACTGGACGGGCAAATTTAACTCTCATTTCCCACCAGGAAGAGCAATTAACCTAAGGGTCAGCGTGCCGTGCCAGAACCAGATTAGGGCCTGAAGCAATCTGTGGTGTTGCGGCCAGCTCACAAGAAAGCGACTTGAAGAAAGGAGCTCAGGGGCACTGTAATTCACAAACCTACAGAGTTATAAATGACAGCTATCGTCCAAAAATATACTGAAGTAAGGCTGCCAAGAGGACTTGAAAGTGGGGCAGAATTGTAGGAAACCGATTTCAGCAGGTAGACTGGAATTGCATTTAAAGCATAGGAAAAGAGGCAGGACGTCCACAATGATGCACCTGGCAAAAAAGGGCATATGCGTTTTTTCCTGAATATATTCAGGAAAAAACGCATACGCCCTTTTTGGCCAACCAAGCAAGCTTGCAAAGGATATCTGCACTACAATGAAGTGTCACTTCCCCCCGTCAAAAGGGCCATCTGAAAAAAGTGTAGAATCCAGAAAGGCAGGACAGGCCATGGAGAACTGGGAGCCTTGTTATGCTGATGGATGGGATGTAAATTGCCAACAGCCACTTGGGAGAAGTGTATGGTGTTTCCTGAAACATCTAAAAAACAAAGCAACAGAGCCTAGGGCACTTACACTTATGGTCCTATAGCTTAGGGAAATTAAAATCAAAAAGACACAGCCACCCCAAAGTTTGGGACGGCTCTGTTTACAAGAACCTCGTTTATGGTACACGTTCAATATCGCAGAAAGTGAAAAATGGATAAAGAAGTTGTGGTACTTACGTACAATGCAATATCACTCAGCAATGAAATCTATGTCATCAGGCCCCTAGCAGCATAATGAGTGGATTCAGGTATGATGCTTCTAACTGAAATAAGTCACACAGAAAAAGAAACATCATAAGATATCACTAATACACGGAATGTAAACTTGGCTACACAAGAACCGGATTACAAAACAGAACAGGGTCTCAAATTTAGAAAACCAACTTATGCTTGCTTAAGGGGAAAGGTGAGTTGGGGTGCTGCATAAAACCAGAGATTGAAATGAGCACAGATAAAGTTCCTTAAGCCAAATATGGAATAGACAAGAGCTACTCCTTGCTCAACGAAATGGACTCAACACCCCGTATTAAACGCCTAAGAATGTACCTGACTAGTAAGTATCTTAAAACCTATGGATTGCTATGTCTCCGAAAGAGAATCAAGCGTGTGTACACTGGCATAAACGCAGCAGTGATAGGATTGGAGAGGTTTGGTGAGCAAATGAAGACCCTTTGAAGTCATATTGCATGGTACTCATTCCACGGGTCTCCACTCTCCAGATTTAAAGGATTCTTCCTTCAGCTAAACCATGCATGTGGAACTCAGAGTATGATCAAACGTGTGCTCGGGAGACGTGTTCAAATATGTCTCCGTTCTCGTGCCCTGGTACTCGGGTGCCACATTCCAGACGCTTTACTAACACTCTCCCGACTTGGAGAGTCAGTGCCTTTAACCTCCTGTTTTGCCCAGTTTGCAATTTCTGCAGAAGATGAACAGGAATAGGGAGAACCAATGAGAGACTAGCTGGAGGTGTCTGGACGGGCAAATTTAACTCTCATTTCCCACAAGGAAGGGAATTAACCAAAGGCTCAGCGTGCCGTGCCGCAACCAGATTAGGGCCTGAAGCAATCCTGCGGTGTTGCGGCCAGCTCACAAGAAAGCGAGTTGAAGAAAGGAGCTCAGGGGCACTGTAATTCACAAACCTGCAGAGTTATAAATGACAGCTATCGTCCAAAAATATACTGAAGTCAGGCTGCCAAGAGGACTTGAAAGCGGGGCAGAATTGCAAGTAACCGATTTCAGGAGGTAGGCTGGAATTGCATTTAAAGCATCGGAAAAGAGGCAGAACGTCCACAATGATGCACTTGGCCAAAAAGGGCGTATGCGTTTTTTCCTGAATATATTCAGGAAAAAACGCATACGCCCTTTTTGGCCAACCAAGCAAGCTTGCAAAGGAAATCTGCACTACAATGAAGTCTCACTTCCCCCCGGTCAAAAGGGCCATCTGAAAACAGTGTAAAATCCAGAAAGGCAGGACAGGCCATGGAGAACTGGGAGCCTTGTTATGCTGATGGGCGGGATGTAAATTGCCAACAGCCACTTGGGAGAAGTGTATGGTGTTCCCTGAAACATCTAAAAAACAAAGCAACAGAGCCTAGGGCACTTCCACTTATGGTCCTATAGCTTAGGGAAATTAAAATCAAAAAGACACAGCCACCCCAAAGTTTGGGACGGCTCGTTTATGGTACAAGTTCAATATCGCAGAAAGCGCAAAATGGATAAAGAAGTTGTGGTACTTACGTACAATGCATTATCACTCAGCAATGACATCTATGTCATCAGGCCCGTAGCAGCATAATGAGTGGATTCAGGTATGATGCTTCTAACTGAAATAAGTCACACAGAAAAAGAAACATCATAAGATATCACTAATAAACGGAATGTAAACTTGGCTACACAAGAACTGGATTACAAAACAGAACAGGGTCTCAAATTTAGAAAACCAACTTATGCTTGCTTAAGGGGAAAGGTGAGTTGGGGTGCTGCATAAAACCAGAGATTGAAATGAGCACAGATAAAGTTCCTTAAGCCAAATATGGAATAGACAAGAGCTACTCCTTGCTCAACGAAATGGACTCAACACCCCATATTAAACGCCTAAGAATGTACCTGACTAGTAAGTATCTTAAAACCAATGGATTGCTATGTCTCCGAAAGAGAATCAAGCGTGTGTACACTGGCATAAACGCAGCAGTGATAGGATTGGAGAGGTTCGGTGAGCAAATGAAGACACTTTGCAGTCATATTGCATGGTACCCATTCCACGGGTCTCCACTCTCCAGCTTTAAGGGATTCTTCCTTTAGCTAAAGCATGCATGTGGAACCCAGAGTATGATCAAACGTGTGATCGGGAGACGTGTTCAAATATGTCTCCGTTCTCGTCCCCTGGTACTCTGGTGCAACATTCCAGACGCTTTACTAACACTCTCCCGACTTGCAGAGTCAGTGCCTTTAACCTCCTGTTTGGACCAGTTTCCAAATTCTGCGGAAGATGAACAGGAATAGGGAGAACCAATGAGAGACTAGCTGGAGGTGTCTGGACGGGCAAATTTAACTCTCATTTCCCACCAGGAAGAGGAATTAACCAAAGGCTTAGCGTGCCGTGCCGGAATCAGATTAGGGCCTGAAGCAATCCTGCGGTGTTGCGCCCAGCTCACAAGAAAGCCAGTTGAAGAAAGGAGCTCAGGGGCACTGTAATTCACAAACATGCAGAGTTATAAATGACAGCTATTGTCCAAAAATATACTGAAGTAAGGCTGCCAAGAGGACTTCAAAGCGGGGCAGAATTGCAGGAAACCGATTTCAGGAGGTAGACTGGAATTGCATATAAAGCATAGGAAAAGAGGCAGAACGTCGACAATGATGCACTTGGCCAAAAAGAGCGTATGCGTTTTTTCCTGAATATATTCAGTAAAAAACGCATACGTCCTTTTTGGCCAACCAATCAAGCTTGCAAAGGAAATCTGCACTACAATGAAGTCTCACTTCCCCCTGGTCAAAAGGGCCATCTGAAAAAAGTGTAAAATCCAGAAAGGCAGGACAGGCCATGGAGAACTGGGAGCCTTGTTATGCTGATGGGCGGAATGTAAATTGCCAACAGCCACTCTGGAGAAGTGTATGGTGTTTCCTGAAACATCTAAAAAACAAAGCAACAGAGCCTGGGGCACTTCCACTTATGGTCCTATAGCTTAGGAAAATTAAAATCAAAAAGACACAGCCACCCCAAAGTTTGGGACGGCTCGTTTACGGTACGAGTTCAATATCGCAGAAAGCGCAAAATGGATAAAGAAGTTGTGGTACTTACGTACACTGCAATATCACTCAGAAATGACATCTATGTCATCAGGCCCGTAGCAGCATAATGAGTGGATTCAGGTATGATGCTTCTAACTGAAATAAGTCACACAGAAAAAGAAACATCATAAGATATCACTAATACACGGAATGTAAACTTGGCTACACAAGAACTGGATTACAAAACAGAACAGGGTCTCAAATTTAGAAAACCAACTTATGCTTGCTTAAGGGGAAAGGTGAGTTGGGGTTCTGCATAAAACAAGAGATTGAAATGAGCACAGATAAGTTCCTTAAGCCAAATATGGAATAGACAAGAGCTACTCCTTGCTCAACGAAATGGACTCAACACCCCATATTAAACGCCTAAGAATGTACCTGACTAGTAAGTATCTTAAAACCTATGGATTGCTATGTCTCCGAAAGAGAATCAAGCGTGTGTACACTGGCATAAACGCAGCAGTGATAGGATCGGAGAGGTTCGGTGAGCAAATGAAGACACTTTGCAGTCATATTGCATGGTACCCATTCCACGGGTCTCCACTCTCCAGCTTTAAGGGATTCTTCCTTCAGCTAAAGCATGCATGTGGAACCCAGAGTATGATCAAACGTGTGATCGGGAGACGTGTTCCAATATGTCTCCATTCTCGTCCCCTGGTACTCGGGTGCAACATTCCAGACGCTTTACTAACACTCTCCCCACTTGGAGAGTCAGTGCCTTTAACCTCCTGTTTGGCCCAGTTTGCAATTACTGCGGAAGATGAACAGGAATAGGGAGAACCAATGAGAGACTAGCTGGAGGTGTCTGGACGGGCAAATTTAACTCTCATTTCCCACCAGGAAGGGAATTAACCAAAGGCTCAGCGTGCCATGCCGCAACCAGATTAGGACCTGAAGCAACTGCGGTGTTGCGGCCAACTCACAAGAAAGAGAGTTGAAGAAAGTAGCTCAGGGGCACTGTAATTCACAAACCTGCAGAGTTATAAATGACAGCTATCGTCCAAAAATATACTGAAGTAAGGCTGCCAAGAGGAGTTGAAAGCGGGGCAGAATTGCAGGAAACCGATTTCAGGAGGTAGACTGGAATTGCATTTAAAGCATAGGAAAAGAGGCAGGACGTCCACAATGATGCACTTGGCCAAAAATGGCATATGCGTTTTTCCTGAATATATTCAGGAAAAAACGCATACGCCCTTTGTGGCCAACCAAGCAAGCTTGCAAAGGAAATCTGCACTACAATGAAGTCTCACTTCCCCCTGGTCAAAAGGGCCATCTGAAAAAAGTGTAAAATCCAGAAAGGCAGGAAAGGCCATGGAGAACTGGGAGCCTTGTTATGCTGATGGGCGGGATGTAAATTGCCAACAGCCACTCGGGAGAAGTGTATGGTGTTTCCTGAAACATCTAAAAAACAAAGCAACAGAGCCAGGGGCACTTCCACTTATGGTCCTATAGCTTAGGGAAATTAAAATAAAAAAGACACAGCCACCCCAAAGTTTGGGACGGCTCGTTTACGATACAAGTTCAATATCGCAGTAAGTGCAAAATGGATAAAGAAGTTGTGGTACTTACGTACAATGCCATATCACTCGGCAATGACATCTATGTCATCAGGCCCGTAGCAGCATAATGAGTGGATTCAGGTATGATGATTCTAACTGAAATAAGTCACAAAGAAAAAGAAACATCATAAGATATCACTAATACACAGAATGTAAACTTGGCTACACAAGAACTGGATTACAAAACAGAACAGGGTCTCAAATTTAGAAAGCCAACTTATGCTTGCTTAAGGGGAAAGGTGAGTTGGGGTTCTGCATAAAACAAGAGATTGAAATGAGCACAGATAAAGTTCCTTAAGCCAAATATGGAATAGACAAGAGCTACTCCTTGCTCAACGAAATGGACTCAACACCCCATATTAAACGCCTAAGAATGTACCTGACTAGTAAGTATCTTAAAACCTATGGATTGCTATGTCTCCGAAAGAGAATCAAGCGTGTGTACACTGGCATAAACGCAGCAGTGATAGGATTGGAGAGGTTCGGTGAGCAAATGAAGACCCTTTGAAGTCATATTGCATGGTACCCATTCCACGGGTCTCCACTCTCCAGCTTTAAGGGATTCTTCCTTCAGCTAAACCATGCATGTGGAACTCAGAGTATGATCAAACGTGTGCTCGGGAGACGTGTTTAAATACGTCTCCGTTCTCGTGCCCTGGTACTCGGGTGCAACATTCCAGACGCTTTACTAACACTCACCCGACTTGGAGAGTCAGTGCCTTTAACCTCCTGTTTGGCCCAGTTTGCAATTTCTGCGGAAGATGAACAGGAATAGGGAGAACCAATGAGAGACTAGCTGGAGGTGTCTGGACGGGCAAATTTAACTCTCATTTCCCACCAGGAAGGGAATTAACCAAAGGCTCAGCATGCTGTGCCGGATCCAGATTAGGGCCTGAAGCAATCCTGCGGTGTTGCGGCCAGCTCAC
This sequence comes from Lagenorhynchus albirostris, assembly GCF_949774975.1. Taxonomy (NCBI): domain Eukaryota; kingdom Metazoa; phylum Chordata; class Mammalia; order Artiodactyla; family Delphinidae; genus Lagenorhynchus; species Lagenorhynchus albirostris. The sequence goes on along the minus strand of NW_026783396.1, from coordinate 320,089 downwards.
AAGAAAGCGAGTTGAAGAAAGGAGCTCAGGGGCACTGTAATTCACAAACCTGCAGAGTTATAAATGACAGCTATCGTCCAAAAATATACTGAAGTAAGACTGCCAAGAGGACTTGAAAGCGGGGCAGAATTGCAAGAAACCGATTTCAGGAGGTAGGCTGGAATTGCATTTAAAGCATCGGAAAAGAGGCAGAAGGTCCACAGTGATGCACTTGTCCAAAAAGGGCGTATGCGTTTTTTCCTGAATATATTCAGGAAAAAACGCATACGCCCTTTTTGTCCAACCAAGCAAGCTTGCAAAGGAAATCTGCACTACAATGAAGTCTCACTTCCCCCCGGTCAAAAGGGCCATCTGAAAAAAGTGTAAAATCCAGAAAGGCAGGACAGGCCATGGAGAACTGGGAGCCTTGTTATGCTGATGGCCGGGATGTAAATTGCCAACAGCCACTCGGGAGAAGTGTATGGTGTTTCCTGAAACATCTAAAAAACAAAGCAACAGAGCCTGGGGCACTTCCACTTATGGTCCTATAGCTTAGGGAAATTAAAATCAAAAAGACACAGCCACCCCAAAGTTTGGGACGGCTCGTTTACGGTACAAGTTCAATATCGCAGAAAGCGCAAAATGGATAAAGAAGTTGTGGTACTTACGTACAATGCAATATCACTCGGCAATGACATCTATGTCATCAGGCCCGTAGCAGCATAATGAGTGGATTCAGGTATGATGCTTCTAACTGAAATAAGTCACACAGAAAAAGAAACATCATAAGATATCACTAATACACGGAATGTAAACTTTCCTACACAGGAACTGGATTACAAAACAGAACAGGGTCTCAAATGTAGAAAACCAACTTATGCTTGCTTAAGGGGAAAGGTGAGTTGGGGTGCTGCATAAAACCAGAGATTGAAATGAGCACAGATAAAGTTCCTTAAGCCAAATATGGAATAGACAAGAGCTACTCCTTGCTCAATGAAATGGACTCAACACCCCATATTAAACGCCTAAGAATGTACCTGACTAGTAAGTATCTTAAAACCTATGGATTGCTATGTCTCCGAAAGAGAATCAAGCGTGTGTACACTGGCATAAACGCAGCAGTGATAGGATTGGAGAGGTTTGGTGAGCAAATGAAGACCCTTTGAAGTCATATTGCATGGTACTCATTCCACGGGTCTCCACTCTCCAGATTTAAAGGATTCTTCCTTCAGCTAAACCATGCATGTGGAACTCAGAGTATGATCAAACGTGTGCTCGGGAGACGTGTTCAAATATGTCTCTGTTCTCGTCCCCTGGTACTCGGGTGCAACATTCCAGACGCTTTACTAACACTCTCCCGACTTGGAGAGTCAGTGCCTTTAACCTCCTGTTTGGCCCAGTTTGCAATTTCTGCAGAAGATGAACAGGAATAGGGAGAACCAATGAGAGACTAGCTGGAGGTGTCTGGACGGGCAAATTTAACTCTCATTTCCCACCAGGAAGAGGAATTAACCAAAGGCTCAGCGTGCCGTGCCGGAACCAGATTAGGGCCTGAAGCAATCCTGCGGTGTTGCGGCCAGCTCACAAGAAAGCGAGTTGAAGAAAGGAGCTCAGGGGCACTGTAATTCACAAACCTGCAGAGTTACAAATGACAGCTATCGTCCAAAAATATACTGAAGTCAGGCTGCCAAGAGGACTTGAAAGCGGGGCAGAATTGCAAGAAACCGATTTCAAGAGGTAGGCTGGAATTGCATTTAAAGCATAGGAAAAGAGGCAGGACGTCCACAATGATGCACTTGGCCAAAAAGGGCGTATGCGTTTTTTCCTGAATATATTCAGGAAAAAACGCATACGCCCTTTTTGGCCAACCAAGCAAGCTTGCAAATGAAATCTGCACTACAATGAAGTCTCACTTCCCCCTGGTCAAAAGGGCCATCTGAAAAAAGTGTAAAATCCAGAAAGGCAGAACAGGCCATGGAGAACTGGGAGCCTTGTTATGCTGATGGGCGGGATGTAAATTGCCAACAGCCACTTGGGAGAAGTGTATGGTGTTTCCTGAAACATCTAAAAAACAAAGCAACAGAGCCTAGGGCACTTCCACTTATGGTCCTATAGCTTAGGGAAATTAAAATCAAAAAGACACAGCCACCCCAAAGTTTGGGACGGCTCGTTTACGGTACAAGTTCAATATCGCAGAAAGCGCAAAATGGATAAAGAAGTTGTGGTACTTACGTACAGTGCATTATCACTCAGCAATGACATCTATGTCATCAGGCCCGTAGCAGCATAATGAGTGGATTCAGGTATGATGCTTCTAACTGAAATAAGTCACACAGAAAAAGAAACATCATAAAATATCACTAATACACGGAATGTAAACTTGGCTACACAAGAACTGGATTACAAAACAGAACAGGGTCTCAAATTTAGAAAACCAACTTATGCTTGCTTAAGGGGAAAGGTGAGTTGGGGTGCTGCATAAAACCAGAGATTGAAATGAGCACAGATAAAGTTCCTTAAGCCAAAAATGTAATAGACAAGAGCTACTCCTTGCTCAACGAAATGGACTCAATACCCCATATTAAACGCCTAAGAATGTACGTGAGTAGTAAGTTAAAACCTATGGATTGCTATGTCTCCGAAAGAGAATCAAGCGTGTGTACAGGGGCATAAACGCAGCAGTGATAGGATTGGAGAAGTTCGGTGAGCAAATGAAGACCCTTTGAAGTCATATTGCATGGTACCCATTCCACGGGTCTCCACTCTCCAGCTTTAAGGGATTCTTCCTTCAGCTAAACCATGCATGTGGAACCCAGAGTATGATCAAACGTGTGATCGGGAGACGTGTTCAAATATGTCTCCATTCTCGTCCCCTGGTACTCGGGTGCAACATTCCAGATGCTTTACTAACACTCTCCCGACTTGGAGAGTCAGTGCCTTTAACCTCCTGTTTGGCCCAGTTTGCAATTTCTGCGGAAGATGAACCGGAATAGGGAGAACCAATGAGAGACTAGCTGGAGGTGTCTGGACGGGCAAATTTAACTCTCATTTCCCACCAGGAAGAGGAATTAACCAAAGGCTCAGCGTGCCGTGCCGGAACCAGATTAGGGCCTGAAGCAATCCTGCGGTGTTGCGGGCAGCTCACAAGAAAGCGAGTTGAAGAAAGGAGCTCAGGGGCACTGTAATTCACAAACCTGCAGAGTTATAAATGACAGCTATCGTCCAAAAATATACTGAAGTAAGGCTGTCAAGAGGACTTGAAAACGGGGCAGAATTGCAGGAAACCGATTTCAGGAGGTAGACTGGAATTGCATTTAAAGCATAGGAAAAGAGGCAGAACGTCGAAAATGATGCACTTGGCCAAAAAGGGCGTATGCGTTTTTTCCTGAATATATTCAGGAAAAACGCATACGCACTTTTTGGCCAACCAAGCAAGCTTGCAAAGGAAATCTGCACTACAATGAAGTCTCACTTCCCACTGGTCAAAAGGGCCATCTGAAAAAAGTGTAAAATCCAGAAAGGCAGGACAGGCCATGGAGAACTGGGAGCCTTGTTATGCTGATGGGCGGGATGTAAATTGCCAACAGCCACTCGGGAGAAGTGTATGGTGTTTCCTGAAACATCTAAAAAACAAAGCAACAGAGCCTGGGGCACTTCCACTTATGGTCCTATAGCTTAGGGAAATTAAAATCAAAAAGACACAGCCACCCCAATGTTTGGGACGGCTCGTTTACAGTACAAGTTCAATATCGCAGAAAGCGCAAAATGGATAAAGAAGTTGTGGTACTTACGTACAATGCAATATCACTCAGCAATGACATCTATGTCATCAGGCCCGTAGCAGCATAATGAGTGGATTCAGGTATGATGCTTCTAACTGAAATAAGTCACACAGAAAAAGAAACATCATAAGATATCACTAATACACAGAATGTAAACTTGGCTACACAGGAACTGGATTACAAAACAAAACAGGGTCTCACATTTAGAAAACCAACTTATGCTTGCTTAAGGGGAAAGGTGAGTTGGGGTGCTGCATAAAACCCGAGATTGAAATGAGCACAGATAAAGTTCCTTAAGCCAAATATGGAATAGAAAGATATACTCCTTGCTCAACGAAATGGACTCAACACCCCATATTAAACGCCTAAGTATGTACCTGACTAGTAAGTAATTTAAAACCTATGGATTGCTATGTCTCCGAAAGAGAATCAAGCGTGTGTACAGGGGCATAAACGCAGCAGTGATAGGATTGGAGAGGTTCGGTGAGCAAATGAAGACCCTTTGAAGTCATATTGCATGGTACCCATTCCACGGGTCTCAACTCTCCAGGTTTAAGGGATTCTTCCTTCAGCTAAAACATGCATGTGGAACCCAGATTATGATCAACCGTGTGATCGGGAGACATGTTGCAATATGTCTCAGTTCTCGTCCCCTGGTACTCGGGTGCAACATTCCAGATGCTCTACTAACTCTCTCCCGACTTGGAGAGTCAGTGCCTTTAACCTCCTGTTTGGCCCAGTTTGCAATTTCTGCGGAAAATGAACAGGAATAGGGAGAACTAATGAAAGAGTAGCTGGATGTGTCTGGACGGGCAAATTTAACTCTCATATCCCACCAGGAAGAGGAATTAATCTAAGGATCAGCGTGCCGTGCCAGAACCAGCTTAGGGCCTGAAGCAATCTGTGGTGTTGCGGCCAGCTCACAAGAAAGCGACTTGAAGAAAGGAGCTCAGGGGCACTGTAATTCACAAACCTGCAGAGTTATAAATGACAGCTATCGTCCAAAAATATACTGAAGTAAGGCTGCCAAGAGGACTTGAAAGTGGGGCAGAATTGCAGGAAACCGATTTCAGGAGGTAGACTGGAATTGCATTTAAAGCATAGGAAAAGAGGCAGGACGTCCACAATGATGGACTTGGCCAAAAAGGGCGTATGCGTTTTTCCTGAATATATTCAGGAAAAAACGCATACGCCCTTTTTGGCCAACTAAGCAAGCTTGCAAAGGAAATCTGAACTACAATGAAGTCTCACTTCCCCCCTGTCAAAAGGGCCATCTGAAAAAAGTGTAGAATCCAGAAAGGCAGGACAGGCCATGGAGAACTGGGAGCATGGTTATGCTGATGGGTGGGATATAAATTGCCAACAACCACTCGAGAGAAGTGTATGTTGTTTCCTGAAACATCTAAAAAACAAAGCAACAGAGCCTAGGGCACTTCCACTTATGGTCCTATAGCTTAGGGAAGTTAAAATCAAAAAGACACAGTCACCCCAAAGTTTGGGACGGCTCTGTTTACAAGAACCTCGTTTACTGTACAAGTTCAAAATCACAGAAAGTGAAAAATTGATAAAGAATTTGTGGTACTTACGTATAATGCAATATCACTCAGCAATGAAATCTATGTCATCAGGCCCGTAGCAGCATAATGAGTGGATTCAGGTATGATGATTCTAACTGAAATAAGTCACAAAGAAAAAGAAACATCATAAGATATCACTAATACACAGAATGTAAACTTGGCTACACAGGAACTGGATTACAAAACAGAACAGGGTCTCAAATTTAGAAAACCAACTTATGCTTGCTTAAGGGGAAAGGTGAGTTGCGGTGCTGCATAAAACCAGAGATTGAAATGAGCACAGATAAAGTTCCTTAAGCCAAATATGGAATAGACAAGAGCTACTCCTTGCTCAATGAAATGGACTCAACACCCCATATTAAACGCCTAAGAATGTACCTGACTACTAAGTATCTTAAAACCTATGGATTGCTATGTCTCCGAAAGAGAATCAAGCGTGTGTACACTGGCATAAACGCAGCAGTGATAGGATTGGAGAGGTTCAGTGAGCAAATGAAGACCCTTTGAAGTCATATTGTATGGTACCCATTCCACGGGTCTCCACGCTCCAGCTTTAAGGGGTTCTTCTTTCAGCTAAACCATGCCTGTGGAACCCAGAGTATGATCAAACGTGTGATCGGGAGACGTGTTCAAATATGTCTCCGTTCTCGTCCCCTGGTGCTCGGGTGCAACATTCCAGACACTTTACTAACACTCTCCCGACTTGGAGAGTCAGTGCCTTTAACCTCCTGTTTGGCCCAGTTTGGAATTTCTGCGGAAAATGAACAGGATTAGGGAGAACCAATGAGAGACTAGCTGGAGGTGTCTGGACGGGCAAATTTAACTCTCATTTCCCACCAGGAAGAGGAATTAATCTAAGGGTCTGCGTGCCGTGCCAGAACCAGACTAGGGCCTGAAGCAATCTGTGGTGTTGCGGCCAGCTCACAAGAAAGCGACTTGAAGAAAGGAGCTCAGGGGCACTGTAATTCACAAACCTGCAGAGTTATAAATGACAGCTATCGTCCAAAAATATACTGAAGTAAGGCTGCCAAGAGGACTTGAAAGTGGGGCAGAATTGCAGGAAACCGATTTCAGGAGGTAGACTGGAATTGCATTTAAAGCATAGGAAAAGAGGCAGGACGTCCACAATGATGCACTTGGCCAAAAAGGGCGTATGCGTTTTTCCTGAATATATTCAGGAAAAAACGCATACGCCCTTTTGGCCAACCAAGCAAGCTTGCAAAGGAAATCTGCACTACAAAGAAGTCTCACTTCCCCCCTGTCAAAAGGGCCATCTGAAAAAAGTGTAGAATCCAGAAAGGCAGGACAGGCCATGGAGAACTGGGAGCCTTGTTATGCTGATGGGCGGGATGTAAATTGCCAACAGCCACTCGGGAGAAGCGTATGGTGTTTCCTGAAACATCTAAAAAACAAAGCAACAGAGCCTAGGGCACTTCCACTTATGGTCCTATAGCTTAGGGAAATTAAAATCAAAAAGACACAGCCACCCCAAAGTTTGGGACGGCTCTGTTTACAAGAACCCCGTTTACGGTACATGTTCAATATCGCAGAAAGTGAAAAATGGATAAAGAAGTTGTGGTACTTACGTACAATGCAATATCACTCAGCAATGACATCTATGTCATCAGGCCCATAGCAGCATAATGAGTGGATTCAGGTATGATGATTCTAACTGAAATAAGTCACACAGAAAAAGAAACATCATAAGATATCACTAATACACGGAATGTAAACTTTCCTACACAGGAACTGGATTACAAAACAGAACAGGGTCTCAAATTTAGAAAACCAACTTATGCTTGCTTAAGGGGAAAGGTGAGTTGGGGTGCTGCATAAAACCAGAGATGGAAATAAGCACAGATAAAGTTCCTTAAGCTAAAAATGTAATAGACAAGAGCTACACATTGCTCAAAGAAATGGACTCAACACCCCATATTAAACGCCTAAGAATGTACGTGACTAGTAAGTTAAAACCTATGGATTGCTATGTCTCTGAAAGAGAATCAAGCGTGTGTACACTGGCATAAACGCAGCAGTGATAGGATTGGAGAGGTTCGGTGAGCAAATGAAGACCCTTTGAAGTCATATTGCATGGTACCCATTCCACGGGTCTCCACTCTCCAGCTTTAAGGGATTCTTCCTTCAGCTAAACCATGCATGTGGAACACAGAGTATGATCAAACGTGTGATCGGGAGACGTGTTCAAATATTTCTCCGTTCTCGTCCCCTGGTACTCGGGTGCAACTTTCCAGATGCTTTGCTAACACTCTCCCGACTTGCAGGGTCAGTGCCTTTAACCTCCTGTTTGGCCCAGTTTGCAATTTCTGCGGAAGATGAACAGGAATAGGGAGAACCAATGAGAGACTAGCTGGAGGTGTCTGGACGGGCAAATTTAACTCTCATTTCCCACCAGGAAGAGGAATTAACCAAAGGCTCAGCGTGCCGTGCCGGAACCAGATTACTGCCTGAAGCAATCCTGCGGTGTTGCGGCCAGCTCACAAGAAAGCGAGTTGAAGAAAGGAGCTCAGGGGCACTGTAATTCACAAACCTGCAGAGATATAAATGACAGCTATCGTCCAAAAATATACTGAAGTAAGGCTGCCAAGAGGACTTGAAAGCGGGGCAGAATTGCAGGAAACCGATTTCAGGAGGTAGGCTGGAATTGCATTTAAAGCATAGGAAAAGAGGCAGAACGTCGACAATCATGCACTAGGCCAAAAAGGGCGTATGCGTTTTTTCCTGAATATATTCAGGAAAAAACGCATACGCCCTTTTTGGCCAACCATGCAAGCTTGCAAGGGAAATCTGCACTACAATGTAGTCTCACTTTCCCCCGGTCAAAAGGGCCATCTGAAAAAAGTGTAAAATCCAGAAAGGCAGGACAGGCCATGGAGAACTGGAAGCCTTGTTATGCTGATGGGCGGGATGTAAATTGCCAACAGCCACTCGGGAGAAGTGTATGGTGTTTCCTGAAACATCTAAAAAACAAAGCAGCAGAGACTGGGGCACTTCCACTGATGGTCCTATAGCTTAGGGAAATAAAAATCAAAAAGACACAGCCACCCCAAAGTTTGGGACGGCTCTGTTTACAAGAACCTCGTTTATGCTACAAGTTCAATATCGCAGAAAGTGAAAAATGGATAAAGAAGTTGTGGTACTTACGTACAATGCAATATCACTCAGCAATGAAATCTATGTCATCAGGCCCGTAGCAGCATAATGAGTGGATTCAGGTATGATTATTCTAACTGAAATAAGTCACACAGAAAAAGAAACATCATAAGATATCACTAATACACAGAATGTAAACTTGGCTACACAGGAACTGGATTACAAAACAGAACAGGGTCTCAAATTTAGAAAACCAACTTATGCTTGATTAAGGGGAAAGGTGAGTTGGGGTGCTGCATAAAACCAGAGATTGAAATGAGCACAGATAAAGTTCCTTAAGCCAAATATGGAATAGACAAGAGCTACTCCTTGCTCAATGAAATGGACTCAACACCCCATATTAAACGCCTAAGAATGTACCTGACTACTAAGTATCTTAAAACCTATGGATTGCTATGTCTCCGAAAGAGAATCAAGCGTGTGTACACTGGCATAAACGCAGCAGTGATAGGATTGGAGAGGTTCAGTGAGCAAATGAAGACCCTTTGAAGTCATATTGTATGGTACCCATTCCACGGGTCTCCACGCTCCAGCTTTAAGGGATTCTTCTTTCAGCTAAACCATGCCTGTGGAACCCAGAGTATGATCAAACGTGTGATCGGGAGACGTGTTCAAATATGTCTCCGTTCTCGTCCCCTGGTGCTCGGGTGCAACATTCCAGACACTTTACTAACACTCTCCCGACTTGGAGAGTCAGTGCCTTTAACCTCCTGTTTGGCCCAGTTTGGAATTTCTGCGGAAAATGAACAGGATTAGGGAGAACCAATGAGAGACTAGCTGGAGGTGTCTGGACGGGCAAATTTAACTCTCATTTCCCACCAGGAAGAGGAATTAATCTAAGGGTCAGCGTGCCGTGGCAGAACCAGACTAGGGCCTGAAGCAATCTGTGGTGTTGCGGCCAGCTCACAAGAAAGCGACTTGAAGAAAGGAGCTCAGGGGCACAGTAATTCACAAACCTGTAGAGATATAAATGACAGCTATCGTCCAAAAATATACTGAAGTAAGGCTGCCAATAGGACTTGAAAGCGGGGCAGAATTGCAGGAAACCGATTTCAGGAGGTAGACTGGAATTGCATTTAAAGCATAGGAAAAGAGGCAGAACGTCGACAATGATGCACTTGGCCAAAAAGGGCGTATGCGTTTTTTCCTGAATATATTCAGGAAAAAACCATACGCACTTTTTGGCCAACCAAGCAAGCTTGCAAAGGAAATCTGCACTACAATGAAGTCTCACTTCCCCTGGTCAAAAGGGCCATCTGAAAACAGTGTAAAATCCAGAAAGGCAGGACAGGCCATGGAGAACTGGGAGCCTTGTTATGCTGATGGGTGGGATGTAAATTGCCAACAGCCACTCGGGAGAAGTGTATGGTGTTTCCTGAAACATCTAAAAAACAAAGCAACAGAGCCTGGGGCACTTCCACTTATGGTCCTATAGCTTAGGGAAATTAAAATCAAAAAGACACAGCCACCCCAAAGTTTGGGAAGGCTCGTTTACGATACAAGTTCAATATCGCAGAAAGCGCAAAATGGATAAAGAAGTTGTGGTACTTACGTACAATGCCATATCACTCGGCAATGACATCTATGTCATCAGGCCCGTAGCAGCATAATGAGTGGATTCAGGTATGATGCTTCTAACTGAAATAAGTTACACAGAAAAACAAACATCATAAGATATCCCTAATACACGGAATGTAAACTTGGCTACACAAGAACTGGATTACAAAACAGAACAGGGTCTCAAATTTAGAAAACCAACTTATGCTTGCTTAAGGGGAAAGGTGAGTTGGGGTGCTGCATAAAACCAAGATTCTAATGAGCACAGATAAAGTTCCTTAAGCCAAATATGGAATAGACAAGAGCTACTCCTTGCTCAACGAAATGGACTCAACACCCCATATTAAACACCTAAGAATGTACCTGACTAGTAAGTATCTTAAAACCTATGGATTGCTATGTCTCCGAAAGAGAATCAAGCGTGTGTACACTGGCATAAACGCAGCAGTGATAGGATTGGAGAGGTTCGGTGAGCAAATGAAGACCCTTTGAAGTCATATTGCATGGTACCCATTCCACGGGTCTCCACTCTACAAGTTTAAGGGATTCTTCCTTCAGCTAAACAATGCATGTGGAACCCAGAGTATGATCAAACGTGTGATCAGGAGACGTGTTCAAATATGTCTCCGTTCTCGTCCCCTGGTACTCGGGTGCAACATTCCAGACACTTTACTAACACTCTCCGGACTTAGAGAGTCAGTGCCTTTAACCTACTGTTTGGCCCAGTTTGCAATTTCTGCGGAAGATGAACAGGAATAGGGAGAACCAATGAGAGATTAGCTGGAGGTGTCTGGACGGGCAAATTTAACTCTCATTTCCCACCAGGAAGAGGAATTAACCTAAGGGTCAGCGTGCCGTGCCGGAACCAGATTAGGGCCTGAAGCAATCTGTGGTGTTGCGGCGAGCTCACAAGAAAGCGACTTGAAGAAAGGAGCTCAGGGGCACTGTAATTCACAAACCTACAGAGTTATAAATGACAGCTATCGTCCAAAAATATACTGAAGTAAGGCTGCCAAGAGGACTTGAAAGCGGGGGAGAATTGCAGGAAACCGATTTCAGGAGGTAGACTGGAATTGCATTTAAAGCATAGGAAAAGAGGCAGAACGTCCACAATGATGCACTTGGCCAAAAAGGGCGTATGCGTTTTTTCCTGAATATATTCAGGAAAAAACGCATACGCCCTTTTTGGCCAACCAAGCAAGCTTGCAAAGGAAATCTGCACTACAGTGAAGTCTCACTTCCCCGCGGTCAAAAGGGCCATCTGAAAAAAGTGTAAAATCCAGAAAGGCAGGACAGGCCATGGAGAACTGGGAGCCTTGTTACGCTGATGGGCGGGATGTAAATTGCCAACAGCCACTCGGAAGAAGTGTATGGTGTTTCCTGAAACATCTAAAAAACAAAGCAACAGAGCCTAGGGCACTTCCACTTATGGTCCTATAGCTTAGGGAAATTAAAATCAAAAGACACAGCCACCCCAAAGGTTGGGACGGCTCTGTTTACAAGAACCTGGTTTACGGTACAAGTTCAATATCGCAGAAAGTGAAAAATGGATAAAGAAGTTGTGGTACTTACGTACAATGCAATATCACTCAGCAATGAAATCTATGTCATCAGCCCCGTAGCAGCATAATGAGTGGATTCAGGTATGATGATTCTAACTGAAATAAGTCACACAGGAAAAGAAACATCATAAGATATCACTAATACACGGAATGTAAACTTGGCTACATAGGAACTGAATTACAAAACAGAACAGGGTCTCAAATTTAGAAAACCAACTTATGCTTGCTTAAGGGGAAAGGTGAGTTGGGGTGCTGCATAAAACCAGAGATTGAAATGAGCACAGATAAAGTTCCTTAAGCCAAATATGGAATAGACAAGAGCTACTCCTTGCTCAACGAAATGGACTCAACACCCCGTATTAAACGCCTAAGAATGTACCTGACTAGTAAGTATCTTAAAACCTATGCATTGCTATGTCTCCGAAAGAGAATCAAGCGTGTGTACACTGGCATAAATGCAGCAGTGATAGGATTGGAGAGGTTCGGTGAGCAAATGAAGACCCTTTGAAGTCATATTGCATGGTACCCATTCCACGGGTCTCCACTCTCCAGCTTTAAGGGATTCTTCCTTCAGCTAAAGCATTCATGTGGAACTCAGAGTATGATAAAACGTGTGATCGGGAGACGTGTTCAAATATGTCTCCGTTCTCGTCCCCTGGTACTCGGGTGCCACATTCCAGACGCTTTACTAACACTCTCCCGACTTGGAGAGTCAGTGCCTTTAACCTCCTGTTTGGCCCAATTTGCAATTTCTGCGGAAGATGAACAGGAATAGGGAGAAGCAATGAGAGACTAGCTGGAGGTGTCTGGACGGGCAAATTTAACTCTCATTTCCCACCAGGAAGAGGAATTAACCAAAGGCTCAGCGTGCCGTGCCGGAACCAGATTAGGGCCTGAAGCAATCCTGCGGTGTTGCGGCCAGCTCACAAGAAAGCGAGTTGAAGAAAGGAGCTCAGGGGCACTGTAATTCACAAACCTGCAGAGTTATAAATGACAGCTATCGTCCAAAAATATACTGAAGTAAGGCTGCCAAGAGGACTTGAAAGCGGGGCAGAATTGCAGGAAACCGATTTCAGGAGGTAGACTGGAATTGCATTTAAAGCATAGGAAAAGAGGCAGGACGTCCACAATGATGCACTTGGCCAAAAAGGGCGTATGCGTTTTTTCCTGAATATATTCAGGAAAAAACGCATACGCCCTTTTTGGCCAACCAAGCAAGCTTGCAAAGGAAATCTGCACTACAATGAAGTCTCACTTCCCCCTGGTCAAAAGGGCCATCTGAAAAAAGTGTAGAATCCAGAAAGGCAGGACAGGCCATGGAGAACTGGGAGCCTTGTTATGCTGATGGGCGGGATGTAAATTGCCAACAGCCACTCGGGAGAAGTGTATGGTGTTTCCTGAAACATCTAAAAAACAAAGCAACAGAGCCTGGGGCACTTCCACTTATGGTCCTATAGCTTAGGGAAATTAAAATCAAAAAGACACAGCCACCCCAAAGTTTGGGACGGCTCTCTTTACAAGAACCTCGTTTACGGTACAAGTTCAATATCACAGAAGGCGCAAAATGGATAAAGAAGTTGTGGTACTTACGTACAATGCAATATCACTCAGCAATGACATCTATGTCATCAGGCACATAGCAGCATAATGAGTGGATTCAGGTATGATTATTCTAACTGAAATAAGTCACACAGAAAAAGAAACATCATAAGATATCACTAATACACGGAATGTAAACTTGGCTACACAGGAACTGGATTCCAAAACAGAACAGGGTCTCAAATTTAGAAAACCAACTTATGCTTGCTTAAGGGGAAAGGTGAGTTGGGGTGCTGCATAAAACCAGAGATTGAAATGAGCACAGATAAAGTTCCTTAAGCCAAATATGGAATAGACAAGAGCTACTCCTTGCTCAACGAAATGGACTCAACACCCCATATTAAACGCCTAAGAATGTACCTGACTAGTAAGTATCTTAAAACCTATGCATTGCTATGTCTCCGAAAGAGAATCAAGCGTGTGTACACTGGCATAAATGCAGCAGTGATAGGATTGGAGAGGTTCGGTGAGCAAATGAAGACCCTTTGAAGTCATATTGCATGGTACCCATTCCACGGGTCTCCACTCTCCAGCTTTAAGGGATTCTTCCTTCAGCTAAAGCATTCATGTGGAACTCAGAGTATGATAAAACGTGTGATCGGGAGACGTGTTCAAATATGTCTCCGTTCTCGTCCCCTGGTACTCGGGTGCAACATTCCAGACGCTTTACTAACACTCTCCCGACTTGGAGAGTCAGTGCCTTTAACCTCCTGTTTGGCCCAATTTGCAATTTCTGCGGAAGATGAACAGGAATAGGGAGAAGCAATGAGAGACTAGCTGGAGGTGTCTGGACGGGCAAATTTAACTCTCATTTCCCACCAGGAAGAGGAATTAACCAAAGGCTCAGCGTGCCGTGCCGGAACCAGATTAGGGCCTGAAGCAATCCTGCGGTGTTGTGGCCAGCTCACAAGAAAGCGAGTTGAAGAAAGGAGCTCAGGGGCACTGTAATTCACAAACCTGCAGAGTTATAAATGACAGCTATCGTCCAAAAATATACTGAAGTAAGGCTGCCAAGAGGACTTGAAAGCGGGGCAGAATTGCAGGAAACCGATTTCAGGAGGTAGACTGGAATTGCATTTAAAGCATAGGAAAAGAGGCAGGACGTCCACAATGATGCACTTGGCCAAAAAGGGCGTATGCGTTTTTTCCTGAATATATTCAGGAAAAAACGCATACGCCCTTTTTGGCCAACCAAGCAAGCTTGCAAAGGAAATCTGCACTACAATGAAGTCTCACTTCCCCCTGGTCAAAAGGGCCATCTGAAAAAAGTGTAGAATCCAGAAAGGCAGGACAGGCCATGGAGAACTGGGAGCCTTGTTATGCTGATGGGCGGGATGTAAATTGCCAACAGCCACTTGGGAGAAGTGTATGGTGTTTCCTGAAACATCTAAAAAACAAAGCAACAGAGCCTGGGGCACTTCCACTTATGGTCCTATAGCTTAGGGAAATTAAAATCAAAAAGACACAGCCACCCCAAAGTTTGGGACGGCTCTCTTTACAAGAACCTCGTTTACGGTACAAGTTCAATATCACAGAAGGCGCAAAATGGATAAAGAAGTTGTGGTACTTACGTACAATGCAATATCACTCAGCAATGACATCTATGTCATCAGGCCCATAGCATCATAATGAGTGGATTCAGGTATGATTATTCTAACTGAAATAAGTCACACAGAAAAAGAAACATCATAAGATATCACTAATACACGGAATGTAAACTTGGCTACACAGGAACTGGATTCCAAAACAGAACAGGGTCTCAAATTTAGAAAACCAACTTATGCTTGCTTAAGGGGAAAGGTGAGTTGGGGTGCTGCATAAAACCAGAGATTGTAATGAGCACAGATAAAGTTCCTTAAGCCAAATATGGAATAGACAAGAGCTACTCCTTGCTCAATGAAATGGACTCAACACCCCATATTAAACGCCTAAGAATGTACCTGACTAGTAAGTATCTTAAAACCTATGCATTGCTATGTCTCCGAAAGAGAATCAAGTGTGTGTACACTGGCATAAATGCAGCAGTGATAGGATTGGAGAGGTTCGGTGAGCAAATGAAGACCCTTTGAAGTCATATTGCATGGTACCCATTCCACGGGTCTCCACTCTCCAGGTTTAACGGATTCTTCCTTCAGCTAAACCATGCATGTGGAACCCAGAGTATGATCAAACGTGTGATCGGGAGACGTGTTCAAATATGTCTCCGTTCTCGTCCCCTGGTACTCGGGTGCAACATTCCAGACGCTTTACTAACACTCTCCCGACTTGGAGACTCAGTGCCTTTAACCTCCTGTTTGGCCCAGTTTGCAATTTCTGCGGAAGATGAACAGGAATAGGGAGAACCAATGAGAGACTAGCTGGAGGTGTCTGGACGGGCAAATTTAACTCTCATTTCCCACCAGGAAGGGAATTAACCAAAGGCTCAGCGTGCTGTGCCGGAACCAGAGTAGGGCCTGAAGCAATCTTGCGGTGTTGCGGCCAACTCACAAGAAAGCGAGTTGAAGAAAGGAGCTCAGGGGCACTGTAATTCACAAACCTGCAGAGTTATAAATGACAGCTATCGTCCAAAAATATACTGAAGTCAGGCTGCCAAGAGGACTTGAAAGCGGGGCAGAATTGCAGGAAACCGATTTCAGGAGGTACACTGGAATTGCATTTAAAGCATAGGAAAAGAGGCAGAACGTCCACAATGATGCACTTGGCCAAAAAGGGCGTATGCGTTTTTTCCTGAATATATTCAGGAAAAAACGCATACGCCCTTTTTGGCCAACCAAGCAAGCTTGCAAAGGAAATCTGCACTACAATGAAGTCTCACTTCCCCCCGGTCAAAAGGGCCATCTGAAAAAAGTGTAGAATCCAGAAAGGCAGGACAGTCCATGGAGAACTGGGAGCCTTGTTATGCTGATGGGCAGGATGTAAATTGCCAACAGCCACTTGGGAGAAGTGTATGGTGTTTCCTGAAACATCTAAAAAACAAAGCAACAGAGCCTGGGGCACTTCCACTTATGGTCCTATAGCTTAGGGAAATTAAAATCAAAAAGACACAGCCACCCCAAAGTTTGGGACGGCTCTCTTTACAAGAACCTCGTTTACGGTACAAGTTCAATATCACAGAAAGCGCAAAATGGATAAAGAAGTTGTGGTACTTACGTACAATGCAATATCACTCAGCAATGACATCTATGTCATCAGGCCCGTAGCAGCATAATGAGTGGATTCAGGTATGATGCTTCTAACTGAAATAAGTCACACAGAAAAAGAAACATCATAAGATATCACTAATACACGGAATGTAAACTTGGCTACACAAGAACTGGATTACAAAACAGAACAGCGTCTCAAATTTAGAAAACCAACTTATGCTTGCTTAAGGGGAAAGGTGAGTTGGGGTGCTGCATAAAACCAGAGATTGAAATGAGCACAGATAAAGTTCCTTAAGCCAAATATGGAATAGACAAGAGCTACTCCTTGCTCAACGAAATGGACTCAACACCCCATATTAAACGCCTAAGAATGTACCTGACTAGTAAGTATCTTAAAACCTATGCATTGCTATGTCTCCGAAAGAGAATCAAGCGTGTGTACACTGGCATAAATGCAGCAGTGATAGGATTGGAGAGGTTCGGTGAGCAAATGAAGACCCTTTGAAGTCATATTGCATGGTACCCATTCCACGGGTCTCCACTCTCCAGCTTTAAGGGATTCTTCCTTCAGCTAAAGCATTCATGTGGAACTCAGAGTATGATAAAACGTGTGATCGGGAGACGTGTTCAAATATGTCTCCGTTCTCGTCCCCTGGTACTCGGGTGCAACATTCCAGATGCTTTACTAACACTCTCCCGACTTGGAGAGTCAGTGCCTTTAACCTCCTGTTTGGCCCAATTTGCAATTTCTGCGGAAGATGAACAGGAATAGGGAGAAGCAATGAGAGACTAGCTGGAGGTGTCTGGACGGGCAAATTTAACTCTCATTTCCCACCAGGAAGAGGAATTAACCAAAGGCTCAGCGTGCCGTGCCGGAACCAGATTAGGGCCTGAAGCAATCCTGCGGTGTTGCGGCCAGCTCACAAGAAAGCGAGTTGAAGAAAGGAGCTCAGGGGCACTGTAATTCACAAACCTGCAGAGTTATAAATGACAGCTATCGTCCAAAAATATACTGAAGTAAGGCTGCCAAGAGGACTTGAAAGCGGGGCAGAATTGCAGGAAACCGATTTCAGGAGGTAGACTGGAATTGCATTTAAAGCATAGGAAAAGAGGCAGGACGTCCACAATGATGCACTTGGCCAAAAAGGGCGTATGCGTTTTTTCCTGAATATATTCAGGAAAAAACGCATACGCCCTTTTTGGCCAACCAAGCAAGCTTGCAAAGGAAATCTGCACTACAATGAAGTCTCACTTCCCCCTGGTCAAAAGGGCCATCTGAAAAAAGTGTAGAATCCAGAAAGGCAGGACAGGCCATGGAGAACTGGGAGCCTTGTTATGCTGATGGGCGGGATGTAAATTGCCAACAGCCACTTGGGAGAAGTGTATGGTGTTTCCTGAAACATCTAAAAAACAAAGCAACAGAGCCTGGGGCACTTCCACTTATGGTCCTATAGCTTAGGGAAATTAAAATCAAAAAGACACAGCCACCCCAAAGTTTGGGACGGCTCTCTTTACAAGAACCTCGTTTACGGTACAAGTTCAATATCGCAGAAAGCGCAAAATGGATAAAGAAGTTGTGGTACTTACGTACAATGCAATATCACTCAGCAATGACATCTATGTCATCAGGCCCATAGCAGCATAATGAGTGGATTCAGGTATGATTATTCTAACTGAAATAAGTCACACAGAAAAAGAAACATCATAAGATATCACTAATACACGGAATGTAAACTTGGCTACACAGGAACTGGATTACAAAACAGAACAGGGTCTCAAATTTAGAAAACCAACTTATGCTTGCTTAAGGGGAAAGGTGAGTTGCAGTGCTGCATAAAACCAGAGATTGAAATGAGCACAGATAAAGTTCCTTAAGCCAAATATGGAATAGAAAGAGATACTCCTTGCTCAACGAAATGGACTCAACACCCCATATTAAACGCCTAAGTATGTACCTGACTAGTAAGTAATTTAAAACCTATGGATTGCTATGTCTCCGAAAGAGAATCAAGCGTGTCTACAGGGGCATAAACGCAGCAGTGATAGGATTGGAGAGGTTCGGTGAGCAAATGAAGACCCTTTGAAGTCATATTGCATCGTACCCATTCCACGGGTCTCAACTCTCCAGGTTTAAGGGATTCTTCCTTCAGCTAAAACATGCATGTGGAACCCAGATTATGATCAACCGTGTGATCGGGAGACATGTTGCAATATGTCTCAGTTCTCGTCCCCTGGTACTCGGGTGCAACATTCCAGACGCTCTACTAACTCTCTCCCGACTTGGAGAGTCAGTGCCTTTAACCTCCTGTTTGGCCCACTTTGCAATTTCTGCGGAAAATGAACAGGAATAGGGAGAACCAATGAAAGAGTAGCTGGATGTGTCTGGACGGGCAAATTTAACTCTCATATCCCACCAGGAAGAGGAATTAATCTAAGGGTCAGCGTGCCGTGCCAGAACCAGATTAGGGCCTGAAGCAATCTGTGGTGTTGCGGCCAGCTCACAAGAAAGCGACTTGAAGAAAGGAGCTCAGGGGCACTGTAATTCACAAACCTGCAGAGTTATAAATGACAGCTATCGTCCAAAAATATACTGAAGTAAGGCTGCCAAGAGGACTTGAAAGTGGGGCAGAATTGCAGGAAACCGATTTCAGGAGGTAGACTGGAATTGCATTTAAAGCATAGGAAAAGAGGCAGGACGTCCACAATGATGGACTTGGCCAAAAAGGGCGTATGCGTTTTTCCTGAATATATTCAGGAAAAAACGCATACGCCCTTTTTGGCCAACTAAGCAAGCTTGCAAAGGAAATCTGAACTACAATGAAGTCTCACTTCCCCCCTGTCAAAAGGGCCATCTGAAAAAAGTGTAGAATCCAGAAAGGCAGGACAGGCCATGGAGAACTGGGAGCATGGTTATGCTGATAGGTGGGATATAAATTGCCAACAACCACTCGAGAGAAGTGTATGTTGTTTCCTGAAACATCTAAAAAACAAAGCAACAGAGCCTAGGGCACTTCCACTTATGGTCCTATAGCTTAGGGAAGTTGAAATCAAAAAGACACAGTCACCCCAAAGTTTGTGACGGCTCTGTTTACAAGAACCTCGTTTACTGTACAAGTTCAATATCACAGAAAGTGAAAAATGGATAAAGAATTTGTGGTACTTACGTACAATGCAATATCACTCAGCAATGAAATCTATGTCATCAGGCCCGTAGCAGCATAATGAGTGGATTCAGGTATGATGATTCTAACTGAAATAAGTCACACAGAAAAAGAAACATCATAAGATATCACTAATACACAGAATGTAAACTTGGCTACACAGGAACTGGATTACAAAACAGAACAGGGTCTCAAATTTAGAAAACCAACTTATGCTTGATTAAGGGGAAAGGTGAGTTGGGGTGCTGCATAAAACCAGAGATTGAAATGAGCACAGATAAAGTTCCTTAAGCCAAATATGGAATAGACAAGAGCTACTCCTTGCTCAATGAAATGGACTCAACACCCCATATTAAACGCCTAAGAATGTACCTGACTACTAAGTATCTTAAAACCTATGGATTGCTATGTCTCCGAAAGAGAATCAAGCGTGTGTACACTGGCATAAACGCAGCAGTGATAGGATTGGAGAGGTTCAGTGAGCAAATGAAGACCCTTTGAAGTCATATTGTATGGTACCCATTCCACGGGTCTCCACGCTCCAGCTTTAAGGGATTCTTCTTTCAGCTAAACCATGCCTGTGGAACCCAGAGTATGATCAAACGTGTGATCGGGAGACGTGTTCAAATATGTCTCCGTTCTCGTCCCCTGGTGCTCGGGTGCAACATTCCAGACACTTCACTAACACTCTCCCGACTTGGAGAGTCAGTGCCTTTAACCTCCTGTTTGGCCCAGTTTGGAATTTCTGCGGAAAATGAACAGGATTAGGGAGAACCAATGAGAGACTAGCTGGAGGTGTCTGGACGGGCAAATTTAACTCTCATTTCCCACCAGGAAGAGGAATTAATCTAAGGGTCAGCGTGCCGTGGCAGAACCAGACTAGGGCCTGAAGCAATCTGTGGTGTTGCGGCCAGCTCACAAGAAAGCGACTTGAAGAAAGGAGCTCAGGGGCACAGTAATTCACAAACCTGTAGAGATATAAATGACAGCTATCGTCCAAAAATATACTGAAGTAAGGCTGCCAATAGGACTTGAAAGCGGGGCAGAATTGCAGGAAACCGATTTCAGGAGGTAGACTGGAATTGCATTTAAAGCATAGGAAAAGAGGCAGAACGTCGACAATGATGCACTTGGCCAAAAAGGGCGTATGCGTTTTTTCCTGAATATATTCAGGAAAAAACGCATACGCCCTTTTTGGCCAACCAAGCAAGCTTGCAAAGGAAATCTGCACTACAATGAAGTCTCACTTCCCCTGGTCAAAAGGGCCATCTGAAAACAGTGTAAAATCCAGAAAGGCAGGACAGGCCATGGAGAACTGGGAGCCTTGTTATGCTGATGGGCGGGATGTAAATTGCCAACAGCCACTCTGGAGAAGTGTATGGTGTTTCCTGAAACATCTAAAAAACAAAGCAACAGAGCCTGGGGCACTTCCACTTATGGTCCTATAGCTTAGGGAAATTAAAATCAAAAAGACACAGCCACCCCAAAGTTTGGGACGGCTCGTTTATGATACAAGTTCAATATCGCAGAAAGCGCAAAATGGATAAAGAAGTTGTGGTACTTACGTACAATGCAATATCACTCAGCAATGACATCTATGTCATCAGGCCCGTAGGAGCATAATGAGTGGATTCAGGTATGATGCTTCTAACTGAAATAAGTCACACAGAAAAAGAAACATCATAAGATATCACTAATACACGGAATGTAAACTTGGCTACACAAGAACTGGATTACAAAACAGAACAGCGTCTCAAATTTAGAAAACCAACTTATGCTTGCTTAAGGGGAAAGGTGAGTTGGGGTGCTGCATAAAACCAGAGATTGAAATGAGCACAGATAAAGTTCCTTAAGCCAAATATGGAATAGACAAGAGCTACTCCTTGCTCAACGAAATGGACTCAACACCCCATATTAAACGCCTAAGAATGTACCTGACTAGTAAGTATCTTAAAACCTATGCATTGCTATGTCTCCGAAAGAGAATCAAGCGTGTGTACACTGGCATAAATGCAGCAGTGATAGGATTGGAGAGGTTCGGTGAGCAAATGAAGACCCTTTGAAGTCATATTTCATGGTACCCATTCCACGGGTCTCCACTCTCCAGCTTTAAGGGATTCTTCCTTCAGCTAAAGCATTCATGTGGAACTCAGAGTATGATAAAACGTGTGATCGGGAGACGTGTTCAAATATGTCTCCGTTCTCGTCCCCTGGTACTCGGGTGCAACATTCCAGACGCTTTACTAACACTCTCCCGACTTGGAGAGTCAGTGCCTTTAACCTCCTGTTTGGCCCAATTTGCAATTTCTGCGGAAGATGAACAGGAATAGGGAGAAGCAATGAGAGACTAGCTGGAGGTGTCTGGACGGGCAAATTTAACTCTCATTTCCCACCAGGAAGAGGAAGTAACCAAAGGCTCAGCGTGCCGTGCCGGAACCAGATTAGGGCCTGAAGCAATCCTGCGGTGTTGCGGCCAGCTCACAAGAAAGCGAGTTGAAGAAAGGAGCTCAGGGGCACTGTAATTCACAAACCTGCAGAGTTATAAATGACAGCTATCGTCCAAAAATATACTGAAGTAAGGCTGCCAAGAGGACTTGAAAGCGGGGCAGAATTGCAGGAAACCGATTTCAGGAGGTAGACTGGAATTGCATTTAAAGCATAGGAAAAGAGGCAGGACGTCCACAATGATGCACTTGGCCAAAAAGGGCGTATGCGTTTTTTCCTGAATATATTCAGGAAAAAACGCATACGCCCTTTTTGGCCAACCAAGCAAGCTTGCAAAGGAAATCTGCACTACAATGAAGTCTCACTTCCCCCTGGTCAAAAGGGCCATCTGAAAAAAGTGTAGAATCCAGAAAGGCAGGACAGGCCATGGAGAACTGGGAGCCTTGTTATGCTGATGGGCGGGATGTAAATTGCCAACAGCCACTTGGGAGAAGTGTATGGTGTTTCCTGAAACATCTAAAAAACAAAGCAACAGAGCCTGGGGCACTTCCACTTATGGTCCTATAGCTTAGGGAAATTAAAATCAAAAAGACACAGCCACCCCAAAGTTTGGGACGGCTCTCTTTACAAGAACCTCGTTTACGGTACAAGTTCAATATCGCAGAAAGCGCAAAATGGATAAAGAAGTTGTGGTACTTACGTACAATGCAATATCACTCAGCAATGACATCTATGTCATCAGGCCGATAGCAGCATAATGAGTGGATTCAGGTATGATTATTCTAACTGAAATAAGTCACACAGAAAAAGAAACATCATAAGATATCACTAATACACGGAATGTAAACTTGGCTACACAGGAACTGGATTACAAAACAGAACAGGGTCTCAAATTTAGAAAACCAACTTATGCTTGCTTAAGGGGAAAGGTGAGTTGCAGTGCTGCATAAAACCAGAGATTGAAATGAGCACAGATAAAGTTCCTTAAGCCAAATATGGAATAGAAAGAGATACTCCTTGCTCAACGAAATGGACTCAACACCCCATATTAAACGCCTAAGTATGTACCTGACTAGTAAGTAATTTAAAACCTATGGATTGCTATGTCTCCGAAAGAGAATCAAGCGTGTCTACAGGGGCATAAACGCAGCAGTGATAGGATTGGAGAGGTTCGGTGAGCAAATGAAGACCCTTTGAAGTCATATTGCATCGTACCCATTCCACGGGTCTCAACTCTCCAGGTTTAAGGGATTCTTCCTTCAGCTAAAACATGCATGTGGAACCCAGATTATGATCAACCGTGTGATCGGGAGACATGTTGCAATATGTCTCAGTTCTCGTCCCCTGGTACTCGGGTGCAACATTCCAGACGCTCTACTAACTCTCTCCCGACTTGGAGAGTCAGTGCCTTTAACCTCCTGTTTGGCCCACTTTGCAATTTCTGCGGAAAATGAACAGGAATAGGGAGAACCAATGAAAGAGTAGCTGGATGTGTCTGGACGGGCAAATTTAACTCTCATATCCCACCAGGAAGAGGAATTAATCTAAGGGTCAGCGTGCCGTGCCAGAACCAGATTAGGGCCTGAAGCAATCTGTGGTGTTGCGGCCAGCTCACAAGAAAGCGACTTGAAGAAAGGAGCTCAGGGGCACTGTAATTCACAAACCTGCAGAGTTATAAATGACAGCTATCGTCCAAAAATATACTGAAGTAAGGCTGCCAAGAGGACTTGAAAGTGGGGCAGAATTGCAGGAAACCGATTTCAGGAGGTAGACTGGAATTGCATTTAAAGCATAGGAAAAGAGGCAGGACGTCCACAATGATGCACTTGGCCAAAAAGGGCGTATGCGTTTTTCCTGAATATATTCAGGAAAAAACGCATACGCCCTTTTTGGCCAACTAAGCAAGCTTGCAAAGGAAATCTGAACTACAATGAAGTCTCACTTCCCCCCTGTCAAAAGGGCCATCTGAAAAAAGTGTAGAATCCAGAAAGGCAGGACAGGCCATGGAGAACTGGGAGCATGGTTATGCTGATGGGTGGGATATAAATTGCCAACAACCACTCGAGAGAAGTGTATGTTGTTTCCTGAAACATCTAAAAAACAAAGCAACAGAGCCTAGGGCACTTCCACTTATGGTCCTATAGCTTAGGGAAGTTGAAATCAAAAAGACACAGTCACCCCAAAGTTTGTGACGGCTCTGTTTACAAGAACCTCGTTTACTGTACAAGTTCAATATCACAGAAAGTGAAAAATGGATAAAGAATTTGTGGTACTTACGTACAATGCAATATCACTCAGCAATGAAATCTATGTCATCAGGCCCGTAGCAGCATAATGAGTGGATTCAGGTATGATGATTCTAACTGAAATAAGTCACAAAGAAAAAGAAACATCATAAGATATCACTAATACACAGAATGTAAACTTGGCTACACAGGAACTGGATTACAAAACAGAACAGGGTCTCAAATTTAGAAAACCAACTTATGCTTGATTAAGGGGAAAGGTGAGTTGGGGTGCTGCATAAAACCAGAGATTGAAATGAGCACAGATAAAGTTCCTTAAGCCAAATATGGAATAGACAAGAGCTACTCCTTGCTCAATGAAATGGACTCAACACCCCATATTAAACGCCTAAGAATGTACCTGACTACTAAGTATCTTAAAACCTATGGATTGCTATGTCTCCGAAAGAGAATCAAGCGTGTGTACACTGACATAAACGCAGCAGTGATAGGATTGGAGAGGTTCAGTGAGCAAATGAAGACCCTTTGAAGTCATATTGTATGGTACCCATTCCACGGGTCTCCACGCTCCAGCTTTAAGGGATTCTTCTTTCAGCTAAACCATGCCTGTGGAACCCAGAGTATGATCAAACGTGTGATCGGGAGACGTGTTCAAATATGTCTCCGTTCTCGTCCCCTGGTGCTCGGGTGCAACATTCCAGACACTTCACTAACACTCTCCCGACTTGGAGAGTCAGTGCCTTTAACCTCCTGTTTGGCCCAGTTTGGAATTTCTGCGGAAAATGAACAGGATTAGGGAGAACCAATGAGAGACTAGCTGGAGGTGTCTGGACGGGCAAATTTAACTCTCATTTCCCACCAGGAAGAGGAATTAATCTAAGGGTCAGCGTGCCGTGGCAGAACCAGACTAGGGCCTGAAGCAATCTGTGGTGTTGCGGCCAGCTCACAAGAAAGCGACTTGAAGAAAGGAGCTCAGGGGCACAGTATTTCACAAACCTGTAGAGATATAAATGACAGCTATCGTCCAAAAATATACTGAAGTAAGGCTGCCAATAGGACTTGAAAGCGGGGCAGAATTGCAAGAAACCGATTTCAGGAGGTAGACTGGAATTGCATTTAAAGCATAGGAAAAGAGGCAGAACGTCGACAATGATGCACTTGGCCAAAAAGGGCGTATGCGTTTTTTCCTGAATATATTCAGGAAAAAACGCATACGCCCTTTTTGGCCAACCAAGCAAGCTTGCAAAGGAAATCTGCACTACAATGAAGTCTCACTTCCCCTGGTCAAAAGGGCCATCTGAAAACAGTGTAAAATCCAGAAAGGCAGGACAGGCCATGGAGAACTGGGAGCCTTGTTATGCTGATGGGCGGGATGTAAATTGCCAACAGCCACTCTGGAGAAGTGTATGGTGTTTCCTGAAACATCTAAAAAACAAAGCAACAGAGCCTGGGGCACTTCCACTTATGGTCCTAAGCTTAGGGAAATTAAAATCAAAAAGACACAGCCACCCCAAAGTTTGGGACGGCTCTGTTTACAAGAACCTCGTTTATGGTACACGTTCAATATCGCAGAAAGTGAAAAATGGATAAAGAAGTTGTGGTACTTACGTACAATGCAATATCACACAGCAATGAAATCTATGTCATCAGGCCCGTAGCAGCATAATGAGTGGATTCAGGTATGATGCTTCTAACTGAAATAAGTCACACAGAAAAAGAAACATCATAAGATATCACTAATACACGGAATGTAAACTTGGCTACACAAGAACCGGATTACAAAACAGAACAGGGTCTCAAATTTAGAAAACCAACTTATTCTTGCTTAAGGGGAAAGGTGAGTTGGGGTGCTGCATAAAACCAGAGATTGAAATGAGCACAGATAAAGTTCCTTAAGCCAAATATGGAATAGACAAGAGCTACTCCTTGCTCAACGAAATGGACTCAACACCCCGTATTAAACGCCTAAGAATGTACCTGACTAGTAAGTATCTTAAAACCTATGGATTGCTATGTCTCCGAAAGAGAATCAAGCGTGTGTACACTGGCATAAAAGCAGCAGTGATAGGATTGGAGAGGTTTGGTGAGCAAATGAAGACCCTTTGAAGTCATATTGCATGGTACTCATTCCACGGGTCTCCACTCTCCAGATTTAAAGGATTCTTCCTTCAGCTAAACCATGCATGTGGAACTCAGAGTATGATCAAACGTGTGCTCGGGAGACGTGTTCAAATATGTCTCCGTTCTCGTCCCCTGGTACTCGGGTGCAACATTCCAGACGCTTTACTAACACTCTCCCGACTTGGAGAGTCAGTGCCTTTAACCTCCTGTTTTGCCCAGTTTGCAATTTCTGCAGAAGATGAACAGGAATAGGGAGAACCAATGAGAGACTAGCTGGAGGTGTCTGGACGGGCAAATTTAACTCTCATTTCCCACAAGGAAGGGAATTAACCAAAGGCTCAGCGTGCCGTGCCGCAACCAGATTAGGGCCTGAAGCAATCCTGCGGTGTTGCGGCCAGCTCACAAGAAAACGAGTTGAAGAAAGGAGCTCAGGGGCACTGTAATTCACAAACCTGCAGAGTTATAAATGACAGCTATCGTCCAAAAATATACTGAAGTCAGGCTGCCAAGAGGACTTGAAAGCGGGGCAGAATTGCAAGAAACCGATTTCAGGAGGTAGGCTGGAATTGCATTTAAAGCATCGGAAAAGAGGCAGAACGTCCACAATGATGCACTTGGCCAAAAAGGGCGTATGCGTTTTTTCCTGAATATATTCAGGAAAAAACGCATACGCCCTTTTTGGCCAACCAAGCAAGCTTGCAAATGAAATCTGCACTACAATGAAGTCTCACTTCCCCCCGGTCAAAAGGGCCATCTGAAAAAAGTGTAAAATCCAGAAAGGCAGGACAGGCCATGGAGAACTGGGAGCCTTGTTATGCTGATGGGCGGGATGTAAATTGCCAACAGCCACTTGGGAGAAGTGTATGGTGTTTCCTGAAACATCTAAAAAACAAAGCAACAGAGCCTGGGGCACTTCCACTTATGGTCCTATAGCTTAGGGAAATTAAAATCAAAAAGACACAGCCACCCCAAAGTTTGGGACGGCTCGTTTATGGTACAAGTTCAATATCGCAGAAAGCGCAAAATGGATAAAGAAGTTGTGGTACTTACGTACAATGCAATATCACTCAGCAATGACATCTATGTCATCAGTCCGGTAGCAGCATAATGAGTGGATTCAGGTATGATGCTTCTAACTTAAATAAGTCACACAGAAATAGAAATATTATAAGATATCTCTAATACACAGAATGTAAACTTGACTACACAGGAACTGGATTAAAAAACAGAACAGGGTCTCAAATTTAGAAAACCAACTTACGCTTGCTTAAGGGGAAAGGTGAGTTGTGGTGCTGCATAAAACCAGAGATTGAAATGAGCACAGATAAAGTTCCTTAAGCCAAATATGGAATAGACAAGAGCTACTCCTTGCTCAACGAAATGGACTCAACACCCCGTATTAAACGCCTAAGAATGTACCTGACTAGTAAGTATCTTAAAACCTATGGATTGCTATGTCTCCGAAAGAGAATCAAGCGTGTGTACACTGGCATAAAAGCAGCAGTGATAGGATTGGAGAGGTTTGGTGAGCAAATGAAGACCCTTTGAAGTCATATTGCATGGTACTCATTCCACGGGTCTCCACTCTCCAGATTTAAAGGATTCTTCCTTCAGCTAAACCATGCATGTGGAACTCAGAGTATGATCAAACGTGTGCTCGGGAGACGTGTTCAAATATGTCTCCGTTCTCGTCCCCTGGTACTCGGGTGCAACATTCCAGACGCTTTACTAACACTCTCCCGACTTGGAGAGTCAGTGCCTTTAACCTCCTGTTTTGCCCAGTTTGCAATTTCTGCAGAAGATGAACAGGAATAGGGAGAACCAATGAGAGACTAGCTGGAGGTGTCTGGACGGGCAAATTTAACTCTCATTTCCCACAAGGAAGGGAATTAACCAAAGGCTCAGCGTGCCGTGCCGCAACCAGATTAGGGCCTGAAGCAATCCTGCGGTGTTGCGGCCAGCTCACAAGAAAACGAGTTGAAGAAAGGAGCTCAGGGGCACTGTAATTCACAAACCTGCAGAGTTATAAATGACAGCTATCGTCCAAAAATATACTGAAGTCAGGCTGCCAAGAGGACTTGAAAGCGGGGCAGAATTGCAAGAAACCGATTTCAGGAGGTAGGCTGGAATTGCATTTAAAGCATCGGAAAAGAGGCAGAACGTCCACAATGATGCACTTGGCCAAAAAGGGCGTATGCGTTTTTTCCTGAATATATTCAGGAAAAAACGCATACGCCCTTTTTGGCCAACCAAGCAAGCTTGCAAATGAAATCTGCACTACAATGAAGTCTCACTTCCCCCCGGTCAAAAGGGCCATCTGAAAAAAGTGTAAAATCCAGAAAGGCAGGACAGGCCATGGAGAACTGGGAGCCTTGTTATGCTGATGGGCGGGATGTAAATTGCCAACAGCCACTTGGGAGAAGTGTATGGTGTTTCCTGAAACATCTAAAAAACAAAGCAACAGAGCCTGGGGCACTTCCACTTATGGTCCTATAGCTTAGGGAAATTAAAATCAAAAAGACACAGCCACCCCAAAGTTTGGGACGGCTCGTTTATGGTACAAGTTCAATATCGCAGAAAGCGCAAAATGGATAAAGAAGTTGTGGTACTTACGTACAATGCAATATCACTCAGCAATGACATCTATGTCATCAGTCCGGTAGCAGCATAATGAGTGGATTCAGGTATGATGCTTCTAACTTAAATAAGTCACACAGAAATAGAAATATTATAAGATATCTCTAATACACAGAATGTAAACTTGACTACACAGGAACTGGATTACAAAACAGAACAGGGTCTCAAATTTAGAAAACCAACTTACGCTTGCTTAAGGGGAAAGGTGAGTTGTGGTGCTGCATAAAACCAGAGATTGAAATGAGCACAGATAAAGTTCCTTAAGCCAAATATGGAATAGACAAGAGCTACTCCTTGCTCAACGAAATGGACTCAACACCCCATATTAAACACCTAAGAATGTACCTTACTAGTAAGTATCTTAAAACCTATGGATTGCTATGTCTCCGAAAGAGAATCAAGCGTGTGTACACTGGCATAAACGCAGCAGTGATAGGATTGGAGAGGTTCGGTGAGCAAATGAAGACCCTTTGAAGTCATATTGCATGGTACCCATTCCACGGGTCTCCACTCTCCAAGTTTAAGGGATTCTTCCTTCAGCTAAACAATGCATGTGGAACCCAGAGTATGATCAAACGTGTGATCAGGAGACGTGTTCAAATATGTCTCCGTTCCCGTCCCCTGGTACTCGGGTGCAACATTCCAGACGCTTTACTAACACTCTCCGGACTTAGAGAGTCAGTGCCTTTAACCTCCTGTTTGGCCCAGTTTGCAATTTCTGCGGAAGATGAACAGGAATAGGGAGAAGAAATGAGAGATTAGCTGGAGGTGTCTGGACGGGCAAATTTAACTCTCATTTCCCACCAGGAAGAGCAATTAACCTAAGGGTCAGCGTGCCGTGCCAGAACCAGATTAGGGCCTGAAGCAATCTGTGGTGTTGCGGCCAGCTCACAAGAAAGCGACTTGAAGAAAGGAGCTCAGGGGCACTGTAATTCACAAACCTACAGAGTTATAAATGACAGCTATCGTCCAAAAATATACTGAAGTAAGGCTGCCAAGAGGACTTGAAAGTGGGGCAGAATTGTAGGAAACCGATTTCAGCAGGTAGACTGGAATTGCATTTAAAGCATAGGAAAAGAGGCAGGACGTCCACAATGATGCACCTGGCAAAAAAGGGCATATGCGTTTTTTCCTGAATATATTCAGGAAAAAACGCATACGCCCTTTTTGGCCAACCAAGCAAGCTTGCAAAGGATATCTGCACTACAATGAAGTGTCACTTCCCCCCGTCAAAAGGGCCATCTGAAAAAAGTGTAGAATCCAGAAAGGCAGGACAGGCCATGGAGAACTGGGAGCCTTGTTATGCTGATGGGTGGGATGTAAATTGCCAACAGCCACTTGGGAGAAGTGTATGGTGTTTCCTGAAACATCTAAAAAACAAAGCAACAGAGCCTAGGGCACTTCCACTTATGGTCCTATAGCTTAGGGAAATTAAAATCAAAAAGACACAGCCACCCCAAAGTTTGGGACGGCTCTGTTTACAAGAACCTCGTTTATGGTACACGTTCAATATCGCAGAAAGTGAAAAATGTATAAAGAAGTTGTGGTACTTACGTACAATGCAATATCACTCAGCAATGAAATCTATGTCATCAGGCCCCTAGCAGCATAATGAGTGGATTCAGGTATGATGCTTCTAACTGAAATAAGTCACACAGAAAAAGAACATCATAAGATATCACTAATACACGGAATGTAAACTTGGCTACACAAGAACCGGATTACAAAACAGAACAGGGTCTCAAATTTAGAAAACCAACTTATGCTTGCTTAAGGGGAAAGGTGAGTTGGGGTGCTGCATAAAACCAGAGATTGAAATGAGCACAGATAAAGTTCCTTAAGCCAAATATGGAATAGACAAGAGCTACTCCTTGCTCAACGAAATGGACTCAACACCCCGTATTAAACGCCTAAGAATGTACCTGACTAGTAAGTATCTTAAAACCTATGGATTGCTATGTCTCCGAAAGAGAATCAAGCGTGTGTACACTGGCATAAACGCAGCAGTGATAGGATTGGAGAGGTTTGGTGAGCAAATGAAGACCCTTTGAAGTCATATTGCATGGTACTCATTCCACGGGTCTCCACTCTCCAGATTTAAAGGATTCTTCCTTCAGCTAAACCATGCATGTGGAACTCAGAGTATGATCAAACGTGTGCTCGGGAGACGTGTTCAAATATGTCTCCGTTCTCGTGCCCTGGTACTCGGGTGCCACATTCCAGACGCTTTACTAACACTCTCCCGACTTGGAGAGTCAGTGCCTTTAACCTCCTGTTTTGCCCAGTTTGCAATTTCTGCAGAAGATGAACAGGAATAGGGAGAACCAATGAGAGACTAGCTGGAGGTGTCTGGACGGGCAAATTTAACTCTCATTTCCCACAAGGAAGGGAATTAACCAAAGGCTCAGCGTGCCGTGCCGCAACCAGATTAGGGCCTGAAGCAATCCTGCGGTGTTGCGGCCAGCTCACAAGAAAACGAGTTGAAGAAAGGAGCTCAGGGGCACTGTAATTCACAAACCTGCAGAGTTATAAATGACAGCTATCGTCCAAAAATATACTGAAGTCAGGCTGCCAAGAGGACTTGAAAGCGGGGCAGAATTGCAAGAAACCGATTTCAGGAGGTAGGCTGGAATTGCATTTAAAGCATCGGAAAAGAGGCAGAACGTCCACAATGATGCACTTGGCCAAAAAGGGCGTATGCGTTTTTTCCTGAATATATTCAGGAAAAAACGCATACGCCCTTTTTGGCCAACCAAGCAAGCTTGCAAATGAAATCTGCACTACAATGAAGTCTCACTTCCCCCCGGTCAAAAGGGCCATCTGAAAAAAGTGTAAAATCCAGAAAGGCAGGACAGGCCATGGAGAACTGGGAGCCTTGTTATGCTGATGGGCGGGATGTAAATTGCCAACAGCCACTTGGGAGAAGTGTATGGTGTTTCCTGAAACATCTAAAAAACAAAGCAACAGAGCCTAGGGCACTTCCACTTATGGTCCTATAGCTTAGGGAAATTAAAATCAAAAAGACACAGCCACCCCAAAGTTTGGGACGGCTCGTTTATGGTACAAGTTCAATATCGCAGAAAGCGCAAAATGGATAAAGAAGTTGTGGTACTTACGTACAATGCAATATCACTCAGCAATGACATCTATGTCATCAGTCCGGTAGCAGCATAATGAGTGGATTCAGGTATGATGCTTCTAACTTAAATAAGTCACACAGAAATAGAAATATTATAAGATATCTCTAATACACAGAATGTAAACTTGACTACACAGGAACTGGATTACAAAACAGAACAGGGTCTCAAATTTAGAAAACCAACTTACGCTTGCTTAAGGGGAAAGGTGAGTTGTGGTGCTGCATAAAACCAGAGATTGAAATGAGCACAGATTAAGTTCCTTAAGCCAAATATGGAATAGACAAGAGCTACTCCTTGCTCAACGAAATGGACTCAACACCCCATATTAAACACCTAAGAATGTACCTTACTAGTAAGTATCTTAAAACCTATGGATTGCTATGTCTCCGAAAGAGAATCAAGCGTGTGTACACTGGCATAAACGCAGCAGTGATAGGATTGGAGAGGTTCGGTGAGCAAATGAAGACCCTTTGAAGTCATATTGCATGGTATCCATTCCACGGGTCTCCACTCTCCAAGTTTAAGGGATTCTTCCTTCAGCTAAACAATGCATGTGGAACCCAGAGTATGATCAAACGTGTGATCAGGAGACGTGTTCAAATATGTCTCCGTTCCCGTCCCCTGGTACTCGGGTGCAACATTCCAGACGCTTTACTAACACTCTCCGGACTTAGAGAGTCAGTGCCTTTAACCTCCTGTTTTGCCCAGTTTGCAATTTCTGCGGAAGATGAACAGGAATAGGGAGAAGAAATGAGAGATTAGCTGGAGGTGACTGGACGGGCAAATTTAACTCTCATTTCCCACCAGGAAGAGCAATTAACCTAAGGGTCAGCGTGCCGTGCCAGAACCAGATTAGGGCCTGAAGCAATCTGTGGTGTTGCGGCCAGCTCACAAGAAAGCGACTTGAAGAAAGGAGCTCAGGGGCACTGTAATTCACAAACCTACAGAGTTATAAATGACAGCTATCGTCCAAAAATATACTGAAGTAAGGCTGCCAAGAGGACTTGAAAGTGGGGCAGAATTGTAGGAAACCGATTTCAGCAGGTAGACTGGAATTGCATATAAAGCATAGGAAAAGAGGCAGGACGTCCACAATGATGCACCTGGCAAAAAAGGGCATATGCGTTTTTTCCTGAATATATTCAGGAAAAAACGCATACGCACTTTTTGGCCAACCAAGCAAGCTTGCAAAGGATATCTGCACTACAATGAAGTGTCACTTCCCCCCGTCAAAAGGGCCATCTGAAAAAAGTGTAGAATCCAGAAAGGCAGGACAGGCCATGGAGAACTGGGAGCCTTGTTATGCTGATGGGTGGGATGTAAATTGCCAACAGCCACTTGGGAGAAGTGTATGGTGTTTCCTGAAACATCTAAAAAACAAAGCAACAGAGCCTAGGGCACTTCCACTTATGGTCCTATAGCTTAGGGAAATTAAAATCAAAAAGACACAGCCACCCCAAAGTTTGGGACGGCTCTGTTTACAAGAACCTCGTTTATGGTACACGTTCAATATCGCAGAAAGTGAAAAATGGATAAAGAAGTTGTGGTACTTACGTACAATGCAATATCACTCAGCAATGAAATCTATGTCATCAGGCCCCTAGCAGCATAATGAGTGGATTCAGGTATGATGCTTCTAACTGAAATAAGTCACACAGAAAAAGAAACATCATAAGATATCACTAATACACGGAATGTAAACTTGGCTACACAAGAACCGGATTACAAAACAGAACAGGGTCTCAAATTTAGAAAACCAACTTATGCTTGCTTAAGGGGAAAGGTGAGTTGGGGTGCTGCATAAAACCAGAGATTGAAATGAGCACAGATAAAGTTCCTTAAGCCAAATATGGAATAGACAAGAGCTACTCCTTGCTCAACGAAATGGA
Organism: Lagenorhynchus albirostris; assembly: GCF_949774975.1. Lineage (NCBI taxonomy): Eukaryota > Metazoa > Chordata > Mammalia > Artiodactyla > Delphinidae > Lagenorhynchus > Lagenorhynchus albirostris. The sequence goes on along the minus strand of NW_026783396.1, from coordinate 286,080 downwards.
CTCAACACCCCGTATTAAACGCCTAAGAATGTACCTGACTAGTAAGTATCTTAAAACCTATGGATTGCTATGTCTCCGAAAGAGAATCAAGCGTGTGTACACTGGCATAAACGCAGCAGTGATAGGATTGGAGAGGTTTGGTGAGCAAATGAAGACCCTTTGAAGTCATATTGCATGGTACTCATTCCACGGGTCTCCACTCTCCAGATTTAAAGGATTCTTCCTTCAGCTAAACCATGCATGTGGAACTCAGAGTATGATCAAACGTGTGCTCGGGAGACGTGTTCAAATATGTCTCCGTTCTCGTGCCCTGGTACTCGGGTGCCACATTCCAGACGCTTTACTAACACTCTCCCGACTTGGAGAGTCAGTGCCTTTAACCTCCTGTTTTGCCCAGTTTGCAATTTCTGCAGAAGATGAACAGGAATAGGGAGAACCAATGAGAGACTAGCTGGAGGTGTCTGGACGGGCAAATTTAACTCTCATTTCCCACAAGGAAGGGAATTAACCAAAGGCTCAGCGTGCCGTGCCGCAACCAGATTAGGGCCTGAAGCAATCCTGCGGTGTTGCGGCCAGCTCACAAGAAAGCGAGTTGAAGAAAGGAGCTCAGGGGCACTGTAATTCACAAACCTGCAGAGTTATAAATGACAGCTATCGTCCAAAAATATACTGAAGTCAGGCTGCCAAGAGGACTTGAAAGCGGGGCAGAATTGCAAGTAACCGATTTCAGGAGGTAGGCTGGAATTGCATTTAAAGCATCGGAAAAGAGGCAGAACGTCCACAATGATGCACTTGGCCAAAAAGGGCGTATGCGTTTTTTCCTGAATATATTCAGGAAAAAACGCATACGCCCTTTTTAGCCAACCAAGCAAGCTTGCAAAGGAAATCTGCACTACAATGAAGTCTCACTTCCCCCCGGTCAAAAGGGCCATCTGAAAACAGTGTAAAATCCAGAAAGGCAGGACAGGCCATGGAGAACTGGGAGCCTTGTTATGCTGATGGGCGGGATGTAAATTGCCAACAGCCACTTGGGAGAAGTGTATGGTGTTCCCTGAAACATCTAAAAAACAAAGCAACAGAGCCTAGGGCACTTCCACTTATGGTCCTATAGCTTAGGGAAATTAAAATCAAAAAGACACAGCCACCCCAAAGTTTGGGACGGCTCGTTTATGGTACAAGTTCAATATCGCAGAAAGCGCAAAATGGATAAAGAAGTTGTGGTACTTACGTACAATGCATTATCACTCAGCAATGACATCTATGTCATCAGGCCCGTAGCAGCATAATGAGTGGATTCAGGTATGATGCTTCTAACTGAAATAAGTCACACAGAAAAAGAAACATCATAAGATATCACTAATAAACGGAATGTAAACTTGGCTACACAAGAACTGGATTACAAAACAGAACAGGGTCTCAAATTTAGAAAACCAACTTATGCTTGCTTAAGGGGAAAGGTGAGTTGGGGTGCTGCATAAAACCAGAGATTGAAATGAGCACAGATAAAGTTCCTTAAGCCAAATATGGAATAGACAAGAGCTACTCCTTGCTCAACGAAATGGACTCAACACCCCATATTAAACGCCTAAGAATGTACCTGACTAGTAAGTATCTTAAAACCAATGGATTGCTATGTCTCCGAAAGAGAATCAAGCGTGTGTACACTGGCATAAACGCAGCAGTGATAGGATTGGAGAGGTTCGGTGAGCAAATGAAGACACTTTGCAGTCATATTGCATGGTACCCATTCCACGGGTCTCCACTCTCCAGCTTTAAGGGATTCTTCCTTTAGCTAAAGCATGCATGTGGAACCCAGAGTATGATCAAACGTGTGATCGGGAGACGTGTTCAAATATGTCTCCATTCTCGTCCCCTGGTACTCGGGTGCAACATTCCAGACGCTTTACTAACACTCTCCCGACTTGCAGAGTCAGTGCCTTTAACCTCCTGTTTGGACCAGTTTCCAATTTCTGCGGAAGATGAACAGGAATAGGGAGAACCAATGAGAGACTAGCTGGAGGTGTCTGGACGGGCAAATTTAACTCTCATTTCCCACCAGGAAGAGGAATTAACCAAAGGCTCAGCGTGCCGTGCCGGAATCAGATTAGGGCCTGAAGCAATCCTGCGGTGTTGCGCCCAGCTCACAAGAAAGCCAGTTGAAGAAAGGAGCTCAGGGGCACTGTAATTCACAAACATGCAGAGTTATAAATGACAGCTATTGTCCAAAAATATACTGAAGTAAGGCTGCCAAGAGGACTTCAAAGCGGGGCAGAATTGCAGGAAACCGATTTCAGGAGGTAGACTGGAATTGCATATAAAGCATAGGAAAAGAGGCAGAACGTCGACAATGATGCACTTGGCCAAAAAGAGCGTATGCGTTTTTTCCTGAATATATTCAGTAAAAAACGCATACGTCCTTTTTGGCCAACCAATCAAGCTTGCAAAGGAAATCTGCACTACAATGAAGTCTCACTTCCCCCTGGTTAAAAGGGCCATCTGAAAAAAGTGTAAAATCCAGAAAGGCAGGACAGGCCATGGAGAACTGGGAGCCTTGTTATGCTGATGGGCGGAATGTAAATTGCCAACAGCCACTCTGGAGAAGTGTATGGTGTTTCCTGAAACATCTAAAAAACAAAGCAACAGAGCCTGGGGCACTTCCACTTATGGTCCTATAGCTTAGGAAAATTAAAATCAAAAAGACACAGCCACCCCAAAGTTTGGGACGGCTCGTTTACGGTACGAGTTCAATATCGCAGAAAGCGCAAAATGGATAAAGAAGTTGTGGTACTTACGTACACTGCAATATCACTCAGAAATGACATCTATGTCATCAGGCCCGTAGCAGCATAATGAGTGGATTCAGGTATGATGCTTCTAACTGAAATAAGTCACACAGAAAAAGAAACATCATAAGATATCACTAATACACGGAATGTAAACTTGGCTACACAAGAACTGGATTACAAAACAGAACAGGGTCTCAAATTTAGAAAACCAACTTATGCTTGCTTAAGGGGAAAGGTGAGTTGGGGTTCTGCATAAAACAAGAGATTGAAATGAGCACAGATAAGTTCCTTAAGCCAAATATGGAATAGACAAGAGCTACTCCTTGCTCAACGAAATGGACTCAACACCCCATATTAAACGCCTAAGAATGTACCTGACTAGTAAGTATCTTAAAACCTATGGATTGCTATGTCTCCGAAAGAGAATCAAGCGTGTGTACACTGGCATAAACGCAGCAGTGATAGGATCGGAGAGGTTCGGTGAGCAAATGAAGACACTTTGCAGTCATATTGCATGGTACCCATTCCACGGGTCTCCACTCTCCAGCTTTAAGGGATTCTTCCTTCAGCTAAAGCATGCATGTGGAACCCAGAGTATGATCAAACGTGTGATCGGGAGACGTGTTCAAATATGTCTCCATTCTCGTCCCCTGGTACTCGGGTGCAACATTCCAGACGCTTTACTAACACTCTCCCCACTTGGAGAGTCAGTGCCTTTAACCTCCTGTTTGGCCCAGTTTGCAATTACTGCGGAAGATGAACAGGAATAGGGAGAACCAATGAGAGACTAGCTGGAGGTGTCTGGACGGGCAAATTTAACTCTCATTTCCCACCAGGAAGGGAATTAACCAAAGGCTCAGCGTGCCATGCCGCAACCAGATTAGGACCTGAAGCAACTGCGGTGTTGCGGCCAACTCACAAGAAAGAGAGTTGAAGAAAGTAGCTCAGGGGCACTGTAATTCACAAACCTGCAGAGTTATAAATGACAGCTATCGTCCAAAAATATACTGAAGTAAGGCTGCCAAGAGGAGTTGAAAGCGGGGCAGAATTGCAGGAAACCGATTTCAGGAGGTAGACTGGAATTGCATTTAAAGCATAGGAAAAGAGGCAGGACGTCCACAATGATGCACTTGGCCAAAAATGGCATATGCGTTTTTCCTGAATATATTCAGGAAAAAACGCATACGCCCTTTGTGGCCAACCAAGCAAGCTTGCAAAGGAAATCTGCACTACAATGAAGTCTCACTTCCCCCTGGTCAAAAGGGCCATCTGAAAAAAGTGTAAAATCCAGAAAGGCAGGAAAGGCCATGGAGAACTGGGAGCCTTGTTATGCTGATGGGCGGGATGTAAATTGCCAACAGCCACTCGGGAGAAGTGTATGGTGTTTCCTGAAACATCTAAAAAACAAAGCAACAGAGCCAGGGGCACTTCCACTTATGGTCCTATAGCTTAGGGAAATTAAAATAAAAAAGACACAGCCACCCCAAAGTTTGGGACGGCTCGTTTACGATACAAGTTCAATATCGCAGTAAGTGCAAAATGGATAAAGAAGTTGTGGTACTTACGTACAATGCCATATCACTCGGCAATGACATCTATGTCATCAGGCCCGTAGCAGCATAATGAGTGGATTCAGGTATGATGATTCTAACTGAAATAAGTCACAAAGAAAAAGAAACATCATAAGATATCACTAATACACAGAATGTAAACTTGGCTACACAAGAACTGGATTACAAAACAGAACAGGGTCTCAAATTTAGAAAACCAACTTATGCTTGCTTAAGGGGAAAGGTGAGTTGGGGTTCTGCATAAAACAAGAGATTGAAATGAGCACAGATAAAGTTCCTTAAGCCAAATATGGAATAGACAAGAGCTACTCCTTGCTCAACGAAATGGACTCAACACCCCATATTAAACGCCTAAGAATGTACCTGACTAGTAAGTATCTTAAAACCTATGGATTGCTATGTCTCCGAAAGAGAATCAAGCGTGTGTACACTGGCATAAACGCAGCAGTGATAGGATTGGAGAGGTTCGGTGAGCAAATGAAGACCCTTTGAAGTCATATTGCATGGTACCCATTCCACGGGTCTCCACTCTCCAGCTTTAAGGGATTCTTCCTTCAGCTAAACCATGCATGTGGAACTCAGAGTATGATCAAACGTGTGCTCGGGAGACGTGTTTAAATACGTCTCCGTTCTCGTGCCCTGGTACTCGGGTGCAACATTCCAGACGCTTTACTAACACTCACCCGACTTGGAGAGTCAGTGCCTTTAACCTCCTGTTTGGCCCAGTTTGCAATTTCTGCGGAAGATGAACAGGAATAGGGAGAACCAATGAGAGACTAGCTGGAGGTGTCTGGACGGGCAAATTTAACTCTCATTTCCCACCAGGAAGGGAATTAACCAAAGGCTCAGCATGCTGTGCCGGATCCTGATTAGGGCCTGAAGCAATCCTGCGGTGTTGCGGCCAGCTCACAAGAAAGCGACTTGAAGAAAGGAGCTCAGGGGCACTGTAATTCACAAACCTGCAGAGTTATAAATGACAGCTATCGTCCAAAAATATACTGAAGTAAGACTGCCAAGAGGACTTGAAAGCGGGGCAGAATTGCAAGAAACCGATTTCAGGAGGTAGGCTGGAATTGCATTTAAAGCATCGGAAAAGAGGCAGAAGGTCCACAGTGATGCACTTGTCCAAAAAGGGCGTATGCGTTTTTTCCTGAATATATTCAGGAAAAAACGCATACGCCCTTTTTGTCCAACGAAGCAAGCTTGCAAAGGAAATCTGCACTACAATGAAGTCTCACTTCCCCCCGGTCAAAAGGGCCATCTGAAAAAAGTGTAAAATCCAGAAAGGCAGGACAGGCCATGGAGAACTGGGAGCCTTGTTATGCTGATGGCCGGGATGTAAATTGCCAACAGCCACTCGGGAGAAGTGTATGGTGTTTCCTGAAACATCTAAAAAACAAAGCAACAGAGCCTGGGGCACTTCCACTTATGGTCCTATAGCTTAGGGAAATTAAAATCAAAAAGACACAGCCACCCCAAAGTTTGGGACGGCTCGTTTACGGTACAAGTTCAATATCGCAGAAAGCGCAAAATGGATAAAGAAGTTGTGGTACTTACGTACAATGCAATATCACTCGGCAATGACATCTATGTCATCAGGCCCGTAGCAGCATAATGAGTGGATTCAGGTATGATGCTTCTAACTGAAATAAGTCACACAGAAAAAGAAACATCATAAGATATCACTAATACACGGAATGTAAACTTTCCTACACAGGAACTGGATTACAAAACAGAACAGGGTCTCAAATGTAGAAAACCAACTTATGCTTGCTTAAGGGGAAAGGTGAGTTGGGGTGCTGCATAAAACCAGAGATTGAAATGAGCACAGATAAAGTTCCTTAAGCCAAATATGGAATAGACAAGAGCTACTCCTTGCTCAATGAAATGGACTCAACACCCCATATTAAACGCCTAAGAATGTACCTGACTAGTAAGTATCTTAAAACCTATGGATTGCTATGTCTCCGAAAGAGAATCAAGCGTGTGTACACTGGCATAAACGCAGCAGTGATAGGATTGGAGAGGTTCGGTGAGCAAATGAAGACCCTTTGAAGTCATATTGCATGGTACCCATTCCACGGGTCTCAACTCTCCAGCTTTAAGGGATTCTTTCTTCAGCTAAACCATTCATGTGGAACCCAGAGTATGATCAAACGTGTGATCGGGAGACGTGTTCCAATATGTCTCCGTTCTCGTCCCCTGGCACTAGGGTGCAACATTCCAGACGCTTTACTAACACTCTCCCGACTTGGAGAGTCAGTGCCTTTAACCTCCTGTTTGGCCCAGTTTGCAATTACTGCGGAAGATGAACAACAATAGGGAGAACCAATGAGAGACTAGCTGGAGGTGTCTGGACGGGCAAATTTAACTCTCATTTCCCACCAGGAAGGGAATTAACCAAAGGCTCAGCGTGCCGTGCCAGAACCAGTTTAGGGCCTGTAGCAATTCTGCGGTGTGCGGCGAGCTCACAAGAAAGCGAGTTGAAGAAAGGAGCTCAGGGGCACTGTAATTCACAAACCTGCAGAGTTATAAATGACAGCTATCGTCCAAAAATATACTGAAGTAAGGCTGCCAAGAGGACTTGAAAGCGGGGCAGAATTGCAGGAAACCGATTTCAGGAGGTAGGCTGGAATTGAATTTAAAGCATAGGAAAAGAGGCAGAACGTCCACAATGATGCACTTGGCCAAAAAGGGCGTATGCGTTTTTTCCTGAATATATTCAGGAAACAACACATACGCCCTTTTTGGCCAACCAAGCAAGCTTGCAAAGGAAATCTGCACTACAATGAAGTCTAACTTCCCCCCTGTCAAAAGGGCCATCTGAAAAAAGTGTAAAATCCAGAAAGGCAGGACAGGCCATGGAGAACTGGGAGCCTTGTTATGCTGATGGGCGGGATGTAAATTGCCAACAGCCACTCTGGAGAAGTGTATGGTGTTTCCTGAAACATCTAAAAAACAAAGCAACAGAGCCTAGGGCACTTCCACTTATGGTCCTATAGCTTAGGGAAATTAAAATCAAAAAGACACAGCCACCCCAATGTTTGGGATGGCTCTGTTTACAAGAACCTCGTTTATGGTACAAGTTCAATATCGCAGAAAGGGAAAAATGGATAAAGAAGTTGTGGTACTTACGTACAATGCCATATCACTCAGCAATGACATCTATGTCATCAGGCCCGTAGCAGCATAATGAGTGGATTCAGGTATGATGCTTCTAACTGAAATAAATCACAAAGAAAAAGAAACATCATAAGATATCACTAATACACAGAATGTAAACTTGGCTACACAGGAACTGGATTACAAAACAGAACAGGGTCTCAAATGTAGAAAACCAACTTATGCTTGCTTAAGGGGAAAGGTGAGTTGGGGTGCTGCATAAAACCAGAGATTGAAATGAGCACAGATAAAGTTCCTTAAGCCAAATATGGAATAGACAAGAGCTACTCCTTGCTCAACGAAATGGACTCAACACCCCATATTAAACGCCTAAGAATGTACCTGACTAGTAAGTATCTTAAAACCTATGGATTGCTATGTCTCCGAAAGAGAATCAAGCGTGTGTACATTGACATAAACGCAGCAGTGATAGGATTGGAGAGGTTCGGTGAGCAAATGAAGACCCTTTGAAGTCATATTGCATGGTACCCATTCCACGGGTCTCCACTCTCCAGCTTTAAGGGATTCTTCCTTCAGCTAAATCATGCATGTGGAACCCAGAGTGTGATCAAACGTGTGCTCGGGAGACGTGTTCAAATATGTCTCCGTTCTCGTCCCCTGGTACTCGGGTGCAACATTCCAGACGCTTTACTAACACTCTCCCGACTTGGAGAGTCAGTGCCTTTAACCTCCTGTTTGGCCCAGTTTGCAATTTCTGCGGAAAATGAACAGGAATAGGGAGAACCAATGAGAGACTAGCTGGAGGTGTCTGGACGGGCAAATTTAACTCTCATTTCCCACCAGAAAGACGAATGTACCAAAGGCTCCGCGTGCCGTGCTGGAACTAGATTAGGGTCTGAAGAGATCATGCGCTTTTGCGGCCAGCTCACAAGAAAGCGAGTTGAAGAAAGGAGCTGAGGGGCACTGTAATTCACAAACCTGCGGAGTTATAAATGACAGCTATCATCCAAAATTATACTGAAGTAAGGCTGTGAAGAGGACTTGAATTCGGGGCAGAATTGCTGGAAACCGATTTCAGAAGGTATACGGGAGTCGCTCTTAAAGCATAGGAAAAGAGACAGAACTTGGAAAATAATGCACTTGGCAAAAAAGAGCATATGTGTTTTATCCAGAGCTCTCATAACTGAGGGTAGGAGATTCCCAGCAGGCTCCAACTGCCACCTGAGGGCTCACATTGCCAAGGCAACGTGAGCAGGCCAGGCAGGAGTTACCTCACAGCAGAGGTCCCACCTCACAGAAGGGTGAGAAACCCAGCCAACAGCAGACTCTCACCAGAGGGCCCACATCACCAAGGGGATGGGAACCAGGCAGGAGTGTCTTCACACCAGTGGGGCCACATCATCGAAAGGTGAGGTACTCAGCACATGTGTCCTCAAACCAGAGGACCCACATCACCAAGGGCCTCGGAGTGAGGCAGGCAGGAGTAGCCTCACAACACTGGGCCCATAGAATAAAAAAGTGAGGAATCCAGCAGTTGGAACCTCCCAGCAGGCGGCCCAGAGCACCGAGGCTATGGGATCCAGGCCACAGTGAACTCACAGAAGAGGGCCCATGTCATGAAACTGAGCAACCCAGCCATTGGGACCTCAGAGCAGGAGACCCACATCCCCATGGGGATGGAAATCTGGTAGGAGTGTCCTCTCACCACTGAGAACGTATCAGAAAATTTTGGGCGACCAGCAGTTAGGGCCTGACGCCAGAGGACCCTCATCACCAAGGGAAGGAGGCTCCCAGCAGGCTCCAACTGCCACCAGAGGGCTGACGTCGCCAAGGCGATGTGTGCCAACCAGGCACGAATGACCTCACAGCAGAGGGCCCACCTCAGAGAAGTGTGACGAACCCAGTCTGGATCAGACTCGCACCAGAGGGCCCACATCACCAAATGGATTGGAACCAGGCAGGAGTGTCCTCACATGAGTAGGGCCACATCATCTAAAGATGAGGAACCCAGAACATGTGGCTTCAAACCATAGGACACCCATCACCAAGGGGCTGGGAGTGAGGCAGGCAGGAGGAGCCTCATAACAGAGGGCCCCAAAATAAGAAAGGTGAGGAATCCAGCATTTGGAACCTCCCAGCAGGCGGCCCAGAGCACAGAGGTTAGGGGATGCAGGCCGGAGTGAACTAACACCAGACAGCCCACATCATGAAACTGTGAGCAACCCAGACATTGGGACCTCACAGCAGAAGGCCCACATCCCCATGGTGATGGGAACATGACAGGAGTGTCCTGGCATCACTGGGCTCACATCAGAAAACGTGGGGTGCTCAGAAGTTAGGGCCTGACACTAGAGGGCACTCATCACCGAGAGGAGGAGGCTCCCAGCAGGCTCCAGCTGCCATCAGAGGGCCAACATCGCCAAGGCGATGTGTGCCAGCCCGGCAGGAGTGACCTCACAGCAGAGGGCCCCCCTCACAGAAGGGTGAGGAACACAGCCAGGATCAGACTCTCACCAGAGGGCCCACATCACCAAGGGGATGGGAACCAGGCAGGAGTGTCCCCACACCAGTGGGACAACATCATCGAAAGGTGAGGATCCCAGCACATGTAGCCTCAAACCACAGGAACCACATCACCAAGGGGTTCGGAATGAGGCTGGCAGGACCGGCCTCACAACACAGGGTCCATAGAATATAAAAGTTGAGGAATCCAGCAGTTGGGACCTCCCAGCAAGTGGCCCAGAGCACCGAGGCTATGGGATCCAGGCCACAGTGAACTCACAGCAGAGGGCCCACATCATGAACCTGTGAGCAGCCCAGCCGTTGGGACCTCAGAACAGAAGGCCCACATCCCCATTGGGATGGGAACCTGGCAGGAGTGGCTTCGCACCACTTAGCACATATCAGAAAATGTTAGGAGCCCAGCAGTTAGGGCCTGACGCCAGGGGGCCCTCATAACTGAGGGGAGGAGACTCCCAGCAGGTTCCAACTGCCAACAGAGGGCCCACGTCTACAAGGTGGCATGCACCAGCCAGGCAGTAGTGACCTCACAGCAGAGGGCCTATCTCACAGAAGGGTGAGGAACCGAGGCAGGATGAGACTCTCACCAGAGGACCCACAACACCAAGGGGATGGGAACCAGTCAGGACTGTCCTCCCACCAGTGGGGCCACATCATCGAAAGGTGAGGAACCCAGCACATGTGGCCTCATATCAGAGGACATACATCACAAAGGGGATGGGAGTGAGGCAGGTAGGAGTAGCCTAAAAACAGAGGGCCCAAAGAATTAAAAAGGTGAGGAATCCAGCATTTGGAACCTCCCAGCAGGCGGCCGAGAGCACAGAAGCTATGGGATGCACGAAGGAGTGAACTAACACCAGAGAGCCCACATCATGAAACTGTGAGCAACCCAGGCATTGGGACCTCAGAGCAGAAAGCCCACATCCCCATGGGGATGGGAACCTGACAGGAGTGTCCTGGCATCACTGGGCTCACATCAGAAAACGTGGGGAGCCCAGCAGTTAGGGCCTGATGCTAGAGGGCCATCATCACCGAGGGCAGGAGGCTCCCAGCAGGTTCCATGTGCCAACAGAGGGCCCACGTCGCCAAGGTGATGTGTGCAAGTCAGGCAGGACTGACCTCACAGCAGAGGGCCTACCTCACAGAAGAGTGAGGAACCCAGCCAGGATAAGACTGTCACCAGAAGGCCCACATCACCAAGGGGATGGGAACCAGGCAGGAGTGTCCTCACACCAGTGGGGCCACATCATAGAAAGTTGCGGAACCCAGCACATGTGGCCTCAAACCAGAAGACCCACATCACGAAGGGGTTGCGAGTGAGGCAGGCAGGAGGAGCATCACAACACAGGACCCATAGAATACAAAAGTTGAGGAATCGAGCAGTTGGAACCTCCCAGCAGGCGGCCAAGAGCACAGAGGCTATGGGATCCAGGCCACAGTGAACTAACACCAGAGAGCCCACATCATGAAATTGTGATCAACCCAGCCTTTGGAACCTCAGAGCAGAAGGCCCACATGCCCATGGAGATGGGAACCTAAGAGGAGTGCCCGAGCATCACTGGGCTCACTAAGAAAAGTTGGGGAGCCCAGCAGTTAGGGCCTGACGTCAGAGGGCCCTCATCACAGAGGTGAGGAGGCTCCCAGCAGGGTCCAAGTGCCACCAGAGGGCTCATGTCAACAAGGCGAGGTGAGCAAGCCAGGCAAGAGTTACCTAATAGTAGAGGGCCCACCTCACAGATGGGTGAGGAACCCAGCCAGGATCAGACTCTCACCAGAGGGCCCACATCACAAAGGGGATGGGAACCAGTCAGGATTATCCTCACACCAGTGGGGCCTCATCATCTTAAGGTGAGGAACCCAGCACATGTGTCCTCAAACCAGAGGACCCACATCACCAAGGGCCTTGGAATGAGGCAGGCAGGAGTAGCCTCACAACACAGGGCACATAATATAAAAAAACGTGAGGATTCCAGCATTTAGACCTTCCAGCAGGCGGCCCAGAACACTGAGGCTATGGGATCCAGGCCACAGTGAACTCACAGCAGAGGGCCCACATCATAAAACTGTGAGCAACCCAGGCATTGGGACCTCAGCGCAGAAGGCCCACATCCCCATGGGAATGGGAACCTGGCTGGAGTGTCCTCGCACCACTGGGCGCACATCAGAAAATTTGGGGAGCCCACCATTTAGGGCCTGACGCCAGAGGGCTGTCATCACCGAGAGGAGGAGGCACCCTGCACGCTCCAACTGCCACCAGAGGGCTCACGTCTCCAAGGTGACGTGGGCCAGCCAGGCAGGAGTGACCTCACAGCAGAGGGCCTACCTCACAGGACGTTGAGGAACCCAGCCAGGATTAGACTCTCGCCAGAGGGCCCACCTCACCAAGGGGATGGGAACCAGGCAGGAGTGTCCTCACACGAGTGGGGCCACATCATCGAGAGGTGAGGAACGCAACACATGTGGCCTCAAGCCATAGGACAGTCATCACCAAGGGGCTGGCAGTGAGGCAGGCAGGAGGAGCCTCACAACAGAGGGCACATAGAATAAAAAAGGTGAGGAATCCAGCAGTTGGAACCTCCCAGCAGGCGGCTCAGAGCACCGATGATAAGGGATCCTTGCCGGAGTGAACTCACAGCAGAGGGCCCACATCATGGTACTGTGAGCAAGCCAGCCGTTTTGACCTCAGAGCAGAAGGCCCATATCCCCATGGGGATGGGAACCTGGCAAGAGTGTCCTCACTCACTTGGCGCACATCAGAAAATGTGGGGAGCCCAGCAGTTATGGCCTAAGGCAAGAGGGCCCTCATCACCGAGGGGAGGAGGATCCCAGCACACTCCAACTGCCACCAGAGGGCCCACGTCGCCAAGGTGACGTGTGCCAGACAGGCATGATTGACCTCACAGCAGAGGGCCCACCTCACAGAAGGGTGAGGAACCCAGCCAGGATCAGACTCTCACCTGAGGGCCCACATCAGCAAGGGGATGGGAACCACTCAGGACTGTCTTCCCTCCAGTGGGGCCACATCATCGAAAGGTGCGGAACCCAGCACATGTGGCCTCAAATCAGAGGACACATATCACAAAGGGAATGGGAGTGAGGCAGGCAGGAGTAGCCTAAAAACAGAGGGCCCAAAGAATAAGAAAGGTGAGGAATCCAGGAGTTGGAACCTCCCAGCAGGCGGCCGAGAGCACAGAAGCTATGGGATGCAGGCAGGAGTGAACTAACAGCAGAGAGCCCACATCATGAAACTGTGAGCAATCCACGCGTTGGGACCTCAGAGCAGAAGGCCCACATCCCAATGGGGATGTGAATCTGGCTGGAGTGTCCTCGCACCACTGGGCGCAGATCACAAAATGTGGGGAGCCCAGCAGTTAGGGCCTGACGCCAGAGGGCCCTCATCACCGAGGGGAGGAGGCTCCCAGCAGGCTCCAAGTGCCACCAGAGGGCTCATGTCCACAAGGCGAGGTGAGCAAGCCAGGCAGGAGTGACCTCACAGCAGACGGCCCACCTCACAGATGGGTGAGGAACCCAGCCAGGATCAGACTCAAACAGAGGGCCCACATCACCAAGGGGATGTGAACCAGGCAGGAGTCTCCTAAGACCATTGGTCCCACATCATCGAAAGGTGAGGAACCCAGCACATGTGGCCTCAAACCAGACGACACACATCACGAAGGGGCTGGGAGTGAGGCAGGCAGGAGGATCCTCACAACAGAGGGCCCCAAAAATTAAAAAAGTGAGGAATCCAGCAGTTGGAACCTCCCAGCAGGTGGCCAAGAGCACAGAGGCTATGGGATCCAGGCCTCTGTGAACTAACACCAGAGAGCCCACATCATGAAAATGTGAACAACCCAGCCGTTGGGACCTCAGAGCAGAAGGCCCACATCCCCATGGAGATGGGATCCTAAGAGGAGTGCCCAAGCATCATTGGGCTCACTAAGAAAAGTTGGTGAGCCCAGCAGTTAGGGCCTGACGCAAGAGGGCCCTCATCACCGGGGGGAGGAGATTCCCAGCACGCTCCAACTGCCACCACACGGCTGACTTCACCAAGGCAATGTGTGCCAGCCATGCAGGAGTGACCTATCAGCAGAGGGTCTCCCTCACAGGTGGGTGAGGAACACAGCCAGGAACAGACTCTCACCAGGGGGTCCACATAACCAAGTGGATGAGAACCAGGCAGGAGTGTCCTCACACTAGTGGGGCCACATCATCGAAAGGTGAGGAACCCAGCAAAGGTGGCCACAATCCAGAGGACCCACATCACCAAGGGGTTGAGAGTGAGGTAGGTGTCTGGACGGGCATATTTAACTCTCATTTCCCATCAGGAAGAGGAATTAACCAAAGGCTCAGTGTGCCCTGCCAGAAGCATATTAGGGCCTGAAGCAGTCTTGCGGGTTTGCGGCCAGCTCACAAGAAAGCGAGTTGAAGAAAGGAGCTCAGGGGCCCTGTAATTCACAAACCTGCAGAGTTATAAATGACAGATAACGTCCAAAAATATATTGAAGTAAGGCTGCCAAGAGGACTTGAAAGCGGGGCAGAATTGCAGGAAACCGATTTCAGGAGGTAGACTGGATTTGCATTTAAAGCATAGGAAAAGAGGCAGAACATCGACAATGATGCACTTGGCAAAAAAGGGCATATGAGTTTGTTCCTGAATATATTCAGGAACAAACACATACGCCCTTTTTGGCAAACCAAGCAAGCTTGCAATGGAAATCCGAACTACTATGAAGTGTCACTTCCCCCCGGTCTAAAGGGCCATCTGAGAAAAGTGTAAAATTCAGAAAAGCAAGACAGGCCATGGGGAAAAAGGAGCCTTGTTATGCTGATGGGCGGGATGTAAATTGCCAACAGCCACTCTGGAGAAGTGTATGGTGTTTCCTGATACATCTGAAAAACAAAGCAACAAGCCTAGGGCACTTCCACTTATGGTCCTATAGCTTAGGGAAATTAAAATCAAAAAGACACAGCCACCCCAAAGTTTGGGACGGCTCGTTTACGGTACAAGTTCAATATCGCAGAAAGCGCAAAATGGATAAAGAAGTTGTGGTACTTACATACAATGCAATATCACTCAGCAATGACATCTATGTCATCAGGCCCGTAGCAGCATAATGAGTGGATTCAGGTATGATGCTTCTAACTGAAATAAGTCACACAGAAAAAGAAACATCATAAGATATCACTAATGCACGGAATATAAACTTGGCTACATAAGAACTGGATTACAAAACAGAACAGGGTCTCAAATTTAGAAAACCAACTTATGCTTGCTTAAGGGGAAAGGTGAGTTGGGGTTCTGCATAAAACAAGAGATTGAAATGAGCACAGATAAAGTTCCTTAAGCCAAATATGGAATAGACAAGAGCTACTCCTTGCTCAACGAAATGGACTCAACACCCCATATTAAACGCCTAAGAATGTACCTGACTAGTAAGTATCTTAAAACCTATGGATTGCTATGTCTCCGAAAGAGAATCAAGCGTGTGTACACTGGCATAAACGCAGCAGTGATAGGATTGGAGAGGTTCGGTGAGCAAATGAAGACCCTTTGAAGTCATATTGCATGGTACCCATTCCACGGGTCTCCACTCTCCAGCTTTAAGGGATTCTTCCTTCAGCTAAACCATGCTTGTGGAACTCAGAGTATGATCAAACGTGTGCTCGGGAGACGTGTTTAAATATGTCTCCGTTCTCGTGCCCTGGTACTCGGGTGCAACATTCCAGACACTTTACTAACACTCACCCGACTTGGAGAGTCAGTGCCTTTAACCTCCTGTTTGGCCCAGTTTGCAATTTCTGCGGAAGATGAACAGGAATAGGGAGAACCAATGAGAGACTAGCTGGAGGTGTCTGGACGGGCAAATTTAACTCTCATTTCCCACCAGGAAGGGAATTAACCAAAGGCTCAGCATGCCGTGCTGGATCCAGATTAGGGCCTGAAGCAATCCTGCGGTGTTGCGGCCAGCTCACAAGAAAGCGAGTTGAAGAAAGGAGCTCAGGGGCACTGTAATTCACAAACCTGCAGAGTTATAAATGACAGCTATCGTCCAAAAATATACTGAAGTAAGACTGCCAAGAGGACTTGAAAGCGGGGCAGAATTGCAAGAAACCGATTTCAGGAGGTAGACTGGAATTGCATTTAAAGCATCGGAAAAGAGGCAGAACGTCCACAGTGATGCACTTGTCCAAAAAGGGCGTATGCGTTTTTTCCTGAATATATTCAGGAAAAAACGCATACGCCCTTTTTGGCCAACCAAGCAAGCTTGCAAAGGAAATCTGCACTACAATGAAGTCTCACTTCCCCCCTGTCAAAAGGGCCATCTGAAAAAAGTGTAAAATCCAGAAAGGCAGGACAGGCCATGGAGAACTGGGAGCCTTGTTATGCTGATGGGCGGGATGTAAATTGCCAACAGCCACTCGGGAGAAGTGTATGGTGTTTCCTGAAACATCTAAAAAACAAAGCAACAGAGCCTGGGGCACTTCCACTTATGGTCCTATAGCTTAGGGAAATTAAAATCAAAAAGACACAGCCACCCCAATGTTTGGGACGGCTCGTTTACGGTACAAGTTCAATATCGCAGAAAGCGCAAAATGGATAAAGAAGTTGTGATACTTACGTACAATGCAATGTCACTCAGCAATGACATCTATGTCATCAGGCCCGTAGCAGCATAATAAGTGGATTCAGGTATGATGCTTCTAACTGAAATAAGTCACACAGAAAAAGAAACATCATAAGATATCACTAATACACGGAATGTAAACTTGGCTACACAAGAACTGGATTACAAAACAGAACAGGGTCTCAAATGTAGAAAACCAACTTATGCTTGCTTAAGGGGAAAGGTGAGTTGGGGTGCTGCATAAAACCAGAGATTGAAATGAGCACAGATAAAGTTCCTTAAGCCAAATATGGAATAGAAAACAGCTACTCCTTGCTCAACGAAATGGACTCAACACCCCATATTAAACGCCTAAGAATGTACCTGACTAGTAAGTATCTTAAAACCTATGGATTGCTATGTCTCCGAAAGAGAATCAAGCGTGTGTACACTGGCATAAACGCAGCAGTGATAGGATTGGAGAGGTTCAGTGAGCAAATGAAGACCCTTTGAAGTCATATTGCATGGTACCCATTCCACGGGTCTCCACTCTCCAGCTTTAAGGGATTCTTCCTTCAGCTAAACCATGCATGTGGAACTCAGAGTATGATCAAACGTGTGATCGGGAGACGTGTTCAAATATGTCTCCGTTCTCGTCCCCTGGTACTCGGGTGCAACATTCCAGACGCTTTACTAACACTCTCCCGACTTGGAGAGTCAGTGCCTTTAACCTCCTGTTTGGCCCAGTTTGCAATTTCTGCGTAAGATGAACAGGAATATGGAGAACCAATGAGAGACTAGCTGGAGGTGTCTGGACGGGCAAATTTAACTCTCATTTCCCACCAGGAAGATGAATTAACCAAAGGCTCAGCGTGCCGTGCCGGAACCACATTAGGGCCTGAAGCAATCCTGCGGTGTTGCGGCCAGCTCACAAGAAAGCAAGTTGAAGAAAGGAGCTCAGGGGCACTGTAATTCACAAACCTGCAGAGTTATAAATGACAGCTATCGTCCAAAAATATACTGAAGTAAGACTGCCAAGAGGACTTGAAAGCGGGGCAGAATTGCAGGAAACCGATTTCAGGAGGTAGACTGGAATTGCATTTAAAGCATAGGAAAAGAGGCAGAAGGTCCACAATGATGCACTTGGCCAAAAAGGGCGTATGCGTTTTTTCCTGAATATATTCAGGAAAAAACGCATACGCCCTTTTTGGCCAACCAAGCAAGCTTGCAAAGGAAATCTGCACTACAATGAAGTCTCACTTCCCCCTGGTCAAAAGGGCCATCTGAAAAAAGTGTAAAATCCAGAAAGGCAGGACAGGCCATGGAGAACTGGGAGCCTTGTTATGCTGATGGGCGGGATGTAAATTGCCAACAGCCACTGGGGAGAAGTGTATGGTGTTTCCTGAAACATCTAAAAAACAAAGCAACAGAGCCTGGGGCACTTCCACTTATGGTCCTATAGCTTAGGGAAATTAAAATCAAAAAGACACAGCCACCCCAAAGTTTGGGACGGCTCGTTTACGGTACAAGTTCAATATCGCAGAAAGCGCAAAATGGATAAAGAAGTTGTGGTACTTACGTACAATGCAATATCACTCAGCAATGACATCTATGTCATCAGGCCCGTAGCAGCATAATGAGTGGATTCAGGTATGATGCTTCTAACTGAAATAAGTCACACAGAAAAAGAAACATCATAAGATATCACTAATGCACGGAATATAAACTTGGCTACACAAGAACTGGATTACAAAACAGAACAGGGTCTCAAATTTAGAAAACCAACTTATGCTTGCTTAAGGGGAAAGGTGAGTTGGGGTTCTGCATAAAACAAGAGATTGAAATGAGCACAGATAAAGTTCCTTAAGCCAAATATGGAATAGACAAGAGCTACTCCTTGCTCAACGAAATGGACTCAACACCCCATATTAAACGCCTAAGAATGTACCTGACTAGTAAGTATCTTAAAACCTATGGATTGCTATGTCTCCGAAAGAGAATCAAGCGTGTGTACACTGGCATAAACGCAGCAGTGATAGGATTGGAGAGGTTCGGTGAGCAAATGAAGACCCTTTGAAGTCATATTGCATGGTACCCATTCCACGGGTCTCCACTCTCCAGCTTTAAGGGATTCTTCCTTCAGCTGAACCATGCTTGTGGAACTCAGAGTATGATCAAACGTGTGCTCGGGAGACGTGTTTAAATATGTCTCCGTTCTCGTGCCCTGGTACTCGGGTGCAACATTCCAGACACTTTACTAACACTCACCCGACTTGGAGAGTCAGTGCCTTTAACCTCCTGTTTGGCCCAGTTTGCAATTTCTGCGGAAGATGAACAGGAATAGGGAGAACCAATGAGAGACTAGCTGGAGGTGTCTGGACGGGCAAATTTAACTCTCATTTCCCACCAGGAAGGGAATTAACCAAAGGCTCAGCATGCCGTGCTGGATCCAGATTAGGGCCTGAAGCAATCCTGCGGTGTTGCGGCCAGCTCACAAGAAAGCGAGTTGAAGAAAGGAGCTCAGGGGCACTGTAATTCACAAACCTGCAGAGTTATAAATGACAGCTATCGTCCAAAAATATACTGAAGTAAGACTGCCAAGAGGACTTGAAAGCGGGGCAGAATTGCAAGAAACCGATTTCAGGAGGTAGACTGGAATTGCATTTAAAGCATCGGAAAAGAGGCAGAACGTCCACAGTGATGCACTTGTCCAAAAAGGGCGTATGCGTTTTTTCCTGAATATATTCAGGAAAAAACGCATACGCCCTTTTTGGCCAACCAAGCAAGCTTGCAAAGGAAATCTGCACTACAATGAAGTCTCACTTCCCCCCTGTCAAAAGGGCCATCTGAAAAAAGTGTAAAATCCAGAAAGGCAGGACAGGCCATGGAGAACTGGGAGCCTTGTTATGCTGATGGGCGGGATGTAAATTGCCAACAGCCACTCGGGAGAAGTGTATGGTGTTTCCTGAAACATCTAAAAAACAAAGCAACAGAGCCTGGGGCACTTCCACTTATGGTCCTATAGCTTAGGGAAATTAAAATCAAAAAGACACAGCCACCCCAAAGTTTGGGATGGCTCTGTTTACAAGAACCTCGTTTATGGTACAAGTTCAATATCGCAGAAAGGGAAAAATGGATAAAGAAGTTGTGGTACTTACGTACAATGCAATATCACTCAGCAATGACATCTATGTCATCAGGCCCGTAGTAGCATAATGAGTGGATTCAGGTATGATGCTTCTAACTGAAATAAATCACAAAGAAAAAGAAACATCATAAGATATCACTAATACACAGAATGTAAACTTGGCTACACAGGAACTGGATTACAAAACAGAACAGGGTCTCAAATGTAGAAAACCAACTTATGCTTGCTTAAGGGGAAAGGTGAGTTGGGGTGCTGCATAAAACCAGAGATTGAAATGAGCACAGATAAAGTTCCTTAAGCCCAATATGGAATAGACAAGAGCTACTCCTTGCTCAACGAAATGGACTCAACACCCCATATTAAACGCCTAAGAATGTACCTGACTAGTAAGTATCTTAAAACCTATGGATTGCTATGTCTCCGAAAGAGAATCAAGCGTGTGTACATTGACATAAACGCAGCAGTGATAGGATTGGAGAGGTTTGGTGAGCAAATGAAGACCCTTTGAAGTCATATTGCATGGTACCCATTCCACGGGTCTCCACTCTCCAGCTTTAAGGGATTCTTCCTTCAGCTAAATCATGCATGTGGAACCCAGAGTGTGATCAAACGTGTGATCGGGAGACGTGTTCAAATATGTCTCCGTTCTCGTCCCCTGGTACTCGGGTGCAACATTCCAGACGCTTTACTAACACTCTCCCGACTTGGAGAGTCAGTGCCTTTAACCTCCTGTTTGGCCCAGTTTGCAATTTCTGCGGAAAATGAACAGGAATAGGGAGAACCAATGAGAGACTAGCTGGAGGTGTCTGGACGGGCAAATTTAACTCTCATTTCCCACCAGAAAGACGAATGTACCAAAGGCTCCGCGTGCCGTGCTGGAACTAGATTAGGGTCTGAAGAGATCATGCGCTTTTGCGGCCAGCTCACAAGAAAGCGAGTTGAAGAAAGGAGCTGAGGGGCACTGTAATTCACAAACCTGCGGAGTTATAAATGACAGCTATCATCCAAAATTATACTGAAGTAAGGCTGTGAAGAGGACTTGAATTCGGGGCAGAATTGCTGGAAACCGATTTCAGAAGGTATACGGGAGTCGCTCTTAAAGCATAGGAAAAGAGACAGAACTTGGAAAATAATGCACTTGGCAAAAAAGAGCATATGTGTTTTATCCAGAGCTCTCATAACTGAGGGTAGGAGATTCCCAGCAGGCTCCAACTGCCACCTGAGGGCTCACATTGCCAAGGCAACGTGAGCAGGCCAGGCAGGAGTTACCTCACAGCAGAGGTCCCACCTCACAGAAGGGTGAGAAACCCAGCCAACAGCAGACTCTCACCAGAGGGCCCACATCACCAAGGGGATGGGAACCAGGCAGGAGTGTCTTCACACCAGTGGGGCCACATCATCGAAAGGTGAGGTACTCAGCACATGTGTCCTCAAACCAGAGGACCCACATCACCAAGGGCCTCGGAGTGAGGCAGGCAGGAGTAGCCTCACAACACTGGGCCCATAGAATAAAAAAGTGAGGAATCCAGCAGTTGGAACCTCCCAGCAGGCGGCCCAGAGCACCGAGGCTATGGGATCCAGGCCACAGTGAACTCACAGAAGAGGGCCCATGTCATGAAACTGAGCAACCCAGCCATTGGGACCTCAGAGCAGGAGACCCACATCCCCATGGGGATGGAAATCTGGTAGGAGTGTCCTCTCACCACTGAGAACGTATCAGAAAATTTTGGGCGACCAGCAGTTAGGGCCTGACGCCAGAGGACCCTCATCACCAAGGGAAGGAGGCTCCCAGCAGGCTCCAACTGCCACCAGAGGGCTGACGTCGCCAAGGCGATGTGTGCCAACCAGGCACGAATGACCTCACAGCAGAGGGCCCACCTCAGAGAAGTGTGACGAACCCAGTCTGGATCAGACTCGCACCAGAGGGCCCACATCACCAAATGGATTGGAACCAGGCAGGAGTGTCCTCACATGAGTAGGGCCACATCATCTAAAGATGAGGAACCCAGAACATGTGGCTTCAAACCATAGGACACCCATCACCAAGGGGCTGGGAGTGAGGCAGGCAGGAGGAGCCTCATAACAGAGGGCCCCAAAATAAGAAAGGTGAGGAATCCAGCATTTGGAACCTCCCAGCAGGCGGCCCAGAGCACAGAGGTTAGGGGATGCAGGCCGGAGTGAACTAACACCAGACAGCCCACATCATGAAACTGTGAGCAACCCAGACATTGTGACCTCACAGCAGAAGGCCCACATCCCCATGGTGATGGGAACATGACAGGAGTGTCCTGGCATCACTGGGCTCACATCAGAAAACGTGGGGTGCTCAGAAGTTAGGGCCTGACACTAGAGGGCACTCATCACCGAGAGGAGGAGGCTCCCAGCAGGCTCCAGCTGCCATCAGAGGGCCAACGTCGCCAAGGCGATGTGTGCCAGCCCGGCAGGAGTGACCTCACAGCAGAGGGCCCCCCTCACAGAAGGGTGAGGAACACAGCCAGGATCAGACTCTCACCAGAGGGCCCACATCACCAAGGGGATGGGAACCAGGCAGGAGTGTCCCCACACCAGTGGGACAACATCATCGAAAGGTGAGGATCCCAGCACATGTAGCCTCAAACCACAGGAACCACATCACCAAGGGGTTCGGAATGAGGCTGGCAGGACCGGCCTCACAACACAGGGTCCATAGAATATAAAAGTTGAGGAATCCAGCAGTTGGAACCTCCCAGCAAGTGGCCCAGAGCACCGAGGCTATGGGATCCAGGCCACAGTGAACTCACAGCAGAGGGCCCACATCATGAACCTGTGAGCAGCCCAGCCGTTGGGACCTCAGAACAGAAGGCCCACATCCCCATTGGGATGGGAACCTGGCAGGAGTGGCTTCGCACCACTTAGCACATATCAGAAAATGTTAGGAGCCCAGCAGTTAGGGCCTGACGCCAGGGGGCCCTCATAACTGAGGGGAGGAGACTCCCAGCAGGTTCCAACTGCCAACAGAGGGCCCACGTCTACAAGGTGGCATGCGCCAGCCAGGCAGTAGTGACCTCACAGCAGAGGGCCTATCTCACAGAAGGGTGAGGAACCGAGGCAGGATGAGACTCTCACCAGAGGACCCACAACACCAAGGGGATGGGAACCAGTCAGGACTGTCCTCCCACCAGTGGGGCCACATCATCGAAAGGTGAGGAACCCAGCACATGTGGCCTCATATCAGAGGACATACATCACAAAGGGGATGGGAGTGAGGCAGGTAGGAGTAGCCTAAAAACAGAGGGCCCAAAGAATTAAAAAGGTGAGGAATCCAGCATTTGGAACCTCCCAGCAGGCGGCCGAGAGCACAGAAGCTATGGGATGCACGAAGGAGTGAACTAACACCAGAGAGCCCACATCATGAAACTGTGAGCAACCCAGGCATTGGGACCTCAGAGCAGAAAGCCCACATCCCCATGGGGATGGGAACCTGACAGGAGTGTCCTGGCATCACTGGGCTCACATCAGAAAACGTGGGGAGCCCAGCAGTTAGGGCCTGATGCTAGAGGGCCATCATCACCGAGGGCAGGAGGCTCCCAGCAGGTTCCATGTGCCAACAGAGGGCCCACGTCGCCAAGGTGATGTGTGCAAGTCAGGCAGGACTGACCTCACAGCAGAGGGCCTACCTCACAGAAGAGTGAGGAACCCAGCCAGGATAAGACTGTCACCAGAAGGCCCACATCACCAAGGGGATGGGAACCAGGCAGGAGTGTCCTCACACCAGTGGGGCCACATCATAGAAAGTTGCGGAACCCAGCACATGTGGCCTCAAACCAGAAGACCCACATCACGAAGGGGTTGCGAGTGAGGCAGGCAGGAGGAGCATCACAACACAGGACCCATAGAATACAAAAGTTGAGGAATCGAGCAGTTGGAACCTCCCAGCAGGCGGCCAAGAGCACAGAGGCTATGGGATCCAGGCCACAGTGAACTAACACCAGAGAGCCCACATCATGAAATTGTGATCAACCCAGCCTTTGGAACCTCAGAGCAGAAGGCCCACATGCCCATGGAGATGGGAACCTAAGAGGAGTGCCCGAGCATCACTGGGCTCACTAAGAAAAGTTGGGGAGCCCAGCAGTTAGGGCCTGACGTCAGAGGGCCCTCATCACAGAGGTGAGGAGGCTCCCAGCAGGGTCCAAGTGCCACCAGAGGGCTCATGTCAACAAGGCGAGGTGAGCAAGCCAGGCAAGAGTTACCTGATAGTAGAGGGCCCACCTCACAGATGGGTGAGGAACCCAGCCAGGATCAGACTCTCACCAGAGGGCCCACATCACAAAGGGGATGGGAACCAGTCAGGATTATCCTCACACCAGTGGGGCCTCATCATCTTAAGGTGAGGAACCCAGCACATGTGTCCTCAAACCAGAGGACCCACATCACCAAGGGCCTTGGAATGAGGCAGGCAGGAGTAGCCTCACAACACAGGGCACATAATATAAAAAAACGTGAGGATTCCAGCATTTAGACCTTCCAGCAGGCGGCCCAGAACACTGAGGCTATGGGATCCAGGCCACAGTGAACTCACAGCAGAGGGCCCACATCATAAAACTGTGAGCAACCCAGGCATTGGGACCTCAGCGCAGAAGGCCCACATCCCCATGGGAATGGGAACCTGGCTGGAGTGTCCTCGCACCACTGGGCGCACATCAGAAAATTTGGGGAGCCCACCATTTAGGGCCTGACGCCAGAGGGCTGTCATCACCGAGAGGAGGAGGCACCCTGCACGCTCCAACTGCCACCAGAGGGCTCACGTCTCCAAGGTGACGTGGGCCAGCCAGGCAGGAGTGACCTCACAGCAGAGGGCCTACCTCACAGGACGTTGAGGAACCCAGCCAGGATTAGACTCTCGCCAGAGGGCCCACCTCACCAAGGGGATGGGAACCAGGCAGGAGTGTCCTCACACGAGTGGGGCCACATCATCGAGAGGTGAGGAACGCAGCACATGTGGCCTCAAGCCATAGGACAGTCATCACCAAGGGGCTGGCAGTGAGGCAGGCAGGAGGAGCCTCACAACAGAGGGCACATAGAATAAAAAAGGTGAGGAATCCAGCAGTTGGAACCTCCCAGCAGGCGGCTCAGAGCACCGATGATAAGGGATCCTTGCCGGAGTGAACTCACAGCAGAGGGCCCACATCATGGTACTGTGAGCAAGCCAGCCGTTTTGACCTCAGAGCAGAAGGCCCATATCCCCATGGGGATGGGAACCTGGCAAGAGTGTCCTCACTCACTTGGCGCACATCAGAAAATGTGGGGAGCCCAGCAGTTATGGCCTAAGGCAAGAGGGCCCTCATCACCGAGGGGAGGAGGATCCCAGCACACTCCAACTGCCACCAGAGGGCCCACGTCGCCAAGGTGACGTGTGCCAGACAGGCATGATTGACCTCACAGCAGAGGGCCCACCTCACAGAAGGGTGAGGAACCCAGCCAGGATCAGACTCTCACCTGAGGGCCCACATCAGCAAGGGGATGGGAACCACTCAGGACTGTCTTCCCTCCAGTGGGGCCACATCATCGAAAGGTGCGGAACCCAGCACATGTGGCCTCAAATCAGAGGACACATATCACAAAGGGAATGGGAGTGAGGCAGGCAGGAGTAGCCTAAAAACAGAGGGCCCAAAGAATAAGAAAGGTGAGGAATCCAGCAGTTGGAACCTCCCAGCAGGCGGCCGAGAGCACAGAAGCTATGGGATGCAGGCAGGAGTGAACTAACAGCAGAGAGCCCACATCATGAAACTGTGAGCAATCCACGCGTTGGGACCTCAGAGCAGAAGGCCCACATCCCAATGGGGATGTGAATCTGGCTGGAGTGTCCTCGCACCACTGGGCGCAGATCACAAAATGTGGGGAGCCCAGCAGTTAGGGCCTGACGCCAGAGGGCCCTCATCACCGAGGGGAGGAGGCTCCCAGCAGGCTCCAAGTGCCACCAGAGGGCTCATGTCCACAAGGCGAGGTGAGCAAGCCAGGCAGGAGTGACCTCACAGCAGACGGCCCACCTCACAGATGGGTGAGGAACCCAGCCAGGATCAGACTCTCAACAGAGGGCCCACATCACCAAGGGGATGTGAACCAGGCAGGAGTCTCCTAAGACCATTGGTCCCACATCATCGAAAGGTGAGGAACCCAGCACATGTGGCCTCAAACCAGACGACACACATCACGAAGGGGCTGGGAGTGAGGCAGGCAGGAGGATCCTCACAACAGAGGGCCCAAAAAATTTAAAAAGTGAGGAATCCAGCAGTTGGAACCTCCCAGCAGGTGGCCAAGAGCACAGAGGCTATGGGATCCAGGCCTCTGTGAACTAACACCAGAGAGCCCACATCATGAAAATGTGAACAACCCAGCCGTTGGGACCTCAGAGCAGAAGGCCCACATCCCCATGGAGATGGGATCCTAAGAGGAGTGCCCAAGCATCATTGGGCTCACTAAGAAAAGTTGGTGAGCCCAGCAGTTAGGGCCTGACGCAAGAGGGCCCTCATCACCGGGGGGAGGAGATTCCCAGCACGCTCCAACTGCCACCACACGGCTGACTTCACCAAGGCAATGTGTGCCAGCCATGCAGGAGTGACCTATCAGCAGAGGGTCTCCCTCACAGGTGGGTTAGGAACACAGCCAGGAACAGACTCTCACCAGGGGGTCCACATAACCAAGTGGATGAGAACCAGGCAGGAGTGTCCTCACACTAGTGGGGCCACATCATCGAAAGGTGAGGAACACAGCAAAGGTGGCCACAAACCAGAGGACCCACATCACCAAGGGGTTGAGAGTGAGGTAGGTGTCTGGACGGGCATATTTAACTCTCATTTCCCATCAGGAAGAGGAATTAACCAAAGGCTCAGTGTGCCCTGCCAGAAGCATGTTAGGGCCTGAAGCAGTCTTGCGGGTTTGCGGCCAGCTCACAAGAAAGCGAGTTGAAGAAAGGAGCTCAGGGGCCCTGTAATTCACAAACCTGCAGAGTTATAAATGACAGATAACGTCCAAAAATATATTGAAGTAAGGCTGCCAAGAGGACTTGAAAGCGGGGCAGAATTGCAGGAAACCGATTTCAGGAGGTAGACTGGATTTGCATTTAAAGCATAGGAAAAGAGGCAGAACATCGACAATGATGCACTTGGCAAAAAAGGGCATATGAGTTTGTTCCTCAATATATTCAGGAACAAACACATACGCCCTTTTTGGCAAACCAAGCAAGCTTGCAATGGAAATCCGAACTACTATGAAGTGTCACTTCCCCCCGGTCTAAAGGGCCATCTGAGAAAAGTGTAAAATCCAGAAAAGCAAGACAGGCCATGGGGAAAAAGGAGCCTTGTTATGCTGATGGGCGGGATGTAAATTGCCAACAGCCACTCTGGAGAAGTGTATGGTGTTTCCTGATACATCTGAAAAACAAAGCAACAAGCCTAGGGCACTTCCACTTATGGTCCTATAGCTTAGGGAAATTAAAATCAAAAAGACACAGCCACCCCAATGTTTGGGACGGCTCGTTTACGGTACAAGTTCAATATCACAGAAAGCGCAAAATGGATAAAGAAGTTGTGATACTTACGTACAATGCAATGTCACTCAGCAATGACATCTATGTCATCAGGCCCGTAGCAGCATAATAAGTGGATTCAGGTATGATGCTTCTAACTGAAATAAGTCACACAGAAAAAGAAACATCATAAGATATCACTAATACACGGAATGTAAACTTGGCTACACAAGAACTGGATTACAAAACAGAACAGGGTCTCAAATGTAGAAAACCAACTTATGCTTGCTTAAGGGGAAAGGTGAGTTGGGGTGCTGCATAAAACCAGAGATTGAAATGAGCACAGATAAAGTTCCTTAAGCCAAATATGGAATAGACAAGAGCTACTCCTTGCTCAACGAAATGGACTCAACACCCCATATTAAACGCCTAAGAATGTACCTGACTAGTAAGTATCTTAAAACCTATGGATTGCTATGTCTCCGAAAGAGAATCAAGCGTGTGTACACTGGCATAAACGCAGCAGTGATAGGATTGGAGAGGTTCAGTGAGCAAATGAAGACCCTTTGAAGTCATATTGCATGGTACCCATTCCACGGGTCTCCACTCTCCAGCTTTAAGGGATTCTTCCTTCAGCTAAACCATGCATGTGGAACTCAGAGTATGATCAAAAGTGTGATCGGGAGACGTGTTCAAATATGTCTCCGTTCTCGTCCCCTGGTACTCGGGTGCAACATTCCAGACGCTTTACTAACACTCTCCCGACTTGGAGAGTCAGTGCCTTTAACCTCCTGTTTGGCCCAGTTTGCAATTTCTGCGTAAGATGAACAGGAATATGGAGAACCAATGAGAGACTAGCTAGAGGTGTCTGGACGGGCAAATTTAACTCTCATTTCCCACCAGGAAGAGGAATTAACCAAAGGCTCAGCGTGCCGTGCCGGAACCACATTAGGGCCTGAAGCAATCCTGCGGTGTTGCGGCCAGCTCACAAGAAAGCAAGTTGAAGAAAGGAGCTCAGGGGCACTGTAATTCACAAACCTGCAGAGTTATAAATGACAGCTATCGTCCAAAAATATACTGAAGTAAGACTGCCAAGAGGACTTGAAAGCGGGGCAGAATTGCAGGAAACCGATTTCAGGAGGTAGACTGGAATTGCATTTAAAGCATAGGAAAAGAGGCAGAACGTCCACAATGATGCACTTGGCCAAAAAGGGCGTATGCGTTTTTTCCTGAATATATTCAGGAAAAAACGCATACGCCCTTTTTGGCCAACCAAGCAAGCTTGCAAAGGAAATCTGCACTACAATGAAGTCTCACTTCCCCCTGGTCAAAAGGGCCATCTGAAAAAAGTGTAAAATCCAGAAAGGCAGGACAGGCCATGGAGAACTGGGAGCCTTGTTATGCTGATGGGCGGGATGTAAATTGCCAACAGCCACTTGGGAGAAGTGTATGGTGTTTCCTGAAACATCTAAAAAACAAAGCAACAGAGCCTGGGGCACTTCCACTTATGGTCCTATAGCTTAGGGAAATTAAAATCAAAAAGACACAGCCACCCCAAAGTTTGGGACGGCTCGTTTACGGTACAAGTTCAATATCGCAGAAAGCGCAAAATGGATAAAGAAGTTGTGGTACTTACGTACAATGCAATATCACTCAGCAATGACATCTATGTCATCAGGCCCGTAGCAGCATAATGAGTGGATTCAGGTATGATGCTTCTAACTGAAATAAGTCACACAGAAAAAGAAACATCATAAGATATCACTAATGCACGGAATATAAACTTGGCTACACAAGAACTGGATTACAAAACAGAACAGGGTCTCAAATTTAGAAAACCAACTTATGCTTGCTTAAGGGGAAAGGTGAGTTGGGGTGCTGCCTAAAACCAGAGATTGAAATGAGCACAGATAAAGTTCCTTAAGCCAAATATGGAATAGACAAGAGCTACTCCTTGCTCAATGAAATGGACTCAACACCCCATATTAAACGCCTAAGAATGTACCTGACTACTAAGTAACTTAAAACCTATGGATTGCTATGTCTCCGAAAGAGAATCAAGCGTGTGTACACTGGCATAAACGCAGCAGTGATAGGATTGGAGAGGTTCGGTGAGCAAATGAAGACCCTTTGAAGGCATATTGCATGGTACCAATTCCACGGGTCTCAACTCTCCAGCTTTAAGGGATTCTTCCTTCAGCTAAACCATGCATGTGGAACTCAGAGTATGATCAAACGTGTGCTCGGGAGACGTGTTCAAATATGTCTCCGTTCTCGTCCCCTGGTACTCGGGTGCAACATTCCAGACGCTTTACTAACACTCTCCCGACTTGGAGAGTCAGTGCCTTTAACCTCCTGTTTGGCCCAGTTTGCAATTTCTGCGGAAGATGAACAGGAATAGGGAGAACCAATGAGAGACTAGCTGGAGGTGTCTGGACGGGCAAATTTAACTCTCATTTCCCACCAGGAAGGGAATTAACCAAAGGCTCAGCATGCCGTGCCGGAACCAGATTAGGGCCTGAAGCAATCCTGCGGTGTTGCGGCCAGCTCACAAGAAAGCGACTTGAAGAAAGGAGCTCAGGGGCACTGTAATTCACAAACCTGCAGAGTTATAAATGACAGCTATCGTCCAAAAATATACTGAAGTAAGGCTGCCAAGAGGACGTGAAAGCGGGGCAGAATTACAGGAAACTGATTTCAGGAGGTAGACTGGAATTGCATTTAAAGCATAGGAAAAGAGGCAGGACGTCCACAATGATGCACTTGGCCAAAAAGGGCGTATGCGTTTTTTCCTGAATATATTCAGGAAAAAACGCATACGCCCTTTTTGGCCAACCAAGCAAGCTTGCAAAGGAAATCTGCACTACAATGAAGTGTCACTTCCCCCCGTCAAAAGGGCCATCTGAATAAAGTGTAGAATCCAGAAAGGCAGGACAGGCCATGGAGAACTGGGAACATGGTTATGCTGATGGGTGGGATATAAATTGCCAACAGCCAATCGGGAGAAGTGTATGGTGTTTCCTCAAACATCTAAAAAACAAAGCAACAGACCCTAGCGCACTTCCACTTATGGTCCTATAGCTTAGGGAAATTAAAATCAAAAAGACACAGTCACCGCAAAGTTTGGGACGGCTCTGTTTACAAGAACCTCGTTTACGGTACAAGTTCAATATCGCAGAAAGTGAAAAATGGATAAAGATGTTGTGGTACTTACGTACAATGCAATATCACTCAGCAATGACATCTATGTCATCAGGCCCATAGCAGCATAATGAGTGGATTCAGGTATGATTATTCTAAGTGAAATAAGTCACAGAGAAAAACAAACATCATAAGATATCACTAATACACGGAATGTAAACTTTCCTACACAGGAACTGGATTACAAAACAGAACAGGGTCTCAAATTTAGAAAACCAACTTATGCTTGCTTAAGGGGAAAGGTGAGTTGGGGTGCTGCATAAAACCAGAGATTGAAATGAGCACAGATAAAGTTCCTTAAGCCAAAAATGTAATAGACAAGAGCTACTCCTTGCTCAACGAAATGGACTCAACACCCCATATTAAACGCCTAAGAATGTACGTGAGTAGTAAGTTAAAACCTATGGATTGCTATGTCTCCGAAAGAGAATCAAGCGTGTGTACAGGGGCATAAACGCAGCAGTGATAGGATTGGAGAGGTTCGGTGAGCAAATGAAGACCCTTTGAAGTCATATTGCATGGTACCCATTCCACGGGTCTCAACTCTCCAGCTTTAAGGGATTCTTCCTTCAGCTAAACCATGCATGTGGAACCCAGAGTATGATCAACCGTGTGATCGGGAGACGTGTTCCAATATGTCTCTGTTCTCGTCCCCTGGTACTCGGGTACAACATTCCAGACGCTTTACTAACACTCTCCCGACTTGGAGAGTCAGTGCCTTTAACCTCCTGTTTGGCCCAGTTTGCAATTACTGCGGAAGATGAACAGGAATAGGGAGAACCAATGAGAGACTAGCTGGAGGTGTCTGGACGGGCAAATTTAACTCTCACTTCCCACCAGGAAGAGGAATTAATGAAAGGCTTAGTGTGCCGGGCCAGCTCCATTCTTCAACTCGCTTTCTTGTGAGCTGGCCGCAACACCGCAGGATTGCTTCTGTCCCTAATCAGAATATATTCAGGAAAAAACGCATACGCCCTTTTTGGCCAACCAAGCAAGCTTGCAAAGGAAATCTGCACTACAATGAAGTCTCACTTCCCCACGGTCCAAACGGCCATTTGAAAAAAGTGTAAAATCCAGAAAGGCAGGACAGGCCATGGAGAACTGGGAGCCTTGTTATGCTGATGGGCGGGATGTAAATTGCCAACAGCCACTCGGGAGAGGTATATGGTGTTTCCTGAAACATCTAAAAAACAAAGCAACAGAGCCTAGGGCACTTCCACTTATGGTCCTATAGCTTAGGGAAATTAAAATCAAAAAGACACAGCCACCCCAAAGTTTGGGACGGCTCGTTTACGGTACAAGTTCAATATCGCAGAAAGCGCAAAATGGATAAAGAAGTTGTGGTACTTACGTACAATGCAATATCACTAGGCAATGACATCTATGTCATCAGGCCCGTAGCAGCATAATGAGTGGATTCAGGTATGATGCTTCTAACTGAAATAAGTCACACAGAAAAAGAAACATCATAAGATATCACTAATACACGGAATGTAAACTTGGCTACACAAGAACTGGATTACAAAACAGAACAGGGTCTCAAATGTAGAAAACCAACTTATGCTTGCTTAAGGGGAAAGGTGAGTTGGGGTGCTGCATAAAACCAGAGATTGAAATGAGCACAGATAAATTTCCTTAAGCCAAATATGGAATAGACAAGAGCTACTCCTTGCTCAACGAAATGGACTCAACACCCCATATTAAACGCCTAAGAATGTACCTGACTAGTAAGTATCTTAAAACCTATGGATTGCTATATCTCCGAAAGAGAATCAAGCGTGTGTACACTGGCATAAACGCAGCAGTGATAGGATTGGAGAGGTTCGGTGAGCAAATGAAGACCCTTTGAAGTCATATTGCATGGTACCCATTCCACGGGTCTCCACTCTCCAGCTTTAAGGGATTCTTCCTTCAGCTAAACCATGCATGTGGAACCCAGAGTATGATCAAACGTGTGATCGGGAGACGTGTTCCAATATGTCTCCATTCTCGTCCCCTGGTACTCGGGTGCAACATTCCAGACGCTTTACTAACTCTCTCCCGACTTGGAGAGTCAGTGCCTTTAACCTCCTGTTTGGCCCAGTTTGCAATTTCTGCGGAAGATGAACAGGAATAGGGAGAACCAATGGGAGACTAGCTGGAGGTGTCTGGACGGGCAAATTTAACTCTCATTTCCCACCAGGAAGGGAATTAACCAAAGGCTCAGCGTGCCGTGCCGGAACCAGATTAGGGCCTGAAGCAATCTTGCGGTGTTGCGGCCAGCTCACAAGAAAGCGAGTTGAAGAAAGGAGCTCAGGGGCACTGTAATTCACAAACCTGCAGAGTTATAAATGACAGCTATCGTCCAAAAATATACTGAAGTCAGGCTGCCAAGAGGACTTGAAAGCGGGGCAGAATTGCAGGAAACCGATATCAGGAGGTAGACTGGAATTGCATTTAAAGCATAGGAAAAGAGGCAGAACGTCCACAATGATGCACTTGGCCAAAAAGGGCGTATGCGTTTTTCCTGAATATATTCAGGAAAAAACGCATACGCCCTTTTTGGCCAACCAAGCAAGCTTGCAAAGGAAATCTGCACTACAATGAAGTCTCACTTCCCCCCGGTCAAAAGGGCCATCTGAAAAAAGTGTAAAATCCAGAAAGGCAGGACAGGCCATGGAGAACTGGGAGCCTTGTTATGCTGATGGGCGGGATGTAAATTGCCAACAGCCACTCTGGAGAAGTGTATGGTGTTTCCTGAAACATCTAAAAAGCAAAGCAACAGAGCCTGGGGCACTTCCACTTATGGTCCTATAGCTTAGGGAAATTAAAATCAAAAAGACACAGCCACCCCAAAGTTTGGGACGGCTCCCTTACGGTACAAGTTCAATATCCCAGAAAGCGCAAAATGGATAAAGAAGTTGTGGTACTTACGTACAATGCAATATCACTAGGCAATGACATCTATGTCATCAGGCCCGTAGCAGCATAATCAGTGGATTCAGGTATGATGCTTCTAACTGAAATAAGTCACACAGAAAAAGAAACATCATAAGATATCACTAATACACGGAATGTAAACTTGGCTACACAGGAACTGGATTACAAAACAGAACAGGGTCTCAAATGTAGAAAACCAACTTATGCTTGCTTAAGGGGAAAGGTGAGTTGGGGTGCTGCATAAAACCAGAGATTGAAATGAGCACAGATAAATTTCCTTAAGCCAAATATGGAATAGACAAGAGCTACTCCTTGCTCAACGAAATGGACTCAACACCCCATATTAAACGCCTAAGAATGTACCTGACTAGTAAGTATCTTAAAACCTATGGATTGCTATATCTCCGAAAGAGAATCAAGCGTGTGTACACTGGCATAAACGCAGCAGTGATAGGATTGGAGAGGTTCGGTGAGCAAATGAAGACCCTTTGAAGTCATATTGCATGGTACCCATTCCACGGGTCTCCACTCTCCAGCTTTAAGGGATTCTTCCTTCAGCTAAACCATGCATGTGGAACCCAGAGTATGATCAAACGTGTGATCGGGAGACGTGTTCCAATATGTCTCCATTCTCGTCCCTGGTACTCGGGTGCAACATTCCAGACGCTTTACTAACACTCTCCCGACTTGGAGAGTCAGTGCCTTTAACCTCCTGTTTGGCCCAGTTTGCAATTTCTGCGGAAGATGAACAGGAATAGGGAGAACCAATGGGAGACTAGCTGGAGGTGTCTGGACGGGCAAATTTAACTCTCATTTCCCACCAGGAAGAGGAATTAACCAAAGGATCAGCGTGCCGTGCCGGAACCAGATTAGGGCCTGAAGCAATCCTGCGGTGTTGCGGTCAGCTCACAAGAAACCGACTTGAAGAAAGGAGCTCAGGGGCACTGTAATTCACAAACCTGCAGAGTTATAAATGACAGCTATCGTCCAAAAATATACTGAAGTCAGGCTGCCAAGAGGACTTGAAAGCGGGGCAGAATTGTAGGAAACCGATTTCAGGATGTAGACTGGAATTGCATTTAAAGCATAGGAAAAGAGGCAGAACGTCCACAATGATGCACTTGGCCAAAAAGGGCGTATGCCTTTTTCCCTGAATATATTCAGGAAAAAACGCATACGCCCTTTTTGGCCAACCAAGCAAGCTTGCAAAGGAAATCTGCACTACAATGAAGTCTCACTTCCCCACGGTCAAAAGGGCCATCTGAAAAAAGTGTAAAATCCAGAAAGGCAGGACAGGCCATGGAGAACTGGGAGCCTTGTTATGCTGACGGGCGGGATGTAAATTGCCAACAGCCACTCGGGAGAAGTGTATGGTGTTTCCTGAAACATCTAAAAAGCAAAGCAACAGAGCCTGGGGCACTTCCACTTATGGTCCTATAGCTTAGGGAAATTAAAATCAAAAAGACACAGCCACCCCAAAGTTTGGGACGGCTCCCTTACGGTACAAGTTCAATATCGCAGAAAGCGCAAAATGGATTAAGAAGTTGTGGTACTTAAGTACAATGCAATATCACTCAGCAATGACATCTATGTCATCAGGCCCGTAGCAGCATAATCAGTGGATTCAGGTATGATGCTTCTAACTGAAATAAGTCACACAGAAAAAGAAACATCATAAGATATCACTAATACACGGAATGTAAACTTGGCTACACAGGAACTGGATTACAAAACAGAACAGGGTCTCAAATTTACAAAATCAACATATGCTTGCTTAAGGGGAAAGGTGAGTTGGGGTGCTGCATAAAACCAGAGATTGAAATGAGCACAGATAAAGTTCCTTAAGCCAAATATGGAATAGACAAGAGCTACTCCTTGCTCAACGAAATGGACTCAACACCCCATATTAAACGCCTAAGAATGTACCTGACTAGTAAGTATCTTAAAACCTATGGATTGCTATGTCTCCGAAAGAGAATCAGGCGTGTGTACACTGGCATAAACGCAGCAGTGATAGGATTGGAGAGGTTCGGTGAGCAAATGAAGACACTTTGCAGTCATATTGCATGGTACCCATTCCACGGGTCTCCACTCTCCAGCTTTAAGGGATTCTTCCTTCAGCTAAACCATGCATGTGGAACCCAGAGTATGATCAAACGTGTGATCGGGAGACGTGTTCCAATATGTCTCCATTCTCGTCCCCTGGTACTCGGGTGCAATATTCCAGACGCTTTACTAACACTCTCCCGACTTGGAGAGTCAGTGCCTTTAACCTCCTGTTTGGCCCAGTTTGCAATTTCTGCGGAAGATGAACACTAATAGGGAGAACCAATGAGAGA
The DNA here is from genome assembly GCF_949774975.1 of Lagenorhynchus albirostris. Classification (NCBI taxonomy): domain Eukaryota; kingdom Metazoa; phylum Chordata; class Mammalia; order Artiodactyla; family Delphinidae; genus Lagenorhynchus; species Lagenorhynchus albirostris. The sequence continues at coordinate 250,364 of NW_026783396.1, read as the reverse complement.
CTAGCTGGAGGTGTCTGGACGGGCAAATTTAACTCTCATTTCCCACCAGGAAGAGGAATTAACCAAAGGATCAGCGTGCCGTGCCGGAACCAGATTAGGGCCTGAAGCAATCCTGCGGTGTTGCGGTCAGCTCACAAGAAACCGACTTGAAGAAAGGAGCTCAGGGGCACTGTAATTCACAAACCTGCAGAGTTATAAATGACAGCTATCGTCCAAAAATATACTGAAGTCAGGCTGCCAAGAGGACTTGAAAGCGGGGCAGAATTGTAGGAAACCGATTTCAGGATGTAGATTGGAATTGCATTTAAAGCATAGGAAAAGAGGCAGAACGTCCACAATGATGCACTTGGCCAAAAAGGGCGTATGCGTTTTTCCCTGAATATATTCAGGAAAAAACGCATACGCCCTTTTTGGCCAACCAAGCAAGCTTGCAAAGGAAATCTGCACTACAATGAAGTCTCACTTCCACACGGTCAAAAGGGCCATCTGAAAAAAGTGTAAAATCCAGAAAGGCAGGACAGGCCATGGAGAACTGGGAGCCTTGTTATGCTGACGGGCGGGATGTAAATTGCAAACGGCAACTCGGGAGAGGTGTATGGTGTTTCCTGAAACATCAAAAAACAAAGCAACAGAGCCTGGGGCACTTCCACTTATGGTCCTATAGCTTAGGGAAATTAAAATCAAAAAGACACAGCCACCCCAAAATTTGGGACGGCTCGTTTACGGTACAAGTTCAATATCGCAGAAAGCGCAAAATGGATAAAGAAGTTGTGGTACTTACGTACAATGCAATATCACTCGGCAATGACATCTATGTCATCAGGCCCGTAGCAGCATAATGAGTGGATTCAGGTATGATGCTTCTAACTGAAATAAGTCACACAGAAAAAGAAACATCATAAGATATCACTAATACACGGAATGTAAACTTGGCTACACAAGAACTGGATTACAAAACAGAACAGGGTCTCAAATTTAGAAAACCAACTTATGCTTGCTTAAGGGGAAAGGTGAATTGGGGTGCTGCATAAAACCAGAGATTGAAATGAGCACAGATAAAGTTCCTTAAGCCAAATATGGAATAGACAAGAGCTACTCCTTGCTCAACGAAATGGACTCAACACCCCATATTAAACGCCTAAGAATGTACCTGACTAGTAAGTATCTTAAAACCTATGGATTGCTATGTCTCCGAAAGAGAATCAAGCGTGTGTACACTGGCATAAACGCAGCAGTGATAGGATTGGAGAGGTTCGGTGAGCAAATGAAGAACCTTTGAAGTCATATTGCATGGTACCCATTCCACGGGTCTCAACTCTCCAGCTTTAAGGGATTCTTCCTTCAGCTAAACCATGCATGTGGAACTCAGAGTATGATCAAACGTGTGCTCGGGAGACGTGTTTAAATATGTCTCCATTCTCGTGCCCTGGTACTCGGGTGCAACATTCCAGATGCTGTACTAACACTCTCCCGACTTGGAGAGTCAGTGCCTTTAACCTCCTGTTTGGCCCAGTTTGCAATTTCTGCGGAAGATGAACACTAATAGGGAGAACCAATGAGAGACTAGCTGGAGGTGTCTGGACGGGCAAATTTAACTCTCATTTCCCACCAGGAAGAGGAATTAACCAAAGGCTCAGCGTGCCGTGCCGGAACCAGTTTAGGGCCTGAAGCAATCCTGCGGTGTTGCGGCCAGCTCACAAGAAACCGACTTGAAGAAAGGAGCTCAGGGGCACTGTAATTCACAAACTTGCAGAGTTATAAATAACAGCTATCGTCCAAAAATATACTGAAGTCAGGCTGCCAAGAGGACTTGAAAGTGGGGCAGAATTGCAGGAAATCAATTTCAGGAGGTAGACTGGAATTGCATTTAAAGCATAGGAAAAGAGGCAGAACGTCGACAATGATGCACTTGGCCAAAAAGGGCGTATGCGTTTTTTCCTGAATATATTCAGGAAAAAACGCATACGCCCTTTTTGGCCAACCAAGCAAGCTTGCAAAGGAAATCTGCACTACAATGAAGTCTCACTTGCCCCTGGTCAAAAGGGCCATCTGAAAGAAGTGTAAAATCCAGAAAGGCAGGACAGGCCATGGAGAACTGGGAGCCTTGTTATGCTGATGGGCGGGATGTAAATTGCCAACAGCCACTCTGGAGAAGTGTATGGTGTTTCCTGAAACATCTAAAAAACAAAGCAACAGAGCCTGGGGCACTTCCACTTATGGTCCTATAGCTTAGGGAAATTAAAATCAAAAAGACACAGCCACCCCAAAGTTTGGGATGGCTCGTTTACGGTACAAGTTCAATATAGCAGAAAGCGCAAAATGGATTAAGAAGTTGTGGTACTTACGTACAATGCAATATCACTCAGCAATGACATCTATGTCATCAGGCCCGTAGCAGCATAATCAGTGGATTCAGGTATGATGCTTCTAACTGAAATAAGTCACACAGAAAAAGAAACATCATAAGATATCACTAATACACGGAATGTAAACTAGGCTACACAGGAACTGGATTACAAAACAGAACAGGGTCTCAAATTTACAAAATCAACATATGCTTGCTTAAGGGGAAAGGTGAGTTGGGGTGCTGCATAAAACCAGAGATTGAAATGAGCACAGATAAAGTTCCTTAAGCCAAATATGGAATAGACAAGAGCTACTCCTTGCTCAACGAAATGGACTCAACACCCCATATTAAACGCCTAAGAATGTACCTGACTAGTAAGTATCTTAAAACCTATGGATTGCTATGTCTCCGAAAGAGAATCAAGCGTGTGTACACTGGCATAAACGCAGCAGTGATAGGATTGGAGAGGTTCGGTGAGCAAATGAAGAACCTTTGAAGTCATATTGCATGGTACCCATTCCACGGGTCTCCACTCTCCAGCTTTAAGGGATTCTTCCTTCAGCTAAACCATGCATGTGGAACTCAGAGTATGATTAAACGTGTGCTCGGGAGACGTGTTCAAATATGTCTGCGTTCTCGTCCCCAGGTACTCGGGTGCAACATTCCAGACGCTTAATAACACTGTCCCGACTTGGAGAGTCAGTGCCTTTAACCTCCTGTTTGGCCCAGTTTGCAATTTCTGCGGAAGATGAACACTAATAGGGAGAACCAATGAGAGACTAGCTGGAGGTGTCTGGACGGGAAAATTTAACTCTCATTTCCCACCAGGAAGAGGAATTAACCAAAGGCTCAGCGTGCCGTGCCGGAACCAGATTAGGGCCTGAAGCCATCCTGCGGTGTTGCGGCCAGCTCACGAGAAAGCGAGTTGAAGAAAGGAGCTCAGGGGCACTGTAATTCACAAACCTGCAGAGTTATAAATGACAGCTATCGTCCAAAAATATACTGAAGTAAGGCTGCCAAGAGGACTTGAACTTGGGGCAGAATTGCAGGAAACCGATTTCAGGAGGTAGACTGGAATTGCATTTAAAGCATAGGAAAAGAGGCAGAACGTCCACAATGATGCACTTGGCCAAAAAGGGCGTATGCGTTTTTTCCTGAATATATTCAGGAAAAAACGCATACGCCCTTTTTGGCCAACCAAGCAAGCTTGCAAAGGAAATCTGCACTACAATGAAGTCTCACTTCCCCCCGGTCAAAAGGGCCATCTGAAAAAAGTGTAAAATCCAGAAAGGCAGGACAGGCCATGGAGAACTGGGAGCCTTGTTATGCTGATGGGCGGGATGTCAATTGCCAACAGCCACTCGGGAGAAGTGTATGGTGTTTCCTGAAACATCTAAAAAACAAAGCAACAGAGCCTAGGGCACTTCCACTTATGGTCCTATAGCTTAGGGAAATTAAAATCAAAAAGACACAGCCACCCCAAAGTTTGGGACGGCTCTGTTTACAAGAACCTCGTTTATGGTACAAGTTCAATATCACAGAAAGCGCAAAATGGATAAAGAAGTTGTGGTACTTACGTACAATGTAATATCACTCAGCAATGACATCTATATCATGAGGCCCATAGCAGCATAAGGAGTGGATTCAGGTATGATGCTTCTAACTGAAATAAGTCACACAGAAAAAGAAACATCATAAGATATCACTAATACACGGAATGTAAACTTGGCTACACAAGAACTGGATTACAAAACAGAACAGGGTCTCAAATTTAGAAAACCAACTTATGCTTGCTTAAGGGGAAAGGTGAGTTGGGGTGCTGCCTAAAACCAGATATTGAAATGAGCACAGATAAAGTTCCTTAAGCCAAATATGGAATAGACAAGAGCTACTCCTTGCTCAACGAAATGGACTCAAAACCCCATATTAAACGCCTAAGAATGTACCTGACTAGTAAGTATCTTAAAACCTATGGATTGCTATGTCTCCAAAAGAGAATCAAGCATGTGTACACTGGCATAAACGCAGCAGTGATAGGATTGGAGAGGTTCGGTGAGCAAATGAAGACCCTTTGAAGTCATATTGCATGGTACCCATTCCACGGGTCTCCACTCTCCAGGTTTAAGGGATTCTTCCTTCAGCTAAACCATGCATGTGGAACTCAGCGTATGATCAAACGTGTGCTCGGGAGACGTGTTCAAATATGTCTCCATTCTCGTCCCTTTGTACTCGGGTGCAACATTCCAGACACTTTACTAACACTCTCCCGACTTGGAGAGTCAGTGCCTTTAACCTCCTGTTTGGCCCAGTTTGCAATTTCTGCGGAAGATGAACAGGAATAAGGAGAACCAATGAGAGACTAGCTGGAGGTGTCTGGACGGGCAAATTTAACTCTCCTTTCCCACCAGGAAGGGAATTAACCAAAGGCTCAGCGTGCCATGCCGGAACCAGATTAGGGCCTGAAGCAATCTTGCGGTGTTGCGGCCAGCTCACAAGAAACCGACTTGAAGAAAGGAGCTCAGGGACACTGTAATTCACAAACCTGCAGAGTTATAAATGACAGCTATCGTACAAAAATATACTGAAGTAAGGCTGCCAAGAGGACATGGAAGCGGGGCAGAATTGCAGGAAACCGATTTCAGGAGGTAGACTGGAATTGCATTTAAAGCATAGGAAAAGAGGCAGAACGTCCACAATGATGCACTTGGCCAAAAAGGGCGTATGCGTTTTTTCCTGAATATATTCAGGAAAAAACGCATACGCCCTTTTTGGACAACCAAGCAAGCTTGCAAAGGAAATCTGCACTACAATGAAGTCTCACTTCCCCACGGTCAAAAGGGCCATCTGAAAAAAGTGTAAAATCCAGAAAGGCAGGACAGGCCATGGAGAACTGGGAGCCTTGTTATGCTGATGGGCGGGATGTAAATTGCCAACAGCCACTCGGGAGAGGTGTATGGTGTTTCCTGAAACATCAAAAAACAAAGCAACAGAGCCTGGGGCACTTCCACTTATGGTCCTATAGCTTAGGGAAATTAAAATCAAAAAGACACAGCCACCCCAAAGTTTGGGACGGCTCGTTTACGGTACAAGTTCAATATCGCAGAAAGCGCAAAATGGATAAAGAAGTTGTGGTACTTACGTACAATGCAATATCACTCGGCAATGACATCTATGTCATCAGGCCCGTAGCAGCATAATGAGTGGATTCAGGTATGAAGCTTCTAACTGAAATAAGTCACACAGAAAAAGAAACATCATAAGATATCACTAATACACGGAATGTAAACTTGGCTACACAGGAACTGGATTACAAAACAGAACAGGGTCTCAAATTTACAAAATCAACATATGCTTGCTTAAGGGGAAAGGTGAGTTGGGGTGCTGCATAAAACCAGAGATTGAAATGAGCACAGATAAAGTTCCTTAAGCCAAATATGGAATAGACAAGAGCTACTCCTTGCTCAACGAAATGGACTCAACACCCCATATTAAACGCCTAAGAATGTACCTGACTAGTAAGTATCTTAAAACCTATGGATTGCTATGTCTCCGAAAGAGAATCAAGCGTGTGTACACTGGCATAAACGCAGCAGTGATAGGATTGGAGAGGTTCGGTGAGCAGATGAAGACCCTTTGAAGTCATATTGCATGGTACCCATTCCACGGGTCTCCACTCTCCAGCTTTAAGGGATTCTTCCTTCAGCTAAACCATGCATGTGGAACCCAGAGTATGATCAAACGTGTGATCGGGAGACGTGTTCAAATATGTCTTCATTCTCGTCCCCTTGTACTCGGGTGCAACATTCCAGACGCTTTACTAACACTCTCCCGACTTGGAGAGTCAGTGCCTTTAACCTCCTGTTTGGCCCAGTTTGCAATTTCTGCGGAAGATGAACAGGAATAGGGAGAACCAATGAGAGACTAGCTGGAGGTGTCTGGACGGGCAAATTTAACTCTCCTTTCCCACCAGGAAGAGGAATTAACCAAAGGCTCAGCGTGCCGTGCCGGAACCAGATTAGGGCCTGAAGCAATCTTGCGGTGTTGCGGCCAGCTCACAAGAAACCGACTTGAAGAAAGGAGCTCAGGGACACTGTAATTCACAAACCTGCAGAGTTATAAATGACAGCTATCGTCCAAAAATATACTGAAGTAAGGCTACCAAGAGGACTTGAAAGCGGGGCAGAATTGCAGGAAACCGATTTCAGGAGGTAGACTGGAATTGCATTTAAAGCATAGGAAAAGAGGCAGAACGTCCACAATGATGCACTTGGCCAAAAAGGGCGTATGCGTTTTTTCCTGAATATATTCAGGAAAAAACGCATACGCCCTTTTTGGCCAACCAAGCAAGCTTGCAAAGGAAATCTGCACTACAATGAAGTCTCACTTCCCCCTGGTCAAAAGGGCCATCTGAAAAAAGTGTAAAATCCAGAAAGGCAGGACAGGCCATGGAGAACTGGGAGCCTTGTTATGCTGATGGGCGGGATGTAAATTGCCAACAGCCACTCGGGAGAAGTGTATGGTGTTTCCTGAAACATCTAAAAAACAAAGCAACAGAGCCTGGGGCACTTCCACTTATGGTCCTATAGCTTAGGGAAATTAAAATCAAAAAGACACAGCCACCCCAAAGTTTGGGACGGCTCTGTTTAGAAGAACCTCGTTTACCGTACATGTTCAATATCGCAGAAAGTGAAAAATGGATAAAGAAGTTGTGGTACTTACGTACAATGCAATATCACTAGGCAATGAAATCTATGTCATCAGGCCCGTAGCAGCATAATGAGTGGATTCAGGTATGATGATTGTAACTGAAATAAGTCACAAAGAGAAAGAAACATCATAAGGTATCACTAATACACAGAATATAAACTTGGCTACACAGGAACTGAATTACAAAACAGAACAGGGTCCCAAATTTAGAAAACCAACTTATGCTTGCTTAAGGGGAAAGGTGAGTTGGGGTGCTGCATAAAACCAGAGACTGAAATGAGCACAGATAAAGTTCCTTAAGCCAAATATGGAATAGACAAGAGCTACTCCTTGCTCAACGAAATGGACTCAACACCCCGTATTAAACGCCTAAGAATGTACCTGACTAGTAAGTATCTTAAAACCTATGGATTGCTATGTCTCTGAAAGAGAATCAAGCGTGTGTACACTGGCATAAACGCAGCAGTGATAGGATTGGAGAGGTTCGGTGAGCAAATGAAGACCCTTTGAAGTCATATTGCATGGTACCCATTCCACGGGACTCCACACTCCAGCTTTAAGGGATTCTTCCTTCAGCTAAACCATGCATGTGGAACCCAGAGTATGATCAAACGTGTGATCGGGAGACGTGTTCAAATATGTCTCCGTTCTCGTCCCCTGGTACTCGGGTGCAACATTCCAGACGCTTTACTGACACTCTCACGACTTGGAGAGTCAGTGCCTTTAACCTCCTGTTTGGCCCAGTTTGCAATTTCTGCGGAAGATAAACAGGAATAGGGAGAACCAATGAGAGACTAGCTGGAGGTGTCTGGACGGGCAAATTTAACTCTCATTTCCCACCAGGAAGAGGAATTAACCAAAGGCTCAGCGTGCCGTGCCGGAACCAGATTAGGGCCTGAAGCAATCCTGCGGTGTTGCGGCCAGCTCACAAGAAACCGACTTGAAGAAAGGAGCTCAGGGGCACTGTAATTCACAAACCTGCAGAGTTATAAATGACAGCTAACGTCCAAAAATATACTGAAGTCAGGCTGCCAAGAGGACTTGAAAGCGGGGCAGAATTGCAGGAAACCGATTTCAGGAGGTAGGCTGGAATTGCATTTAAAGCATAGGAAAAGAGGCAGAACGTCGACAATGATGCACTTGGCCAAAAAGGGCGTATGCGTTTTTTCCTGAATATATTCAGGAAAAAACGCATATGCACTTTTTGGCCAACCAAGCAAGCTTGCAAAGGAAATCTGCACTACAATGAAGTCTCACTTCCCCCCGGTCAAAAGGGCCATCTGAAAAAAGTGTAAAATTCAGAAAGGCAGGACAGGCCATGGAGAACTGGGAGCCTTGTTATGCTGATGGGCGGGATGTAAATTGCCAACAGCCACTGGGGAGAAGTGTATGGTGTTTCCTGAAACATCTAAAAAACAAAGCAACAGAGCCTGGGGCAGTTCCACTTATGGTCCTATAGGTTAGGGAAATTAAAATCAAAAAGACACAGCCACCCCAAAGTTTGGGACGGCTCTGTTTACAAGAACCTCGTTTATGGTACAAGTTCAATATCACAGAAAGTGAAAAATGGATAAAGAAGTTGTGGTACTTACGTACAATGTAATATCACTCTGCAATGACATCTATATCATCAGGCCCATAGCAGCATAAGGAGTAGATTCAGGTATGATGCTTCTAACTGAAATAAGTCACACAGAAAAAGAAACATCATAAGATATCACTAATACACGGAATGTAAACTTGGCTACACAAGAACTGGATTACAAAACAGAACAGGGTCTCAAATTTAGAAAACCAACTTATGCTTGCTTAAGGGGAAAGGTGAGTTGGGGTGCTGCATAAAACCAGAGATTGAAATGAGCACAGATAAAGTTCCTTAAGCCAAATATGGAATAGACAAGAGCTACTCCTTGCTCAACGAAATGGACTCAACACCCCATATTAAACGCCTAAGAATGTACCTGACTAGTAAGTATCTTAAAGCCTATGGATTGCTATGTCTCCTAAAGAGAATCAAGTGTGCGTACACTGACATAAACGCAGCAGTGATAGGATTGGAGAGGTTCGGTGAGCAAATGAAGAACCTTTGCAGTCACATTGCATGGTACCCATTCCACGGGTCTCAACTCTCCAGGTTTAAGGGATTCTTCCTTCAGCTAAACCATGCATGTGGAACTCAGAGTATGATCAAACGTGTGATCGGGAGACGTGTTCCAATATGTCTCCGTTCTCGTCCCCTGGTACTCGGGTGCAACATTCCAGACGCTTTACTAACACTCTCCCTACTTGGAGAGTCAGTGCCTTTAACCTCCTGTTTGGCCCAGTTTGCAATTACTGCGGAAGATGAACAGGAATAGGGAGAACCAATGAGAGACTAGCTGGAGGTGTCTGGACGGGCAAATTTAACTCTCATTTCCCACCAGGAAGGGAATTAACCAAAGGCTCAGCATGCCATGCCGTAACCAAATTAGGGCCCGAAGCAATCCTGCGGAGTTGCGGCCAGCTCACAAGAAAGCGAGTTGAAGAAAGGAGCTCAGGGGCACTGTAATTCACAAACCTGCAGAGTTATAAATGACAGCTATCGTCCAAAAATATATTGAACTAAGGCTGCCAAGAGGACTTGACAGCGGGGCAGAATTGCAGGAAACCGATTTCAGGAGGTAGACCGGAATTGCATGTAAAGCATAGGAAAAGAGGCAGAACGTCGACAATGATGCACTTGGCCAAAAAGGGCGTATGAGTTTTTTCCTGAATATATTCAGGAAAAAACGCATACGCCCTTTTTGGCCAACCAAGCAAGCTTGCAAAGGAAATCTGCACTACAATGAAGTCTCACTTCCCCCCGGTCAAAAGGGCCATCTGAAAAAAGTGTAAAATCCAGAAAGGCAGGACAGGCCATAGAGAACTGGGAGCCTTGTTATGCTGACGGGCGGGATGTAAATTGCCAACAGCCACGCGGGAGAAGTGTATGGTCTTTCCCGAAACATCTAAAAAACAAAGCAACAGAGCCTAGGGCACTTCCACTTATCGTCCTTTAGTTTAGGGAAATTAAAATCAAAACGACACAGCCACCCCAAAATTTGGGACGGCTCTGTTTACAAGAACCTCGTTTACGGTACAAGTTCAATATCGCAGAAAGTGAAAAATGGATAAAGAAGTTGTGGTACTTACGTACAATGCAATATCATTCAGCATGACATCTATGTCATCAGGCCCGTAGCAGCATAATCAGTGGATTCAGGTATGATGCTTCTAACTGAAATAAGTCACACAGAAAAAGAAACATCATAAGATATCACTAATATGTGGAATGTAAACTTGGCTACACAGGAACTGAATTACAAAACAGAACAGGGTCTCAAATTTAGAAAACCAACTTATGCTTGCTTAAGGGGAAAGGTGAGTTGGGGTGCTGCATAAAACCAGAGATTGAAATGAGCACAGATACCGTTCCATAAGCCAAATATGGAATAGACAAGAGCTACTCCTTGCTCAACGAAATGGACTCAACACCCCATATTAAACGCCTAAGAATGTACCTGACTAGTAAGTATCTTAAAACCTATGGATTGCTATGCCTCCGAAAGAGAATCAAGCGTGTGTACACTGGCATAAACGCAGCAGTGATAGAATTGGAGAGGTTCAGTGAGCAAATGAAGACCCTTTGCAGTCATATTGCATGGTACCCATTCCACGGGTCTCAACTCTCCAGGTTTAAGGGATTCTTCCTTCAGCTAAACCATGCATGTGGAACCCAGACTATGATCAAACGTGTGATCGGTAGACGTGTTCCAATATGTCTCCGTTCTTGTCCCCTGGTACTCGGGTGCAACATTCCAGACGCTTTACTAACACTCTCCCGACTTGGAGAGTCAGTGCCTTTAACCTCCTGTTTGGCCCAGTTTGCAATTTCTGCGGAAGATGAACAGGAATAGGGAGAACCAATGAGAGACTAGCTGGAGGTGTCTGGACGGGCAAATTTAACTCTCATTTCCCACCAGGAAGAGGAATTAACCAAAGGCTCAGCGTGCCGTGCCGGATCCAGATTAGGGCCTGAAGCAATCCTGTGGTGTTGCGGCCAGCTCACAAGAAAGCGAGTTGAAGAAAGGAACTCAGGGGCACTGTAATTCACAAACCTGAAGAGTTATAAATGACAGCTATCGTCCAAAAATATACTGAAGTAAGACTGCCAAGAGGACTTGAAAGCGGGGCAGAATTGCAGGAAACCGATTTCAGGAGGTAGGCTGGAATTGCATTTAAAGCATAGGAAAAGAGGCAGAACGTCGACAATGATGCACTTGGCCAAAAAGTGCGTATGTGTTTTTTCCTGAATATATTCAGGAAAAAACGCATACGCCCTTTTTGGCCAACCAAGCAAGCTTGCAAAGGAAATCTGCACTACAATGAAGTCTCACTTCCCCACGGTCAAAAGGGCCATCTGAAAAAAGTGTAAAATCCAGAAAGGCAGGACAGGCCATGGAGAACTGGGAGCCTGGTTAGGCTGATGGGTGGGATGTAAATTGCCAACAGCCACTCGGGAGAAATGTATGGTGTTTCCTGAAACATCTAAAAAACAAAGCAACAGAGCCTAGGGCACTTCCACTTATGGTCCTATAGCTTAGGGAAATTAAAATCAAAAAGACACAGCCACCCCAAAGTTTGGGACGGCTCTGTTTACAAGAACCTCGTTTATGGTACAAGTTCAATATCGCAGAAAGCGCAAAATGGATAAAGAAGTTGTGGTACTTACGTACAATGCAATATCACTCAGCAATGAAATCTATGTCATCAGGCCCGTAGCAGCATAATGAGTGGATTCAGGTATGATGATTCTAACTGAAATAAGTCACAAAGAAAAAGAAACATCATAAGATATCACTAATACACAGAATATAAACTTGGCTACACAGGAACTGGATTACAAAACAGAACAGGGTCTCAAATTTAGAAAACCAACTTATGCTTGCTTAAGGGGAAAGGTGAGTTGGGGTGCTGCATAAAACCAGAGATTGAAATGAGCACAGATAAAGTTCCTTAAGCCAAATATGGAATAGACAAGAGCTACTCCTTGCTCAACGAAATGGACTCAACACCCCATATTAAACGCCTAAGAATGTACCTGACTAGTAAGTATCTTAAAACCTATGGATTGCTATGTCTCCGAAAGAGAATCAAGCGTGTGTACACTGGTATAAACGCAGCAGTGATAGGATTGGAGAGGTTCGGTGAGCAAATGAAGACCCTTTGAAGTCATATTGCATGGTAACCATTCCACAGGTATTCACTCTCCAGCTTTAAGGGATTCTTCCTTCAGCTAAACCATGCATGTGGAACCCAGAGTATGATCAAACGTGTGATCAGGAGACGTGTTCAAATAGGTCTCGGTTCTCGTCCCCTGGTACTCGGGTGCAACATTCCAGACGCTTTATTAACACTCTCCCGACTTGGAGAGTCAGTACCTTTAACTTCCTTTTTGGCCCAGTTTGCAATTACTGCGGAAGATGAACAGGAATAGGGAGAACCAATGAGAGACTAGCTGGAGGTGTCTGGACGGGCAAATTTAACTCTCATTTCCCACCAGGAAGAGGAATAAACCAAAGGCTCAGCGTGCAGTGCCGGAACCAGATTAGGGCCTGAAGCAATCCTGCGGTGTTGCGGCCAGCTCACAAGAAAGCGAGTTGAAGAAAGGAGCTCAGGGGCACTGTCATTCACAAACCTGCAGAGTTATAAATGACAGCTATCGTCCAAAACTATACTGAAGTAAGGCTGCCAAGAGGACTTGAAAGCGGGGCAGAATTGCAGGAAACCGATTTCAGGAGGTAGGCTGGAATTGCATTTAAAGCATAGGAAAAGAGGCAGGACGTCCACAATGATGCACTTGGCCAAAAAGGGCGTATGCGTTTTTTCCTGAATATATTCAGGAAAAAACTCATACGCACTTTTTGGACAACCAAGCAAGCTTGCAAAGGAAATCTGCACTACAATGAAGTCTCACTTCCCCCTGGTCAAAAGGGCCATCTGATAAAAGTGTAAAATCCAGAAAGGCAGGACAGGCCATGGAGAACTGGGAGCCTTGTTATGCTGATGGGCGGGATGTAAATTGCTAACAGCCACTGGGGAGAAGTGTATGGTGTTTCCTGAAACATCTAAAAAGCAAAGCAACAAAGCCTGGGGCACTTCCACTTATGGTCCTATAGCTTAGGGAAATTAAAATCAAAAAGGCACAGCCACCCCAAAGTTTGGGACGGCTCTGTTTAGAAGAACCTCGTTTACCGTACATGTTCAATATCGCAGAAAGTGAAAAATGGATAAAGAAGTTGTGGTACTTACGTACAATGCAATATCACTAGGCAATGAAATCTATGTCATCAGGCCCGTAGCAGCATAATGAGTGGATTCAGGTATGATGATTGTAACTGAAATAAGTCACAAAGAGAAAGAAACATCATAAGGTATCACTAATACACAGAATATAAACTTGGCTACACAGGAACTGAATTACAAAACAGAACAGGGTCCCAAATTTAGAAAACCAACTTATGCTTGCTTAAGGGGAAAGGTGAGTTGGGGTGCTGCATAAAACCAGAGACTGAAATGAGCACAGATAAAGTTCCTTAAGCCAAATATGGAATAGACAAGAGCTACTCCTTGCTCAAGGAAATGGACTCAACACCCCATATTAAACGCCAAAGAATGTACCTGACTAGTTAGTATCTTAAAACCTATGGATTGCTATGTCTCCGAAAGAGAATCAAGCGTGTGTACACTGGCATAAACGCAGCAGTGATAGGATTGGAGAGGTTCGGTGAGCAAATGAAGACCCTTTGAAGTCATATTGCATGGTACCCATTCCACGGGACTCCACACTCCAGCTTTAAGGGATTCTTCCTTCAGCTAAACCATGCATGTGGAACCCAGAGTATGATCAAACGTGTGATCGGGAGACGTGTTCAAATATGTCTCCGTTCTCGTCCCCTGGTACTCGGGTGCAACATTCCAGACGCTTTACTGACACTCTCACGACTTGGAGAGTCAGTGCCTTTAACCTCCTGTTTGGCCCAGTTTGCAATTTCTGCGGAAGATAAACAGGAATAGGGAGAACCAATGAGAGACTAGCTGGAGGTGTCTGGACGGGCAAATTTAACTCTCATTTCCCACCAGGAAGAGGAATTAACCAAAGGCTCAGCGTGCCGTGCCGGAACCAGATTAGGGCCTGAAGCAATCCTGCGGTGTTGCGGCCAGCTCACAAGAAACCGACTTGAAGAAAGGAGCTCAGGGGCACTGTAATTCACAAACCTGCAGAGTTATAAATGACAGCTAACGTCCAAAAATATACTGAAGTCAGGCTGCCAAGAGGACTTGAAAGCGGGGCAGAATTGCAGGAAACCGATTTCAGGAGGTAGGCTGGAATTGCATTTAAAGCATAGGAAAAGAGGCAGAACGTCGACAATGATGCACTTGGCCAAAAAGGGCGTATGCGTTTTTTCCTGAATATATTCAGGAAAAAACGCATATGCACTTTTTGGCCAACCAAGCAAGCTTGCAAAGGAAATCTGCACTACAATGAAGTCTCACTTCCCCCCGGTCAAAAGGGCCATCTGAAAAAAGTGTAAAATTCAGAAAGGCAGGACAGGCCATGGAGAACTGGGAGCCTTGTTATGCTGATGGGCGGGATGTAAATTGCCAACAGCCACTGGGGAGAAGTGTATGGTGTTTCCTGAAACATCTAAAAAACAAAGCAACAGAGCCTGGGGCAGTTCCACTTATGGTCCTATAGGTTAGGGAAATTAAAATCAAAAAGACACAGCCACCCCAAAGTTTGGGACGGCTCTGTTTACAAGAACCTCGTTTATGGTACAAGTTCAATATCACAGAAAGTGAAAAATGGATAAAGAAGTTGTGGTACTTACGTACAATGTAATATCACTCTGCAATGACATCTATATCATCAGGCCCATAGCAGCATAAGGAGTAGATTCAGGTATGATGCTTCTAACTGAAATAAGTCACACAGAAAAAGAAACATCATAAGATATCACTAATACACGGAATGTAAACTTGGCTACACAAGAACTGGATTACAAAACAGAACAGGGTCTCAAATTTAGAAAACCAACTTATGCTTGCTTAAGGGGAAAGGTGAGTTGGGGTGCTGCATAAAACCAGAGATTGAAATGAGCACAGATAAAGTTCCTTAAGCCAAATATGGAATAGACAAGAGCTACTCCTTGCTCAACGAAATGGACTCAACACCCCATATTAAACGCCTAAGAATGTACCTGACTAGTAAGTATCTTAAAGCCTATGGATTGCTATGTCTCCTAAAGAGAATCAAGTGTGCGTACACTGACATAAACGCAGCAGTGATAGGATTGGAGAGGTTCGGTGAGCAAATGAAGAACCTTTGCAGTCACATTGCATGGTACCCATTCCACGGGTCTCAACTCTCCAGGTTTAAGGGATTCTTCCTTCAGCTAAACCATGCATGTGGAACTCAGAGTATGATCAAACGTGTGATCGGGAGACGTGTTCCAATATGTCTCCGTTCTCGTCCCCTGGTACTCGGGTGCAACATTCCAGACGCTTTACTAACACTCTCCCTACTTGGAGAGTCAGTGCCTTTAACCTCCTGTTTGGCCCAGTTTGCAATTACTGCGGAAGATGAACAGGAATAGGGAGAACCAATGAGAGACTAGCTGGAGGTGTCTGGACGGGCAAATTTAACTCTCATTTCCCACCAGGAAGGGAATTAACCAAAGGCTCAGCATGCCATGCCGTAACCAAATTAGGGCCCGAAGCAATCCTGCGGAGTTGCGGCCAGCTCACAAGAAAGCGAGTTGAAGAAAGGAGCTCAGGGGCACTGTAATTCACAAACCTGCAGAGTTATAAATGACAGCTATCGTCCAAAAATATATTGAACTAAGGCTGCCAAGAGGACTTGACAGCGGGGCAGAATTGCAGGAAACCGATTTCAGGAGGTAGACCGGAATTGCATGTAAAGCATAGGAAAAGAGGCAGAACGTCGACAATGATGCACTTGGCCAAAAAGGGCGTATGAGTTTTTTCCTGAATATATTCAGGAAAAAACGCATACGCCCTTTTTGGCCAACCAAGCAAGCTTGCAAAGGAAATCTGCACTACAATGAAGTCTCACTTCCCCCCGGTCAAAAGGGCCATCTGAAAAAAGTGTAAAATCCAGAAAGGCAGGACAGGCCATAGAGAACTGGGAGCCTTGTTATGCTGACGGGCGGGATGTAAATTGCCAACAGCCACGCGGGAGAAGTGTATGGTCTTTCCCGAAACATCTAAAAAACAAAGCAACAGAGCCTAGGGCACTTCCACTTATCGTCCTTTAGTTTAGGGAAATTAAAATCAAAACGACACAGCCACCCCAAAATTTGGGACGGCTCTGTTTACAAGAACCTCGTTTACGGTACAAGTTCAATATCGCAGAAAGTGAAAAATGGATAAAGAAGTTGTGGTACTTACGTACAATGCAATATCATTCAGCATGACATCTATGTCATCAGGCCCGTAGCAGCATAATCAGTGGATTCAGGTATGATGCTTCTAACTGAAATAAGTCACACAGAAAAAGAAACATCATAAGATATCACTAATATGTGGAATGTAAACTTGGCTACACAGGAACTGAATTACAAAACAGAACAGGGTCTCAAATTTAGAAAACCAACTTATGCTTGCTTAAGGGGAAAGGTGAGTTGGGGTGCTGCATAAAACCAGAGATTGAAATGAGCACAGATACCGTTCCATAAGCCAAATATGGAATAGACAAGAGCTACTCCTTGCTCAACGAAATGGACTCAACACCCCATATTAAACGCCTAAGAATGTACCTGACTAGTAAGTATCTTAAAACCTATGGATTGCTATGCCTCCGAAAGAGAATCAAGCGTGTGTACACTGGCATAAACGCAGCAGTGATAGAATTGGAGAGGTTCAGTGAGCAAATGAAGACCCTTTGCAGTCATATTGCATGGTACCCATTCCACGGGTCTCAACTCTCCAGGTTTAAGGGATTCTTCCTTCAGCTAAACCATGCATGTGGAACCCAGACTATGATCAAACGTGTGATCGGTAGACGTGTTCCAATATGTCTCCGTTCTTGTCCCCTGGTACTCGGGTGCAACATTCCAGACGCTTTACTAACACTCTCCCGACTTGGAGAGTCAGTGCCTTTAACCTCCTGTTTGGCCCAGTTTGCAATTTCTGCGGAAGATGAACAGGAATAGGGAGAACCAATGAGAGACTAGCTGGAGGTGTCTGGACGGGCAAATTTAACTCTCATTTCCCACCAGGAAGAGGAATTAACCAAAGGCTCAGCGTGCCGTGCCGGATCCAGATTAGGGCCTGAAGCAATCCTGTGGTGTTGCGGCCAGCTCACAAGAAAGCGAGTTGAAGAAAGGAACTCAGGGGCACTGTAATTCACAAACCTGAAGAGTTATAAATGACAGCTATCGTCCAAAAATATACTGAAGTAAGACTGCCAAGAGGACTTGAAAGCGGGGCAGAATTGCAGGAAACCGATTTCAGGAGGTAGGCTGGAATTGCATTTAAAGCATAGGAAAAGAGGCAGAACGTCGACAATGATGCACTTGGCCAAAAAGTGCGTATGTGTTTTTTCCTGAATATATTCAGGAAAAAACGCATACGCCCTTTTTGGCCAACCAAGCAAGCTTGCAAAGGAAATCTGCACTACAATGAAGTCTCACTTCCCCACGGTCAAAAGGGCCATCTGAAAAAAGTGTAAAATCCAGAAAGGCAGGACAGGCCATGGAGAACTGGGAGCCTGGTTAGGCTGATGGGTGGGATGTAAATTGCCAACAGCCACTCGGGAGAAATGTATGGTGTTTCCTGAAACATCTAAAAAACAAAGCAACAGAGCCTAGGGCACTTCCACTTATGGTCCTATAGCTTAGGGAAATTAAAATCAAAAAGACACAGCCACCCCAAAGTTTGGGACGGCTCTGTTTACAAGAACCTCGTTTATGGTACAAGTTCAATATCGCAGAAAGCGCAAAATGGATAAAGAAGTTGTGGTACTTACGTACAATGCAATATCACTCAGCAATGAAATCTATGTCATCAGGCCCGTAGCAGCATAATGAGTGGATTCAGGTATGATGATTCTAACTGAAATAAGTCACAAAGAAAAAGAAACATCATAAGATATCACTAATACACAGAATATAAACTTGGCTACACAGGAACTGGATTACAAAACAGAACAGGGTCTCAAATTTAGAAAACCAACTTATGCTTGCTTAAGGGGAAAGGTGAGTTGGGGTGCTGCATAAAACCAGAGATTGAAATGAGCACAGATAAAGTTCCTTAAGCCAAATATGGAATAGACAAGAGCTACTCCTTGCTCAACGAAATGGACTCAACACCCCATATTAAACGCCTAAGAATGTACCTGACTAGTAAGTATCTTAAAACCTATGGATTGCTATGTCTCCGAAAGAGAATCAAGCGTGTGTACACTGGTATAAACGCAGCAGTGATAGGATTGGAGAGGTTCGGTGAGCAAATGAAGACCCTTTGAAGTCATATTGCATGGTAACCATTCCAAAGGTATTCACTCTCCAGCTTTAAGGGATTCTTCCTTCAGCTAAACCATGCATGTGGAACCCAGAGTATGATCAAACGTGTGATCAGGAGACGTGTTCAAATAGGTCTCGGTTCTCGTCCCCTGGTACTCGGGTGCAACATTCCAGACGCTTTATTAACACTCTCCCGACTTGGAGAGTCAGTACCTTTAACTTCCTTTTTGGCCCAGTTTGCAATTACTGCGGAAGATGAACAGGAATAGGGAGAACCAATGAGAGACTAGCTGGAGGTGTCTGGACGGGCAAATTTAACTCTCATTTCCCACCAGGAAGAGGAATAAACCAAAGGCTCAGCGTGCAGTGCCGGAACCAGATTAGGGCCTGAAGCAATCCTGCGGTGTTGCGGCCAGCTCACAAGAAAGCGAGTTGAAGAAAGGAGCTCAGGGGCACTGTCATTCACAAACCTGCAGAGTTATAAATGACAGCTATCGTCCAAAACTATACTGAAGTAAGGCTGCCAAGAGGACTTGAAAGCGGGGCAGAATTGCAGGAAACCGATTTCAGGAGGTAGGCTGGAATTGCATTTAAAGCATAGGAAAAGAGGCAGGACGTCCACAATGATGCACTTGGCCAAAAAGGGCGTATGCGTTTTTTCCTGAATATATTCAGGAAAAAACTCATACGCACTTTTTGGACAACCAAGCAAGCTTGCAAAGGAAATCTGCACTACAATGAAGTCTCACTTCCCCCTGGTCAAAAGGGCCATCTGATAAAAGTGTAAAATCCAGAAAGGCAGGACAGGCCATGGAGAACTGGGAGCCTTGTTATGCTGATGGGCGGGATGTAAATTGCTAACAGCCACTGGGGAGAAGTGTATGGTGTTTCCTGAAACATCTAAAAAGCAAAGCAACAAAGCCTGGGGCACTTCCACTTATGGTCCTATAGCTTAGGGAAATTAAAATCAAAAAGGCACAGCCACCCCAAAGTTTGGGACGGCTCGTTTACGGTACAAGTTCAATATCGCAGAAAGCGCAAAATGGATAAAGAAGTTGTGGTACTTACGTACAATGCAATATCACTCGGCAATGACATCTATGTCATCAGTCCCGTAGCAGCATAATGAGTGGATTCAGGTATGATGCTTCTAACTGAAATAAGTCACACAGAAAAAGAAACATCATAAGATATCACTAATACACGGAATGTAAACTTGGCTACACAAGAACTGGATTACAAAACAGAACAGGGTCTCAAATTTAGAAAACCAACTTATGCTTGCTTAAGGGGAAAGGTGAGTTGGGGTGCTGAATAAAACCAGAGATTGAAATGAGCACAGATAAAGTTCCTTAATCCAAATATGGAATAGACAAGAGCTACTCCTTGCTCAACGAAATGGACTCAACACCCCATATTAAACGCCTAAGAATGTACCTGACTACTAAGTATCTTAAAACCTATGGATTGCTATGTCTCCGAAAGAGAATCAAGCGTGTGTACACTGGCATAAACGCAGCAGTGATAGGATTGGAGAGGTTCGGTGAGCAAATGAAGACCCTTTGAAGTCATATTGCATGGTACCCATTCCACGGGTCTCCACTCTCCAGCTTTAAGGGATTCTTCCTTCAGCTAAACCATGCATGTGGAACCCAGAGTAGGATCAAACGTGTGCTCGGGAGACGTGTTCAAATATGTCTCCGTTCTCGTCCCCTGGTACTCGGGTGCAACATTCCAGACGCTTTACTAACACTCTCCCGACTTGGAGAGTCAGTGCTTTTAACCTCCTGTTTGGCCCAGTTTGCAATTTCTGCGGAAGATGAACAGGAATAGGGAGAACCAATGAGAGACTAGCTGGAGGTGTCTGGACGGGAAAATTTAACTCTCATTTCCCACCAGGAATGGAATTAACCAAAGGCTCAGCGTGCCGTGCTGGAACCAGATTAGGGCCTGAAGCAATCCTGCGGTGTTGCGGCCAGCTCACAAGAAAGCGAGTTGAAGAAAGGAGCTCAGGGGCACTGATATTCACAAACCTGCAGAGTTATAAATGACAGCAATCGTCCAAAAATATACTGAAGTCAGGCTGCCAAGAGGACTTGAAAGCGGGGCAGAATTGCAGGAAACCGATTTCAGGAGGTAGGTTGGAATTGCATTTAAAGCATAGGAAAAGAGGCAGAACGTCCACAATGATGCACTTGGCCAAAAAGTGCGTATGTGTTTTTTCCTGAATATATTCAGGAAAAAACACATACGCACTTTTTGGCCAACCAAGCAAGCTTGCAAAGGAAATCCGCACTACAATGAAGTCTCACTTCCCCCCGGTCAAAAGGGCCATCTGAAAAAAGTGTAAAATCCAGAAAGGCAGGACAGGCCATGGAGAACTGGGAGCCTTGTTATGCTGATGGGCGGGATGTAAATTGCCAACAGCCACTCGGGAGAAGTGTATGGTGTTTCCTGAAACATCTAAAAAACAAAGCAACAGAGACTGGGGCACTTCCACTTATGGTCCTATAGTTTAGGGAAATTAAAATCAAAATGACACAGCCAACCCAAAGTTTGGGACGGCTCTGTTTACAAGAACCTCGTTTATGGTACAAGTTCAATATCGCAGAAAGTGAAAAATGGATAAAGAAGTTGTGGTACTTACGTACAATGCAATATCACTCAGCAAAGAAATCTATGTCATCAGGCCCGTAGCAGCATAATGAGTGGATTCAGGTAAGATGATTCTAAGTGAAATAAGTCACACAGAAAAAGAAACATCATAAGATATCACTAGTACACGGAATGTAATCTTGGATACACAGGCACTGAATTACAAAACAGAACAGGGTCTCAAATGTAGAAAACCAACTTATGTTTGCTTAAGGGGAAAGGTGAGTTGGGGTGCTGCATAAAACCAGAGATTGAAATTAGCACAGATACCGTTCCATAAGCCAAATATGTAATAGACAAGAGCTACTCCTTGCTCAACGAAGTGGACTCAACACCCCATATTAAACGCCTAACAATATACCTGACTAGTAAGTATCTTAAATCCTATGGATTGCTATGTCTCTGAAAGAGAATCAAGTGTGTTTACAGTGGTATAAATGCAGCAGTGATAGGATTGGTGAGGTTCGGTGAGCAAATGCAGACCCTTTGAAGTCATATTGCATGGTACCCATTCCATGGGTCTCAACTCTCCAGGTTTAAGGGATTCTTCCTTCAGCGAAAACATGCATGTGGAAAGCAGGATATGATCCACCATGTGATGGGGAAACGTGTTCAAATGTGTCTCAGTTTTCATCCCCTGGTACTCGGGTGCAACATTCCAACACTTTACTAACACTCTCCCGACTTGGAGAGTCAGTGCCTTTAACCTCCTGTTTGGCTCAGTTTGCAATTTCTGCGGAAGATGAACAGGAATAGGGAGAACCAATGAGAGACTAGCTGGAGGTGTCTGGACGGGCAAATTTAACTCTCATTACCCACCAGGAAGAGGAAATAAACAACGGCTCAGCGTGCCATGCCAGAACTACACTAGGGCCTGAAGCAATCCTGCGGTGTTGCGGCCAGCTCACAAGAAAGCGAGTTGAAGAAAGGAGCTCAGGGGCACTGTAATTCACAAACCTGCAGAGTTATAAATGACAGCTATCGTCCAAAAATATACTGAAGTCAGGCTGCCAAGAGGACATGGAAGCGGGGCAGAATTGCAGGAAACCGATTTCAGGAGGTAGGCTGGAATTGCATTTAAAGCATAGGAGAAGAGGCAGAACGTCCACAATGATGCACTTGGCCAAAAAGGGCGTATGCGTTTTTTCCTGAATATATTCAGGAAAAAACGCATACGCCCTTTTTGGCCAACCAAGCAAGTTTACAATGGAACTCTGTACTACAATGAAGTCTCACTGCCCCCCGGTCAAAAGTGCCATCTGAAAAAAGTGTAAAATCCAGAAAGGCAAGACAGGCCAGGTAGAACTGGGAGGCTTCATATGCTGATGGGCGGGATGTAAATTGCCAAAAGCCACTCTGGAGAAGTGTATGGTGTTTCCTGAAACATCTAAAAAACAAAGCAACAGAGACTAGTGCACTTCCACTTATGCTCCTATAGCTAAGGGAAATTAAAATCAAAAAGACACAGCCACCCCAAAGTTTGGGACGGCTCTGTTTACAAGAACCTCGTTTACGGTACAAGTTCAATATCACAGAAAGCAAAAAATGGAAAAGAAGTTGTGGTACTTACGTACAATGCAATATCACTCAGCAATGAAATCTGTGTCATCAGGCCCGTAGCAGCATAATGAGTGGATTCAGGTAAGATGATTCTAAGTGAAATAAGTCACACAGAAAAAGAAACATCATAAGATATCACTAGTACATGGAATGTAATCTTGGATACACAGGAACTGAATTACAAAACAGAACATGGTCTCAAATGTAGAAAACCAACTTATGCTTGCTTAAGGGGAATGATGAGTTGGGGTGCTGCATGAAACCAGAGATTGAAATTGGCACAGATACCGTTCCATAAGCCAAATATGTAATAGACCAGAGGTACACCTTGCTCAACGAAGTGGACGCAACACGCCATATTAAACGCCTGAGAATATACCTGACTAGTAAGAATCTTTAAACCTATGGATTTATATGTCTCCAAAAGAGAATCAAGCCTGTGTACAGCGGTATAAGCGCAGCAGTGATAGGACTGTTGAGTTTCGGTGAGCAAATGCAGACCCTTTGAAGTCATATTGCATGGTACCCATTCCAGGGGTCTCAACTCTCCAGGTTTAATGGATTCTTACTTCAGCTAAAACATGCATGTGGAACCCAGAGTATGATCCACCGTGGGATCGGGAAACGTGTTCAAATGTGTCTCAGTTTTAGTCCCCTGGTACTCGGGTGCAACATTCCAGACGCTTTACTAACACTCTCCCCACTTGGACAGTCAGGGCCTTTAACCTCCTGTTTGGCCCAGTTTGCAATTTCTGCGGAAGATGAACAAGAATAGGGAGAACCAATGAGAGACTAGCTGGAGGTGTCTGGACGGGCAAATTTAACTCTCATTTCCCACCAGGAAGAGGAATTAACCAAAGGCTCAGCGTGCCATTCCGGAACCACACTAGGGACTGAAGCAAACCTGCGGTGTTGCGGCCAGCTCACAAGAAAGCGAGTTGAAGAAAGGAGCTCAGGGGCACTGTAATTCACAAACCTGCAGAGTTATAAATGACAGCTATCGTCCAAAACTATACTGAAGTAAGGCTGCCAAGAGACTTGAAAGCGGGGCAGAATTGCAGGAAACAGATTTCAGGAGGTAGACTGGAATTGCATGTAAAGCACAGGAAAAGAGGCAGAACGTCCAAAATGATGCACTTGGCCAAAAAGGGCGTATGCGTTTTTTCCTTTATATATTCAGGAAAAAATGCATACGCCGTTTTTGGCCAACCAAGCAAGCTTGCAAAGGAAATCTGCACTAAAATGAAGCCTCACTTCCCACCGGTCAAAAGGGCCATCAGAAAAAAGTGTAAAATCCAGAAAGGCAGGACAGGCCATGGAGAACTGGGAGCCTTGTTATGCTGATGGGCGGGATGTAAATTGGCAACAGCCACTCTGGAGAAGTGTATGGTGTTTCTTGAAACATCTAAAAAACAAAGCAACAGAGCCTAGGGCACTTCCACTCATGGTCCTATAGCTAAGGGAAATTAAAATCAAAAAGACACAGCCACCCCAAAGTTTGGGACGGCTCTGTTTACAAGAACCTCTTTTACGGTACAAGTTCAATATCACAGAAAGCGCAAAATGGAAAAGAAGTTGTGGTACTTACGTACAATGCAATATCACTCAGCAATGTAATCTGTGTCATCAGGCCTGTAGCAGCATAATGAGTGGATTCAGGTACGATGATTCTAACTGAAATAAGTCACACAGAAAAAGAAACATCATAAGATATCACTAGTACACGGAATGTAATCTTGGATACATAGGAACTGGATTACAAAACAGAACAGGGTCTCAAATGTAGAAAACCAACTTATGCTTGCTTAAGGGGAAAGGTGAGTTGGGGTGCTGCATAAAACCAGAGATTGAAATTAGCACAGATACCGTTCCATAAGCCAAATATTATTAGAGAGGAGCTACTCCTTGCTCAACGAAGTGCACTCAACACCCCATATTAAACGCCTAAGAATATACCTGACCAGTAAGAATCTTAAAACCTATGGATTTATTTGTCTCCAAAAGAGAATCAAGCGTGGGTACAGCGGCATCAGCGCAGCAGTGATAGGATTGTGTGAGGTTCGGTGAGCAAATGCAGACCCTTTGACGTCATATTGCATGGTACACATTCCATGGGTCCCAACTCTCCTGGTGTAAGGGATTCTTCCTTCAGCTAAAACATGCATGTGGAACCCAGAGTATGATCCACCGTGTGATCGGGAAACGTGTTCAAATGTATCTCATTTTTCGTCCCCTGCTACTCGGTGGAACTTTCCAGACGCTTTACTAACACTCTCCCCACTTGGAGAGTCAGTGCCTTTAACCTCCTGTTTGGCCCAGTTTGCAATTTCTTCGGAAGATGAACAGGAATAAGGAGAAGCAATGGGAGACTATCTGTAGGTGTCTGGACGGCCAAATTTAACCCTCATTTCCCATCAGGAAGACGAATGAACCAAAGGCTCCGCGTGCCGTGCTGGAACTAGATTAGGGTCTAAAGAGATCCTGCGGTGTTGCGGCCAACTGACAGGAAAGCAAGTTGAAGAAAGGAGCTGAGGGGCACTGTAATTCACAATCCTGTGGAGTTATAAATGACAGCTATCATCCAAAATTATACTGAAGTAAGGCTGCGAAGAGGACTTGAATGTGGTGCAGAATTGCTGGAAACTGATTTCAGAAGGTACACGGGAGTCGCTCTTAAAGCATAGGAAAAGAGACAGAACTTGGAAAATAATGCACTTGGCAAAAAGGGCATATGTGTTTTATCCAGAGCTCTCATAACTGAGGGGAGGAGATTCCCAGCAGGCTCCAACTGCCACCTGAGGGCTCACGTTGCCAAGGCAATGTGAGCAAGCCAGGCAGGAGTTACCTCACAGCAGAGCCCCACCTCACAGAAGGGCGAGAAACCCAGCCAACAGCAGACTCTCACCAGAGGACCCACATCACCAAGGGGATGGGAACCAGGCAGGAGTGTCTTCACACCAGTGGGGCCACATCATCGAAAGGTGAGGTACTCAGCACATGTGTCCTCAAACCAGAGGACCCACATCACCAAGGACCTCGGAATGAGGCAGGCAGGAGTAGCCTCACAACACTGGGCCCATAGAATAAAAAAGTGAGGAATCCAGCAGTTGGAACCTCCCAGCAGGCAGCCCAGAGCACCGAGGCTATGGGATCCAGGCCACAGTGAACTCACAGAAGAGGGCCCATGTCATGAAACTGAGCAACCCAGCCATTGGGACCTCAGAGCAGGAGGCCCACATCCCCATGGGGATGGAAATCTGGTAGGAGTGTCCTCGCACCACTGAGAACGTATCAGAAAATTCTGGACGACCAGCAGTTAGGGCCTGACGCCAGAGGACCCTCATCACCAAGGGAAGGAGGCTCCCAGCAGGCTCCAACTGCCACCAGAGGGCTGACGTCGCCAAGGCGATGTGTGCCAACCAGGCACGAATGACCTCACAGCAGAGGGCCCACCTCAGAGAAGTGTGACGAACCCAGTCAGGATCAGACTCGCACCACAGGGCCCACATCACCAAATGGATTGGAACCAGGCAGGAGTGTCCTCACACCAGTGGGGCCACATCATAGAAAGTTGCGGAACCCAGCACATGTGGCCTCCAACCAGAAGACCCACATCACTAAGGGGTTGCGAGTGAGGCAGGCAGGAGGAGCATCACAACACAGGACCCATAGAATACAAAAGTTGAGGAATCCAGCAGTTGGAACCTCCCAGCAGGCAGCTCAGAGCACCGATGATAAGGGATCCTTGCCGGAGTGAACTCACAGCAGAGGGCCCACATCATGGTACTGTGAGCAAGCCAGCCGTTTTGACCTCAGAGCAGAAGGCCCATATCCCCATGGGGATGGGAACCTGGCAAGAGTGTCCTCACTCACTTGGTGCACATCAGAAAATGTGGGGAGCCCAGCAGTTATGGCCTAAGGCAAGAGGGCCCTCATCACCGAGGGGAGGAGGATCCCAGCACACTCCAACTGCCACCAGAGGGCCCACGTCGCCAAGGTGACGTGTGCCAGAGAGGCATGATCGACCTCACAGCAGAGGGCCCACCTCACAGAAGGGTGAGGAACCCAGCCAGGATCAGACTCTCACCTGAGGGCCCACATCAGCAAGGGGATGGGAACCACTCAGGACTGTCTTCCCTCCAGTGGGGCCACATCATCGTAAGGTGCGGAACCCAGCACATGTGGCCTCAAATCAGAGGACACATATCACAAAGGGAATGGGAGTGAGGCAGGCAGGAGTAGCCTAAAAACAGAGGGCCCAAAGAATAAGAAAGGTGAGGAATCCAGCAGTTGGAATCCCCCAGCAGGCGACCGAGAGCACAGAAGCTATGGGATGCAGGCAGGAGTGAACTAACAGCAGAGAGCCCACATCATGAAACTGTGAGCAACCCAGGCGTTGGGACCTCAGAGCAGAAGGCCCACATCCCAATGGGGATGTGAACCTGGCTGGAGTGTCCTCGCACCACTGGGCGCACATCACAAAATGTGGGGAGCCCAGCAGTTAGGGCCTGACGCCAGAGGGCCCTCATCACCGAGGGGAGGAGGCTCCCAGCAGGCTCCAAGTGCCACCAGAGGGCTCATGTCCACAAGGCGAGGTGAGCAAGCCAGGCAGGAGTGACCTCACAGCAGACGGCCAAGAGCACAGAGGCTATGGGATCCAGGCCTCTGTGAACTAACACCAGAGAGCCCACATCATGAAAATGTGAACAACCCAGCCGTTGGGACCTCAGAGCAGAAGGCCCACATCCCCATGGAGATGGGATCCTAAGAGGAGTGCCAAAGCATCACTGGGCTCACTAAGAAAAGTTGGTGAGCCCAGCAGTTAGGGCCTGACGCAAGAGGGCCCTCATCACCGGGGGGAGGAGATTCCCAGCACGCTCCAACTGCCACCACACGGCTGACTTCACCAAGGCAATGTGTGCCAGCCATGCAGGAGTGACCTATCAGCAGAGGGTCTCCCTCACACGTGGGTGAGGAACACAGCCAGGAACAGACTCTCACCAGGGGGTCCACATAACCACGTGGATGAGAACCAGGCAGGAGTGTCCTCACACTAGTGGGGCCACATCATCGAAAGGTGAGGAACCCAGCAAAGGTGGCCACAAACCAGAGGACCCACATCACCAAGGGGTTGAGAGTGAGGTAGGTGTCTGGACGTGCATATTTAACACTCATTTCCCATCAGGAAGAGGAATTAACCAAAGGCTCAGCGTGCCCTGCCAGAAGCAGATTAGGGCCTGAAGCAGTCTTGCGGGTTTGCGGCCAGCTCAGAAGAAAGCGAGTTGAAGAAAGGAGCTCAGGGGCCCTGTAATTCACAAACCTGCAGAGTTATAAATGACAGATAACGTCCAAAAATATATTGAAGTAAGGCTGCCAAGAGGACTTGAAAGCGGGACAGAATTTTAGGAAACCGATTTCAGGAGGTAGACTGGATTTGCATTTAAAGCATAGGAAAAGAGGCAGAACATCGACAATGATGCACTTGGCAAAAAAGGGCGTATGAGTTTGTTCCTGAATATATTCAGGAAAAAACACATACGCCCTTTTTGGCAAACCAAGCAAGCTTGCAATGGAAATCCGAACTACTATGAAGTGTCACTTCCCCCCGGTCTAAGGGCCATCTGAGAAAAGTGTAAAATCCAGAAAGGCAAGACAGGCCATGGGGAAAAAGGAGCCTTGTTATGCTGATGGGCGGGATGTAAATTGCCAACAGCCACTCTGGAGAAGTGTATGGTGTTTCCTGATACATCTGAAAAACAAAGCAACAGAGTCTAGGGCATTTCCACTTATGGTCCTATAGCTTAGGGAAATTAAAATCAAAGAGACACAGCCACCCCAAAATTTGGGACGGCTCTGTTTACAGGAACCTCTTCTACAGTACAAGTTAAATATCCCAGAGAACAAATAATTGATAAAGAAGTTGCGGTACTTACGTACAACAGAATACCACTCAGCAATGAAATCTGTGTCACCAGGCCTGTACCAGCATAATGAGTGGATTGAGGCACGATGATTCTAAGTGAAATAAGTCACACAGAAAAAGAAACATCATAAGGTATCACTAATGCACGGATGTAAACTTGACTACACATGAACTGAATTACAAAACAGAACAGGGTCTCAAATGTAGAAAACCAACTTATGCTTGCTTAAGGGGAAAGGTGAGTTGGGGCGCTGCATAAAAACAGAGTTTGAAATTAGCACAGATACCGTTCCATAAGCCAAATATGTAATAGACAAGACCTACCCCTTGCTCAACGAAATGGACTCAACAATGAGGTATCACCTCACACCTCTTAGAATGGGCATCATCTGAAAATCTACAAACAACAAATGCTGGAAAGGGTGTGGAGAAAAGGAAGCCTCTTCCACTATTGTTGGGAATATAAATTGATACAGTCACTATGGAGAACAATATGGAGTTTCTTAAGAAACTAATAATAGAATTACCATATGATACAGCAATCCCAGTACTGGACATATACCCAGACAAAACCATAAATCAAAAAGAGACATTCACCGCAATGTTCATTGCATCACTATTTACAATATCGAGGTAATGGAAGCAACCTAAATGCCCACAGACAGACGAATGCATAAAGATGTGGTACATATATAAAATGGAATATTACTAAGCCATGAAAGGAATGAAATTGGGTCATTTGTAGAGACGTCGATGGATCTAGAGACTGTCATACAGAGTGAAGTAAGTCAGAAAGAGAAAAACAAATCTTGTATATTCATGCATATATGTGGAACCTAGAAAAACTGTACAGATTAACCGTTTTGCAAGGCATAAATAGAGCAACAGATGTAGACAACAATCGTATGGACAACAAGGGGGGAAAGCTCTTGGAGGGGTGGTGGTGGGAGGAGTTGAGAGATTGGGATTGGCATGTAAACATTTATATGTATAAAATAGATAACCAATAAGAACCTGCTGTATAAAAGTATAAAATGAAATTCAAAATTAAAAAGAAATAAAATTTAAAAAATAAAACAGAAAAAACAATTATTCCCTTCACATACATGTATTTATATGAATAAATTATTTCCATGCTTATATCTGTAAATACAAAAAAGAGGAATAAAATCTACCTTGAAACAAAAACGAAAAAGAGAAAAAAAAAACAGAACCCACCAGTTACTCAGAGGAAAACCGTATCAGGGCACTTCCTCCAGTTGTAAACAATTCTGAAGTTGGTCAGTGGTGGGGAATCGTCTCCCATTCAGCCAGCAGCCCCCACACAACAAGCGTCCTCATTGCAAAGCTGGGGCACCGTGCCGAGGCATCTGTGAGTAAACGTGAGCTGAGCCCCAGGCCAGTTGCTGCTGAACTGTTCCCACCCTTCCCAGGTAAAACACCTGAATATATACAAGGACTTGAAAGCCTAGAGGAAGGGCCATGGAGCCACACGAGTGACAGCATGCCAGCTGACTTGGTGCCTGCAGGCCAGCCAGGATGGTCCTGGCCCTGGGTGCTCTTCTGGAAGATTTCCATTTCCCTGCCTGAGATACCCGTCCTGTCCCTGCCCCCACTGCTTTTTTCCTTCCTCACCTCTGCCCAGGGAGAAATTCCAGCAGCAGGTATGGGTGACACATCCTCTTCTTTAGCAGGTGGCAGCCTGGCAACTGCTGCAGAAAGTCCAGCAGAGCCCCACTCACACTGGGCCACCCACAAAGCCGTGGCCTCTCACTCCCTCCCACCAGCCCAGCCCCGAGACTGCTGACAGGGCAGAGAAAATGGCGTCAGGCACAGCTGCAGGGGCTCTTGCTGCCTGGAGTGGTATTTATATTGATCTCAACCCAGGCACACCTGGAGAGGGCTGGCCGGCACGGTAAGGCTGCCCAGGTCAGCCAATCATCACCCCTCAGGGGCTCACAGTTGCAGAAAATGGAACTTGCTGAACCGGCCAGGTCCAAGGAATAGGTGTGGCCTCCTGAGAGTCAGGATAGACAAGGGGCTGCAGCTTTGGCTTGTTTTCTAATCATTTTATCTGGCCCATGAGTGGGAGACAACTTCAAGAAAACCCTCTCCTAATGAGAGGAACCCAGGAGTCAGGGAGAGGAGGGGGTGGGTGGTGGTTGGAGACAGAGGCCTGGTGCCCTGGGTGCAGTGGAAGTCTCTGGAAGACCAGATGGAGGGAGGCCACACAGAGTGATGCCCAGGGTCACAGACCTGTCGGAGCTGCTGTTTGTTAGTTCAAGTCCTGCTCTGAGGTGCTCTGTGTCAGCTCTGAGCGACAGGTGAGCTGGGGGTGCTCTTCAATGAGGGCTATGTGCACGGTTCCTGTGTGCCCAGCCCTGCCACGGTACCTGCAAGGGTAGCTCTGTATCCTGGGAGGGGCCTGACCATGAGAGCCCCGTGGGCTGGGTTGGGGGTGGGGTACCTGCCCAGGAGAGCTCCATATCCTGGGATTGGCCTGACCACGAGAGCCCCATGGGCTGCTGGGGACCTGGTAAAAGATGTCAGGACAGTCAGTGAAGCCACCGAGGATATACCTCCAGGTGCTCCTGATTCCTACACCCTGCTGGTCATTCTACCAACCACCAGGACATGGTATTCTGTATTAGTCTTCAATGATGCCTTCTTTTGTATTCCATTAGTCCCAGAGTCACAAGAAATTTTGGCTTGTGAGTGGCAGGACTCAACATACAACTAAAACAATACTTCCGGGCCGTCTTGCCCCAAGGGTTCAAAAATTCCCACACCATCTTTGGGGAAAGCTTAGCTAAAGACCGAAAAGTTCTACCTCTGGAAAAGGAAACCCTCCTTCAATATGCAGATGACATTCTGATCGCCAGCCCTACTAAGGAGGCCTCTGAACTACCAAGCCAATAAAGGATAGAAGTTGTCCAAGAAAAAGCTCAAATATCAAAGACTGCGGTGACCTGCCTGGGCTTCATTCTCACACAAGGTCAGAGAAGCCCATCCCAGGAAAGGGAAGAAACCATTTGCAGCCTTACCCCTTTCTAAAACTAGAAGACAGCTTAGGGGTTCCTGGGGAGGCCAGGGTTTGCTGCTTCTGGATCTCTAAGTACAGTCTACTAGCTGGGCCTCTATATGAAACACTGAAAGGAAAAGATGATGATCCTTTTGAACAGGATCCAGAAGTGGCCTTTCAAGAATGGAAAGAGCAGTCAATTCAGACCCTTGCCCTGGAACTCCCTAATTGAGCTAAACCCTTTGACCTTTCCATTCCCGGTGAAAGGTGAATCGCCATTGGAGAATTAGTGCAAAAACTGGGACCACTTGAAATGGAACAACGCAAGAATGCCATCCAGGTAGGATAAACTACAGTCACCAAGGGGCTTGGCCCACTGCCACATCTGGCCAAGATACTGGCGGTATCTAAAAACCTGGAACTCAGCAGCCCAAAAGGCCACCTCCCTCCTAAGGGAAAAGGACCCCACGTGGTGATCCTAATCACCAACCATGCCCTGAAGTTGCAGGGTTCGCTCCGTGGGCACACCGACCTCGAGTGAGGAGGCCCTCCAACTCCAACATCCAGAGAGATAACTGGGGGCAACAGGACACCATGACGACTCGTGTGAACATCACTTGACCTGAAGTTTCTCTCATAAAACAACAATAGTGTGTCCCGAAGGAGTAGACTACTGCTTGCAGGACTTACTGCACCCGGAGGGGAGCTAATAATCTTGGCGGGGGAACCGTATATCACACTGTCACCATAGAAAAGCCTACAGACACCGTGATGATGGTGGCCAATAAGACCGGCTGGACTTCTGTTTACTTCAAAAGGCTGTTGACTCAGTGGCCATCATGGTCCTTGATCACCACTGACCCTGGACTGTCTGGGAGTTGAGCGGGCAGGGCTCTGACACCTGGTGCTGTTTTTACGTTAATTCAGGGGCCTAATTGAAGAAAGAGCAGACTACTGGTCAGAGCATCTAGGCTGGCAGAAACGGTCAGCCTAAGGTGGCCGAACAAATGTGGGGCGGGGTGAAATCGGCCCCCACAGCGTCTCTGCACATCTCTTTCCTGGACCCTTAAAGGTCATTAGAATCTATAACACTTCCAATGCTGGTGCTCAGGCGGACGAGCAGGGAGGCAGGGGTCCTGGGGCCAATCAACGTCACCTGGAGGCTGCTGGGGAGAAGTTCTGACCCTCGTCCCCTGGTATGAGGGCTCCCAACTCAGCACTCAGCAGTTACAGAAGAAGGGTCTGCACCCTCAGCACTCCAAGAATGAGGAACGGGACAAAAGGCAGAGGAGCAAAGCCCATTAAAAATCCCTGGGAGATAAAAATAGAATCTGGGCAATAAAGTCAAGTCTGACCTTTTTTATCCTTTGTGCTTTGTCTAATTTCACGTGCTCCTAGGGTCCCGCATGCAGAGGTTCCACACCCAGCACTTCAGACCAGATTTCCTAGTGCAGAATGGCTGGGTCGACACCTCAGCTCCTGGGGCCCAGTGCAGACTCCGAGATATAGAGCCTGAGCTGCAGCCAACCCGGCCCTTGAGAGCTCTGCCCCCTCCCTCCCACTGACTCTGACAGGATCTCTACACAGCAGCCCAGCCCACAGCCCACGGGGTAGTGCATGCTCTCACGTCTCCATTCTCTGATCAAAATATAAAGTTTCCTTTGCTTGTGAACCAAACTCAGTCTCGATCTGTTGGCCCCAATGACACTGGGCAGGGGGACACTTTTTGGGGTCCACTCTGGAGGATCAGTAACAGAAATTGAGACTATTGTAACTTCAATGAACAGATGTGTGAGCCAAACTGTAGTTAACATAGAACAGTTTATAAGGCTCGGGTAAAATAAGATGTTTCTAACACTTCCATTTGATATTTCCATCACTTTATTATAAGCAAGTTCAGTGAAAAGGTTTGTCTTATTTGTCAGGTCAATATTAGAGAAATGAAGTGATTTCTTTCCAAGGATGTACATCTAATAATCTTGGTTAAAGCTTCAATCTTGTTTTAAATGCTTTTCCATTGAAAATGATACCTCTCTTTCAGCTCCCCCATTTCTGAGAAGTATAAAATCTTATAATTTATTATTACCAAAGGGGAAAGGTGGGAGGAGGGATAAATTAACAGTTTGGAATTCACACATACACACTGCTATGTATAAAATAGATCATCAACAAGGAACTACTGGATAGCACAGGGAACTACACTCAATATTTTGCAATAACCTATAAGGGGAAATAATCGGAAAAAGAATAGATATTTTTATTGACATCATCTATCCATGACAGTTAAAGTGTAACCTAAGGGAAGCCGGTGGTGAGTGCTTCTGACCCTGAAGACTTCAATCATCTAAAGTTTGGACTCTGCCTACTTCCCAAGGCCCTTAATGAACATATGTGTAGCCGTAGCTTAAAAAACTCCCCAGTTTGGGTTTCGGGGAGACACTGATTTTGAAAAAGCCCTGGTGTTCTCCTTACATGAATGGGACTCTTCCTACTGCTAAAACATGTCTGTCACATCCAGAGGATGGTATACCGTCTGATCGGGAAGAGTTTGGTAAAGGCATCTCATCTCCTCATCTCCTGGTGCTCGGGTTCACCCCTCCAACGTCTTTACTAACAGTCTCCCCACTTGGAGATGTCAGCACTGTCAACATCCTGTTGCGTACAGTTTGGAATTTGTCCAGAGGATGAAGCGGAAGGATGAGGAACAATGAGAGACAAGTCCTAGGTGTTCAGACAGGCACATGTCACTCTAATTTCCAATCAGGAAGATGAATTGACCAAAGGCTAGGGTTGCCCATGGAAACAGTATAGGGCTTGAGGAAATCCCACTGCTTTGTGGCCAGTTCCCATAAACACAAGTTGAACAATGGAACTCAGGGGCAGTAAAATTCACGAAACTGCAGAGTTGAAAATATCTATCACAAAAATGTCTCGAGGAAAGTCAGAGAAAAGGATTGGTAAGCAAGGGAGAATGGCAGGAAAGGGATTTGAGGAGGTAGAAAGGACTCACCATTAAGCACAAGAAAAGGGGCTGAACATTGCCAACATTGCAGTTGGCCAAAAAGGCTGTATGCATTTTTTTCTGTATATATTCAAGAAAAGGGCATACACTTTTTTAGCCAACCAAACAGGTGGGCACTGGAAATCAATACTACAAAAGATATCACTTCGCATCAGTCAGAAGAGCCATCCTCATAAAGTGTAAACACCAGAAATGCAGAACAGGGCAAGGAGAAGAGGGAGCCCTGTGAGGCTTATAGTGGAAATGTATATTGCCAACGGCCATTCTGGAGAAGTGTATTGTGTTTCCTAAAGCATCTAAAAAATGAGCTACAGAGCATAGGGCACTTGCACTCATGGGCGTATATCTTGGGAAAAACAAAAATCGAGAGGACACAGGCACCCCAATGTTTACTGCCTCTCTGTTTAAAAGATCCTTGACTGGGATATAACTTAAATGTCTCTGGAGGGAAAAAATGGATAGAGATGTGGTACTTATGTAGAGTGGAATATTACTCAGCCTGGAAATCAATGAAATATGGCCAGTTGTAACAACTCCGGAGGAGTTACGTATGATCATTCTAAGTGACATAATTCAAAATGAAAAAGACACATATCATAAGATATCACTTAAAGGTGGAATCCAAAATGGCTACACATGAAATAAATTACAAAACAAAAACATAGTCAAATATGTAGAAAACACGCGTAAGGCTGCTAAACGGGAAAGGTGGGGAGGGGTGAGGCACCATCCAGGAGGTTGAAATTAGCAAAGATACCATTCCAAATACCAAACTGATAATCAACAAGGCCTACACGGTAGCTAAAAGAACTGCACTCAGCACACTCAAGTCACTGGAAAAGAATATCTATGACTGGTAAGAATCTGAAAAAGAATTTATTGATGTCTCTCTGTACGTGAATCAAGTGGATGTACAGCAGCAAGAAACAGAGCTTTGAAAATCAGCTGTAACCAATATAGTAATAAATTGAAAGAAATAAACGACAGAGAGACAGAGAAAACCTCTTACAACTTTTCCTCAGGGACGGTGATGCAACATGGATTGAACACATCTAGACCCACAGCAGGATGAGACATAAGGCTGGAAACTGTTCGCGCTAAGAGAAATGTGAGGTTGGGTAAGGAAATGCACACCCTTTAAAGTAATACTACCAGGTACCCATTCAATGGGTCCCAAATCTGCAGGTTCAAGGAATCTTCCTACAGCTAAAACATGCATGGAAAACCCAGAGGACTGTACACCATGTGATTGGGAGATGTGTCTAAAATGCACCTCATTTATCCTCTCCTGCTGCTCCTGTTCATCATTCCAGCCACGTTACTTAGAATCTCCCCACTTAGAGAATCAGCACATTTAAACTTCTGTTTCACACATTTTGCAAATTGTGAGGAGGATGAACGGGAAGAGGGGGAACCAATGAGAGAATAGTTGTAGGGGTTTGGACGGGCACATGTCATTCTAATTTCCCATTAAGAATAAGATTTAAAAAAGGCTCAGCCCGCCTCGCCGGAGCCAAAAGAGGGCCTGAAGCAATCCTGCGGCTTTGAGGCCAGCTCACAAAAGAGCAACTTAAAAAATGGAGCTCAGGGTCACTGCAATTCACAAACCTGCAGAGTTATAAATGAAAACTAATGTCCCAAAGTATGTTGAGGTAAGGCAAAGAAGAGGATCTGAATGCAAGACAGAATTGCAAGAAACAAATTTCAAGAGATAGATTGGACTCGTCTTTAAAGCACATGAAAAGTGGCAGAATTTCGACAATGATGCAGTTGGCCCAAAAGGGAGTATGCATTTTTTCCCTGAATATATCCAGGAAAAAACGCATACGCACTTTATGGGCAACCAAGCAAGCAAGCAATGCAAATGTGCACAACAAAGAAGTCTCATTTCCCACTGGTCAAAAGGGCCATCCGAAAAAATTGTAAAAACCAGAAATGCAGGACAGGCCATGGAGAACAGGGAGCCTTTATACGCTGATGGACAGTGTGTGAACTGCCGAGAGCCACTCTGGAGAAGTGTATGGTGGTTCCTAAATCATCTAAAAAACAGAGCTACAGAGCATAGGGCACTTCCAATCACGGGAGTATATCTAGGGAAGTCTAAAAATCAACAAGACACAAGCACACCACAGTTTAGGGCTACTCTGTTTACAAGAACCTCAACTTCAGTACACCTTAAATATCCCAGGAAAGAGAACAATGGATAAAGAAAATGTGGTACTTATGTACAATGGAATATCTCTTCACCATGAAATCAATGTAATAAGGCTGGTAGAAGGATAAAGAGTGGATTTAGGTCCGATAATACTACTTGAAATAAGTCAAACAGAAAAAGAAACATATCATAAGATATCACTTATAGAGGGAGGATAAATATGGCTGCACAAAAAATGAATTACAAAACAGAACAGTGTCTCACATTTAGAAAACACACTTATGTCAGCTTAAGGGGAAAGGAGAGGTGAGGTGATGCATAAAACCAGAGTTTGAAATTAGCACAGATACCGTTCAATAAACCAAATAGGTATTAGACAAGATCTACACCTTGCTCAATGAACTGGCCTCAACACACCCTATACACCGCAGAGAAATATATCTGAGTAATAAGAATCTTAAAACCCATGTATTGATATATCTCCATAAGGGAATCAAGTGTGTGCAGAGCGGCACAAACACAGCAGTGAAAATGAGCTAAACCCCATTATAGAAATAAATTTTAAATCCAAAACACAGAAACAATGAAAGAGAGAAAAATTCTTACAAAATTCGCTCAGGGGTTGTGATGTAACCTGGAATGACCACATATAAACCCACAGCTGGATAAGACATAAGGCTGGACACTTGGGGCTGAGAGGATTGGTGAGCTTTGGTGAGCAACTGCCGAAAGTTTAATGCAATACTTCATGCTACTCATTCCAAGGGTCCCAACACTGCAGGTTGAAGGGAATCTTCCTACAGCTAAACCATGCATGGGAAATCCAGCAGATGGTATACCATATGATCGGGAAAGGTTTCTGAAACGCACCTCATTTTCCTCTCCTGGGGCACCTGATCAACATTCCAGCCACTTTACTAACAACATCCCCACATGGAAAGTCAATGCCTTTAAGTTCCGGGATCGCACAGTATGCAGTTAGTGAGGAGGATGAATGGGAATAGGGGGAACCAGTGAGAAAATAGCTGTAGCGGTTTCAATGGCCACATGTCACTCTAATTTCACATAGGAAGAAGAATTAACCAAAGGCAGAGCAAGGCGCCCCAGAAGAAGAATAGGGCCTGAAGAAATCCTGTGGATATGAGGCAAGATCACAAAAATAAGAGCTGAAAAATGGAACTAAGGGCAACTGAAATTCAAAAACCTGCAGAGTTATAAAGGCCAACTATTTTCCAAAAGCATATTGAGGTAAGGCTATGAAGAGGCACTGAGAGCAAGGCAGAATTGCAGGAAACCGATTTCAGGAGGTAGACTGGAATTGCATGTAAAGCATAGGAAAAGAGGCAGAACATCCACAGTGATGCACTTGGCCAAAAAGGGCATATGCGTTTTTTCCTGAATATATTCAGGAAAGAACGCTTACGCCCTTTTTGGCCAACCAAGCAAGCTTGCAAAGGAAATCTGCACTACAATGAAGTCTCACTGCCCCCCGGTCCAAAGGGCCATCTGAAAAAAGTGTAAAATCCAGAAAGGCAGGACAGGCCATGGAGAACTGGGAGCCTTGTTATGCTGATGGGCGGGATGTAAATTGCCAACAGCCATTCTGGAGAAGTGTATGGTGTTTCCTGAAACATCTAAAAAACAAAGCAACAGAGCCTGGGGCACTTCCACTTATGATCCTATAGCTTAGGGAAATTAAAATCAAAAAGACACAGCCACCCCAATGTTTGGGACAGCTCTGTTTACAAGAACCTCGTTTATGGTTCAAGTTCAATATCGCAGAAAGTGAAAAATGGATAAAGAAGTTGTGGTACTTACGTACAATGCAATATCACTCAGCAATGACATCTATGTCATCAGGCCCGTAGCAGCATAATGAGTGGATTCAGGTATGATGATTCTAACTGAAATAAGTCACAAAGAAAAGGAAACATCATAAGATATCACTAATACACAGAATGTAAACTTGGCTACACAGGAACTGGATTACAAAACAGAACAGGGTCTCAAATTTAGAAAACCTACTTATGCTTGCTTAAGGGGAAAGTTGAGTTGGGTTGCTGCATAAAACCAGAGATTGAAATGAGCACAGATAAAGTTCCTTAAGCCAAATATGGAATAGAAAGAGCTACTCCTTGCTCAACAAAATGGACTCAACACCCCATATTAAACGCCTAAGAATGTACCTGACTAGTAAGTAATTTAAAACCTATGGATTGCTATGTCTCCGAAAGAAAATCAAGCGTGTGTACAGGGGCATAAACGCAGCAGTGATAGGATTGGAGAGGTTCGGTGAGCAAATGAAGACCCTTTGAAGTCATATTGCATGGTACCCATTCCACGGGTCTCCACTCTCCAGCTTTAAGGGATTCTTCCTTCAGCTAAACCATGCATGTGGAACCCAGAGTATGATCAAACGTGTGATCGGGAGACGTGTTCAAATATGTCTCCGTTCTCTTCCCCTTGTACTCGGGTGCAACATTCCAGACGCTTTACTAACACTCTCCCGACTTGGAGAGTCAGTGCGTTTAACCTCCTGTTTGGCCCAGTTTGCAATTTCTGCGGAAGATGAACAGGAATAGGGAGAACCAATGAGAGACTAGCTGGAGGTGTCTGGACGGGCAAATTTAACTCTCATTTCCCACCAGGAAGAGGAATTAACCAAAGGCTCAGCGTGCCGTGCCAGAACCAGATTAGGGCCTGAAGCAATCCTGTGGTGTTGCGGCCAGCTCACAAGAAAGCGAGTTGAAGAAAGGAGCTCAGGGGCACTGTAATTCACAAACCTGCAGAGTTATAAATGACAGCTATCGTCCAAAAATATACTGAAGTCAGGCTGCCAAGAGGACTTGAAAACGGGGCAGAATTGCAGGAAACCGATTTCAGGAGGTATACTGGAATTGCACTTAAAGTATAGGAAAAGAGGCAGAACGTCGACAATGATGCACTTGGCCAAAAAGGGCGTATGCGTTTTTTCCTGAATATATTCAGGAAAAAACGCATACGCCCTTTTTGGCCAACCAAGCAAGCTTGCAAAGGAAATCTGCACTACAATGAAGTCTCACTTCCCCTGGTCAAAAGGGCCATCTGAAAAAAGTGTAAAATCCAGAAAGGCAGGACAGGCCATGGAGAACTGGGAGCCCTGTTATGCTGATGGGCGGGATGTAAATTGCCAACAGCCACTCGGGAGAAGTGTATGGTGTTTCCTGAAACATCTAAAAAACAAAGCAACAGAGCCTGGGGCACTTCCACTTATGGTCCTATAGCTTAGGGAAATTAAAATCAAAAAGACACAGCCACCCCAAAGTTTGGGACGGCTCGTTTACGGTACAAGTTCAATATCGCAGAAAGCGCAAAATGGATAAAGAAGTTGTGGTACTTACGTACAATGCAATATCACTCGGCAATGAAATCTATGTCATCAGGCCCGTAGCAGCATAATGAGTGGATTCAGGTATGATGCTTCTAACTGAAATAAGTCACACAGAAAAAGAAACATCATAAGATATCACTAATACACAGAATGTAAACTTGGCTACACAAGAACTTGATTACAAAACAGAACAGGGTCTCTAATTTAGAAAACCAACTTATGCTTGCTTAAGGGGAAAGGTGAGTTGGGGTGCTGCATAAAACCAGAGATTGAAATGAGCACAGATAAAGTTCCTTAAGCCAAATATGGAATAGACAAGAGCTACTCCTTGCTCAACGAAATGGACTCAACACCCCATATTAAACGCCTAAGAATGTACCTGACTACTAAGTGTCTTAAAACCTATGGATTGCTATGTCTCCGAAAGAGAATCAAGCGTGTGTACACTGGCATAAACGCAGTAGTGATAGGATTGGAGAGGTTCGGTGAGCAAATGAAGACCCTTTGAAGGCATATTGCATGGTACCCATTCCATGGGTCTCAACTCTCCAGCTTTAAGGGATTCTTCCTTCAGCTAAACCATGCATGTGGAACTCAGAGTATGATCAAACGTGTGCTCGGGAGACGTGTTCAAATATGTCTCCGTTCTCGTCCCCTGGTACTCGGGTGCAACATTCCAGACGCTTTACTAACACTCTCCCGACTTGGAGAGTCAGTGCCTTTAACCTCCTGTTTGGCCCAGTTTGCAATTTCTGCGGAAGATGAACAGGAATAGGGAGAACCAATGAGAGACTAGCTGGAGGTGTCTGGACGGGCAAATTTAACTCTCATTTCCCACCAGGAAGGGAATTAACCAAAGGCTCAGCGTGCCGTGCCGGAACTAGATTAGGGCCTGAAGCAATCCTGCGGTGTTGCGGCCAGCTCACAAGAAAGCGAGTTGAAGAAAGGAGCTCAGGGGCACTGTAATTCACAAACCTGCAGAGTTATAAATGACAGCAATCGTCCAAAAATATACTGAAGTCAGGCTGCCAAGAGGACTTGAAAGCGGGGCAGAATTGCAGGAAACCGATTTCAGGAGGTAGACTAGAATTGCATTTAAAGCATAGGAAAAGAGGCAGAACGTCCACAATGATGCACTTGGCCAAAAAGGGCGTATGCCTTTTTTCCTGAATATATTCAGGAAAAAACGCATACGCCCTTTTTGGCCAACCAAGCAAGCTTGCAAAGGAAATCTGCACTACAATGAAGTCTCACTTCCCCCCAGTCCAAACGGCCATTTGAAAAAAGTGTAAAATCCAAAAGGCAGGACAGGCCATGGAGAACTGGGAGCCTTGTTATGCTGATGGGCGGGATGTAAATTGCCAACAGCCACTCGGGAGAGGTGTATGGTGTTTCCTGAAACATCTAAAAAACAAAGCAACAGAGCCTAGGGCACTTCCACTTATGGTCCTATAGCTTAGGGAAATTAAAATCAAAAAGACACAGCCACCCCAAAGTTTGGGACGGCTCGTTTACGGTACAAGTTCAATATCGCAGAAAGCGCAAAATGGATAAAGAAGTTGTGGTACTTACGTACAATGCAATATCACTAGGCAATGACATCTATGTCATCAGGCCCGTAGCAGCATAATGAGTGGATTCAGGTATGATGCTTCTAACTGAAATAAGTCACACAGAAAAAGAAACATCATAAGATATCACTAATACACGGAATGTAAACTTGGCTACACAAGAACTGGATTACAAAACAGAACAGGGTCTCAAATGTAGAAAACCAACTTATGCTTGCTTAAGGGGAAAGGTGAGTTGGGGTGCTGCATAAAACCAGAGATTGAAATGAGCACAGATAAATTTCCTTAAGCCAAATATGGAATAGACAAGAGCTACTCCTTGCTCAACGAAATGGACTCAACACCCCATATTAAACGCCTAAGAATGTACCTGACTAGTAAGTATCTTAAAACCTATGGATTGCTATGTCTCCGAAAGAGAATCAAGCGTGTGTACACTGGCATAAACGCAGCAGTGATAGGATTGGAGAGGTTCGGTGAGCAAATGAAGACACTTTGCAGTCATATTGCATGGTACCCATTCCACGGGTCTCCACTCTCCAGCTTTAAGGGATTCTTCCTTCAGCTAAACCATGCATGTGGAACCCAGAGTATGATCAAACGTGTGATCGGGAGACGTGTTCCAATATGTCTCCATTCTCGTCCCCTGGTACTCGGGTGCAACATTCCAGACGCTTTACTAACTCTCTCCCGACTTGGAGAGTCAGTGCCTTTAACCTCCTGTTTGGCCCAGTTTGCAATTTCTGCGGAAGATGAACAGGAATAGGGAGAACCAATGAGAGACTAGCTGGAGGTGTCTGGACGGGCAAATTTAACTCTCATTTCCCACCAGGAAGGGAATTAACCAAAGGCTCAGCGTGCCGTGCCGGATACAGATTAGGGCCTGAAGCAATCCTGTGGTGTTGCGGCCAGCTCACAAGAAAGCGAGTTGAAGAAAGGAGCTCAGGGGCACTGTCATTCACAAACCTGCAGAGTTATAAATGACAGCTATCGTCCAAAAATATACTGAAGTCAGGCTGCCAAGAGGACTTGAAAACGGGGCAGAATTGCAGGAAACCGATATCAGGAGGTAGACTGGAATTACATTTAAAGCATAGGAAAAGAGGCAGAACGTCGACAATGATGCACTTGGCCAAAAAGGGCGTATGCCTTTTTTCCTGAATATATTCAGGAAAAAACGCATACGCCCTTTTTGGCCAACCAAGCAAGCTTGCAAAGCAAATCTGCACTACAATGAAGTCTCACTGCC
Organism: Lagenorhynchus albirostris; assembly: GCF_949774975.1. Classification (NCBI taxonomy): domain Eukaryota; kingdom Metazoa; phylum Chordata; class Mammalia; order Artiodactyla; family Delphinidae; genus Lagenorhynchus; species Lagenorhynchus albirostris. The sequence goes on along the minus strand of NW_026783396.1, from coordinate 207,219 downwards.
CCCCGGTCAAAAGGGCCATCTGAAAAAAGTGTAAAATCCAGAAAGGCAGGACAGGCCATGGAGAACTGGGAGCCTTGTTATGCTGATGGGCGGGATGTAAATTGCCAACAGCCACTCAGGAGAAGTGTATGGTGTTTCCTGAAACATCTAAAAAACAAAGCAACAGAGCCTGGGGCACTTCCACTTATGGTCCTATAGCTTAGGGAAATTACAATCAAAAAGACACAGCCACCCCAAAGTTTGGGACGGCTCGTTTACGGTACAAGTTCAATATCGCAGAAAGCGCAAAATGGATAAAGAAGTTGTGGTACTTACGTACAATGCAATATCACTCGGCAATGACATCTATGTCATCAGGCCCGTAGCAGCATAATGAGTGGATTCAGGTATGATGCTTCTAACTGAAATAAGTCACACAGAAAAAGAAACATCATAAGATATCACTAATACACGGAATGTAAACTTGGCTACACAAGAACTGGATTACAAAACAGAACAGGGTCTCAAATTTAGAAAACCAACTTATGCTTGCTTAAGGGGAAAGGTGAGTTGGGGTGCTGCATAAAACCAGAGATTGAAATGAGCACAGATAAAGTTCCTTAATCCAAATATGGAATAGACAAGAGCTACTCCTTGCTCAACGAAATGGACTCAACACCCCATATTAAACGCCTAAGAATGTACCTGACTACTAAGTATCTTAAAACCTATGGATTGCTATGTCTCCGAAAGAGAATCAAGCGTGTGTACACTGGCATAAACGCAGCAGTGATAGGATTGGAGAGGTTCGGTGAGCAAATGAAGACCCTTTGAAGTCATATTGCATGGTACCCATTCCACGGGTCTCCACTCTCCAGCTTTAAGGGATTCTTCCTTCAGCTAAACCATGCATGTGGAACCCAGAGTATGATCAAACGTGTGCTCGGGAGACGTGTTCAAATATGTCTCCGTTCTCGTCCCCTGGTACTCGGGTGCAACATTCCAGACGCTTTACTAACACTCTCCCGACTTGGAGAGTCAGTGCTTTTAACCTCCTGTTTGGCCCAGTTTGCAATTTCTGCGGAAGATGAACAGGAATAGGGAGAACCAATGAGAGACTAGCTGGAGGTGTCTGGACGGGAAAATTTAACTCTCATTTCCCACCAGGAATGGAATTAACCAAAGGCTCAGCGTGCCGTGCTGGAACCAGATTAGGGCCTGAAGCAATCCTGCGGTGTTGCGGCCAGCTCACAAGAAAGCGAGTTGAAGAAAGGAGCTCAGGGGCACTGATATTCACAAACCTGCAGAGTTATAAATGACAGCAATCGTCCAAAAATATACTGAAGTCAGGCTGCCAAGAGGACTTGAAAGCGGGGCAGAATTGCAGGAAACCGATTTCAGGAGGTAGGTTGGAATTGCATTTAAAGCATAGGAAAAGAGGCAGAACGTCCACAATGATGCACTTGGCCAAAAAGTGCGTATGTGTTTTTTCCTGAATATATTCAGGAAAAAACACATACGCACTTTTTGGCCAACCAAGCAAGCTTGCAAAGGAAATCCGCACTACAATGAAGTCTCACTTCCCCCCGGTCAAAAGGGCCATCTGAAAAAAGTGTAAAATCCAGAAAGGCAGGACAGGCCATGGAGAACTGGGAGCCTTGTTATGCTGATGGGCGGGATGTAAATTGCCAACAGCCACTCGGGAGAAGTGTATGGTGTTTCCTGAAACATCTAAAAAACAAAGCAACAGAGACTGGGGCACTTCCACTTATGGTCCTATAGTTTAGGGAAATTAAAATCAAAATGACACAGCCAACCCAAAGTTTGGGACGGCTCTGTTTACAAGAACCTCGTTTATGGTACAAGTTCAATATCGCAGAAAGTGAAAAATGGATAAAGAAGTTGTGGTACTTACGTACAATGCAATATCACTCAGCAAAGAAATCTATGTCATCAGGCCCGTAGCAGCATAATGAGTGGATTCAGGTAAGATGATTCTAAGTGAAATAAGTCACACAGAAAAAGAAACATCATAAGATATCACTAGTACACGGAATGTAATCTTGGATACACAGGCACTGAATTACAAAACAGAACAGGGTCTCAAATGTAGAAAACCAACTTATGTTTGCTTAAGGGGAAAGGTGAGTTGGGGTGCTGCATAAAACCAGAGATTGAAATTAGCACAGATACCGTTCCATAAGCCAAATATGTAATAGACAAGAGCTACTCCTTGCTCAACGAAGTGGACTCAACACCCCATATTAAACGCCTAACAATATACCTGACTAGTAAGTATCTTAAATCCTATGGATTGCTATGTCTCTGAAAGAGAATCAAGTGTGTTTACAGTGGTATAAATGCAGCAGTGATAGGATTGGTGAGGTTCGGTGAGCAAATGCAGACCCTTTGAAGTCATATTGCATGGTACCCATTCCATGGGTCTCAACTCTCCAGGTTTAAGGGATTCTTCCTTCAGCGAAAACATGCATGTGGAAAGCAGGATATGATCCACCATGTGATGGGGAAACGTGTTCAAATGTGTCTCAGTTTTCATCCCCTGGTACTCGGGTGCAACATTCCAACACTTTACTAACACTCTCCCGACTTGGAGAGTCAGTGCCTTTAACCTCCTGTTTGGCTCAGTTTGCAATTTCTGCGGAAGATGAACAGGAATAGGGAGAACCAATGAGAGACTAGCTGGAGGTGTCTGGACGGGCAAATTTAACTCTCATTACCCACCAGGAAGAGGAAATAAACAACGGCTCAGCGTGCCATGCCAGAACTACACTAGGGCCTGAAGCAATCCTGCGGTGTTGCGGCCAGCTCACAAGAAAGCGAGTTGAAGAAAGGAGCTCAGGGGCACTGTAATTCACAAACCTGCAGAGTTATAAATGACAGCTATCGTCCAAAAATATACTGAAGTAAGGCTGCCAAGAGGACATGGAAGCGGGGCAGAATTGCAGGAAACCGATTTCAGGAGGTAGGCTGGAATTGCATTTAAAGCATAGGAGAAGAGGCAGAACGTCCACAATGATGCACTTGGCCAAAAAGGGCGTATGCGTTTTTTCCTGAATATATTCAGGAAAAAACGCATACGCCCTTTTTGGCCAACCAAGCAAGTTTACAATGGAACTCTGTACTACAATGAAGTCTCACTGCCCCCCGGTCAAAAGTGCCATCTGAAAAAAGTGTAAAATCCAGAAAGGCAAGACAGGCCAGGTAGAACTGGGAGGCTTCATATGCTGATGGGCGGGATGTAAATTGCCAAAAGCCACTCTGGAGAAGTGTATGGTGTTTCCTGAAACATCTAAAAAACAAAGCAACAGAGACTAGTGCACTTCCACTTATGCTCCTATAGCTAAGGGAAATTAAAATCAAAAAGACACAGCCACCCCAAAGTTTGGGACGGCTCTGTTTACAAGAACCTCGTTTACGGTACAAGTTCAATATCACAGAAAGCAAAAAATGGAAAAGAAGTTGTGGTACTTACGTACAATGCAATATCACTCAGCAATGAAATCTGTGTCATCAGGCCCGTAGCAGCATAATGAGTGGATTCAGGTAAGATGATTCTAAGTGAAATAAGTCACACAGAAAAAGAAACATCATAAGATATCACTAGTACATGGAATGTAATCTTGGATACACAGGAACTGAATTACAAAACAGAACATGGTCTCAAATGTAGAAAACCAACTTATGCTTGCTTAAGGGGAATGATGAGTTGGGGTGCTGCATGAAACCAGAGATTGAAATTGGCACAGATACCGTTCCATAAGCCAAATATGTAATAGACCAGAGGTACACCTTGCTCAACGAAGTGGACGCAACACGCCATATTAAACGCCTGAGAATATACCTGACTAGTAAGAATCTTTAAACCTATGGATTTATATGTCTCCAAAAGAGAATCAAGCCTGTGTACAGCGGTATAAGCGCAGCAGTGATAGGACTGTTGAGTTTCGGTGAGCAAATGCAGACCCTTTGAAGTCATATTGCATGGTACCCATTCCAGGGGTCTCAACTCTCCAGGTTTAATGGATTCTTACTTCAGCTAAAACATGCATGTGGAACCCAGAGTATGATCCACCGTGGGATCGGGAAACGTGTTCAAATGTGTCTCAGTTTTAGTCCCCTGGTACTCGGGTGCAACATTCCAGACGCTTTACTAACACTCTCCCCACTTGGACAGTCAGGGCCTTTAACCTCCTGTTTGGCCCAGTTTGCAATTTCTGCGGAAGATGAACAAGAATAGGGAGAACCAATGAGAGACTAGCTGGAGGTGTCTGGACGGGCAAATTTAACTCTCATTTCCCACCAGGAAGAGGAATTAACCAAAGGCTCAGCGTGCCATTCCGGAACCACACTAGGGACTGAAGCAAACCTGCGGTGTTGCGGCCAGCTCACAAGAAAGCGAGTTGAAGAAAGGAGCTCAGGGGCACTGTAATTCACAAACCTGCAGAGTTATAAATGACAGCTATCGTCCAAAACTATACTGAAGTAAGGCTGCCAAGAGACTTGAAAGCGGGGCAGAATTGCAGGAAACAGATTTCAGGAGGTAGACTGGAATTGCATGTAAAGCACAGGAAAAGAGGCAGAACGTCCAAAATGATGCACTTGGCCAAAAAGGGCGTATGCGTTTTTTCCTTTATATATTCAGGAAAAAATGCATACGCCGTTTTTGGCCAACCAAGCAAGCTTGCAAAGGAAATCTGCACTAAAATGAAGCCTCACTTCCCACCGGTCAAAAGGGCCATCAGAAAAAAGTGTAAAATCCAGAAAGGCAGGACAGGCCATGGAGAACTGGGAGCCTTGTTATGCTGATGGGCGGGATGTAAATTGGCAACAGCCACTCTGGAGAAGTGTATGGTGTTTCCTGAAACATCTAAAAAACAAAGCAACAGAGCCTAGGGCACTTCCACTCATGGTCCTATAGCTAAGGGAAATTAAAATCAAAAAGACACAGCCACCCCAAAGTTTGGGACGGCTCTGTTTACAAGAACCTCTTTTACGGTACAAGTTCAATATCACAGAAAGCGCAAAATGGAAAAGAAGTTGTGGTACTTACGTACAATGCAATATCACTCAGCAATGTAATCTGTGTCATCAGGCCTGTAGCAGCATAATGAGTGGATTCAGGTATGATGATTCTAACTGAAATAAGTCACACAGAAAAAGAAACATCATAAGATATCACTAGTACACGGAATGTAATCTTGGATACATAGGAACTGGATTACAAAACAGAACAGGGTCTCAAATGTAGAAAACCATCTTATGCTTGCTTAAGGGGAAAGGTGAGTTGGGGTGCTGCATAAAACCAGAGATTGAAATTAGCACAGATACCGTTCCATAAGCCAAATATTATTAGAGAGGAGCTACTCCTTGCTCAACGAAGTGCACTCAACACCCCATATTAAACGCCTAAGAATATACCTGACCAGTAAGAATCTTAAAACCTATGGATTTATTTGTCTCCAAAAGAGAATCAAGCGTGGGTACAGCGGCATCAGCGCAGCAGTGATAGGATTGGTGAGGTTCGGTGAGCAAATGCAGACCCTTTGACGTCATATTGCATGGTACACATTCCATGGGTCCCAACTCTCCCGGTGTAAGGGATTCTTCCTTCAGCTAAAACATGCATGTGGAACCCAGAGTATGATCCACCGTGTGATCGGGAAACGTGTTCAAATGTATCTCATTTTTCGTCCCCTGCTACTCGGTGGAACTTTCCAGACGCTTTACTAACACTCTCCCCACTTGGAGAGTCAGTGCCTTTAACCTCCTGTTTGGCCCAGTTTGCAATTTCTTCGGAAGATGAACAGGAATAAGGAGAAGCAATGGGAGACTATCTGTAGGTGTCTGGACGGCCAAATTTAACCCTCATTTCCCATCAGGAAGACGAATGAACCAAAGGCTCCGCGTGCCGTGCTGGAACTAGATTAGGGTCTAAAGAGATCCTGCGGTGTTGCGGCCAACTGACAGGAAAGCAAGTTGAAGAAAGGAGCTGAGGGGCACTGTAATTCACAATCCTGTGGAGTTATAAATGACAGCTATCATCCAAAATTATACTGAAGTAAGGCTGCGAAGAGGACTTGAATGTGGTGCAGAATTGCTGGAAACTGATTTCAGAAGGTACACGGGAGTCGCTCTTAAAGCATAGGAAAAGAGACAGAACTTGGAAAATAATGCACTTGGCAAAAAGGGCATATGTGTTTTATCCAGAGCTCTCATAACTGAGGGGAGGAGATTCCCAGCAGGCTCCAACTGCCACCTGAGGGCTCACGTTGCCAAGGCAATGTGAGCAAGCCAGGCAGGAGTTACCTCACAGCAGAGCCCCACCTCACAGAAGGGTGAGAAACCCAGCCAACAGCAGACTCTCACCAGAGGACCCACATCACCAAGGGGATGGGAACCAGGCAGGAGTGTCTTCACACCAGTGGGGCCACATCATCGAAAGGTGAGGTACTCAGCACATGTGTCCTCAAACCAGAGGACCCACATCACCAAGGACCTCGGAATGAGGCAGGCAGGAGTAGCCTCACAACACTGGGCCCATAGAATAAAAAAGTGAGGAATCCAGCAGTTGGAACCTCCCAGCAGGCAGCCCAGAGCACCGAGGCTATGGGATCCAGGCCACAGTGAACTCACAGAAGAGGGCCCATGTCATGAAACTGAGCAACCCAGCCATTGGGACCTCAGAGCAGGAGGCCCACATCCCCATGGGGATGGAAATCTGGTAGGAGTGTCCTCGCACCACTGAGAACGTATCAGAAAATTCTGGACGACCAGCAGTTAGGGCCTGACGCCAGAGGACCCTCATCACCAAGGGAAGGAGGCTCCCAGCAGGCTCCAACTGCCACCAGAGGGCTGACGTCGCCAAGGCGATGTGTGCCAACCAGGCACGAATGACCTCACAGCAGAGGGCCCACCTCAGAGAAGTGTGACGAACCCAGTCAGGATCAGACTCGCACCACAGGGCCCACATCACCAAATGGATTGGAACCAGGCAGGAGTGTCCTCACACCAGTGGGGCCACATCATAGAAAGTTGCGGAACCCAGCACATGTGGCCTCAAACCAGAAGACCCACATCACTAAGGGGTTGCGAGTGAGGCAGGCAGGAGGAGCATCACAACACAGGACCCATAGAATACAAAAGTTGAGGAATCCAGCAGTTGGAACCTCCCAGCAGGCAGCTCAGAGCACCGATGATAAGGGATCCTTGCCGGAGTGAACTCACAGCAGAGGGCCCACATCATGGTACTGTGAGCAAGCCAGCTGTTTTGACCTCAGAGCAGAAGGCCCATATCCCCATGGGGATGGGAACCTGGCAAGAGTGTCCTCACTCACTTGGTGCACATCAGAAAATGTGGGGAGCCCAGCAGTTATGGCCTAAGGCAAGAGGGCCCTCATCACCGAGGGGAGGAGGATCCCAGCACACTCCAACTGCCACCAGAGGGCCCACGTCGCCAAGGTGACGTGTGCCAGAGAGGCATGATCGACCTCACAGCAGAGGGCCCACCTCACAGAAGGGTGAGGAACCCAGCCAGGATCAGACTCTCACCTGAGGGCCCACATCAGCAAGGGGATGGGAACCACTCAGGACTGTCTTCCCTCCAGTGGGGCCACATCATCGTAAGGTGCGGAACCCAGCACATGTGGCCTCAAATCAGAGGACACATATCACAAAGGGAATGGGAGTGAGGCAGGCAGGAGTAGCCTAAAAACAGAGGGCCCAAAGAATAAGAAAGGTGAGGAATCCAGCAGTTGGAATCCCCCAGCAGGCGACCGAGAGCACAGAAGCTATGGGATGCAGGCAGGAGTGAACTAACAGCAGAGAGCCCACATCATGAAACTGTGAGCAACCCAGGCGTTGGGACCTCAGAGCAGAAGGCCCACATCCCAATGGGGATGTGAACCTGGCTGGAGTGTCCTCGCACCACTGGGCGCACATCACAAAATGTGGGGAGCCCAGCAGTTAGGGCCTGACGCCAGAGGGCCCTCATCACCGAGGGGAGGAGGCTCCCAGCAGGCTCCAAGTGCCACCAGAGGGCTCATGTCCACAAGGCGAGGTGAGCAAGCCAGGCAGGAGTGACCTCACAGCAGACGGCCAAGAGCACAGAGGCTATGGGATCCAGGCCTCTGTGAACTAACACCAGAGAGCCCACATCATGAAAATGTGAACAACCCAGCCGTTGGGACCTCAGAGCAGAAGGCCCACATCCCCATGGAGATGGGATCCTAAGAGGAGTGCCAAAGCATCACTGGGCTCACTAAGAAAAGTTGGTGAGCCCAGCAGTTAGGGCCTGACGCAAGAGGGCCCTCATCACCGGGGGGAGGAGATTCCCAGCACGCTCCAACTGCCACCACACGGCTGACTTCACCAAGGCAATGTGTGCCAGCCATGCAGGAGTGACCTATCAGCAGAGGGTCTCCCTCACACGTGGGTGAGGAACACAGCCAGGAACAGACTCTCACCAGGGGGTCCACATAACCACGTGGATGAGAACCAGGCAGGAGTGTCCTCACACTAGTGGGGCCACATCATCGAAAGGTGAGGAACCCAGCAAAGGTGGCCACAAACCAGAGGACCCACATCACCAAGGGGTTGAGAGTGAGGTAGGTGTCTGGACGTGCATATTTAACACTCATTTCCCATCAGGAAGAGGAATTAACCAAAGGCTCAGCGTGCCCTGCCAGAAGCAGATTAGGGCCTGAAGCAGTCTTGCGGGTTTGCGGCCAGCTCAGAAGAAAGCGAGTTGAAGAAAGGAGCTCAGGGGCCCTGTAATTCACAAACCTGCAGAGTTATAAATGACAGATAACGTCCAAAAATATATTGAAGTAAGGCTGCCAAGAGGACTTGAAAGCGGGACAGAATTTTAGGAAACCGATTTCAGGAGGTAGACTGGATTTGCATTTAAAGCATAGGAAAAGAGGCAGAACATCGACAATGATGCACTTGGCAAAAAAGGGCGTATGAGTTTGTTCCTGAATATATTCAGGAAAAAACACATACGCCCTTTTTGGCAAACCAAGCAAGCTTGCAATGGAAATCCGAACTACTATGAAGTGTCACTTCCCCCCGGTCTAAGGGCCATCTGAGAAAAGTGTAAAATCCAGAAAGGCAAGACAGGCCATGGGGAAAAAGGAGCCTTGTTATGCTGATGGGCGGGATGTAAATTGCCAACAGCCACTCTGGAGAAGTGTATGGTGTTTCCTGATACATCTGAAAAACAAAGCAACAGAGTCTAGGGCATTTCCACTTATGGTCCTATAGCTTAGGGAAATTAAAATCAAAGAGACACAGCCACCCCAAAATTTGGGACGGCTCTGTTTACAGGAACCTCTTCTACAGTACAAGTTAAATATCCCAGAGAACAAATAATTGATAAAGAAGTTGCGGTACTTACGTACAACAGAATACCACTCAGCAATGAAATCTGTGTCACCAGGCCTGTACCAGCATAATGAGTGGATTGAGGCACGATGATTCTAAGTGAAATAAGTCACACAGAAAAAGAAACATCATAAGGTATCACTAATGCACGGAATGTAAACTTGACTACACATGAACTGAATTACAAAACAGAACAGGGTCTCAAATGTAGAAAACCAACTTATGCTTGCTTAAGGGGAAAGGTGAGTTGGGGCGCTGCATAAAAACAGAGTTTGAAATTAGCACAGATACCGTTCCATAAGCCAAATATGTAATAGACAAGACCTACCCCTTGCTCAACGAAATGGACTCAACAATGAGGTATCACCTCACACCTCTTAGAATGGGCATCATCTGAAAATCTACAAACAACAAATGCTGGAAAGGGTGTGGAGAAAAGGAAGCCTCTTCCACTATTGTTGGGAATATAAATTGATACAGTCACTATGGAGAACAATATGGAGTTTCTTAAGAAACTAATAATAGAATTACCATATGATACAGCAATCCCAGTACTGGACATATACCCAGACAAAACCATAAATCAAAAAGAGACATTCACCACAATGTTCATTGCATCACTATTTACAATATCGAGGTAATGGAAGCAACCTAAATGCCCACAGACAGACGAATGCATAAAGATGTGGTACATATATAAAATGGAATATTACTAAGCCATGAAAGGAATGAAATTGGGTCATTTGTAGAGACGTCGATGGATCTAGAGACTGTCATACAGAGTGAAGTAAGTCAGAAAGAGAAAAACAAATCTTGTATATTCATGCATATATGTGGAACCTAGAAAAACTGTACAGATTAACCGTTTTGCAAGGCATAAATAGAGCAACAGATGTAGACAACAATCGTATGGACAACAAGGGGGGAAAGCTCTTGGAGGGGTGGTGGTGGGAGGAGTTGAGAGATTGGGATTGGCATGTAAACATTTATATGTATAAAATAGATAACCAATAAGAACCTGCTGTATAAAAGTATAAAATGAAATTCAAAATTAAAAAGAAATAAAATTTAAAAAATAAAACAGAAAAAACAATTATTCCCTTCACATACATGTATTTATATGAATAAATTATTTCCATGCTTATATCTGTAAATACAAAAAAGAGGAATAAAATCTACCTTGAAACAAAAACGAAAAAGAGAAAAAAAAAACAGAACCCACCAGTTACTCAGAGGAAAACCGTATCAGGGCACTTCCTCCAGTTGTAAACAATTCTGAAGTTGGTCAGTGGTGGGGAATCGTCTCCCATTCAGCCAGCAGCCCCCACACAACAAGCGTCCTCATTGCAAAGCTGGGGCACCGTGCCGAGGCATCTGTGAGTAAACGTGAGCTGAGCCCCAGGCCAGTTGCTGCTGAACTGTTCCCACCCTTCCCAGGTAAAACACCTGAATATATACAAGGACTTGAAAGCCTAGAGGAAGGGCCATGGAGCCACACGAGTGACAGCATGCCAGCTGACTTGGTGCCTGCAGGCCAGCCAGGATGGTCCTGGCCCTGGGTGCTCTTCTGGAAGATTTCCATTTCCCTGCCTGAGATACCCGTCCTGTCCCTGCCCCCACTGCTTTTTTCCTTCCTCACCTCTGCCCAGGGAGAAATTCCAGCAGCAGGTATGGGTGACACATCCTCTTCTTTAGCAGGTGGCAGCCTGGCAACTGCTGCAGAAAGTCCAGCAGAGCCCCACTCACACTGGGCCACCCACAAAGCCGTGGCCTCTCACTCCCTCCCACCAGCCCAGCCCCGAGACTGCTGACAGGGCAGAGAAAATGGCGTCAGGCACAGCTGCAGGGGCTCTTGCTGCCTGGAGTGGTATTTATATTGATCTCAACCCAGGCACACCTGGAGAGGGCTGGCCGGCACGGTAAGGCTGCCCAGGTCAGCCAATCATCACCCCTCAGGGGCTCACAGTTGCAGAAAATGGAACTTGCTGAACCGGCCAGGTCCAAGGAATAGGTGTGGCCTCCTGAGAGTCAGGATAGACAAGGGGCTGCAGCTTTGGCTTGTTTTCTAATCATTTTATCTGGCCCATGAGTGGGAGACAACTTCAAGAAAACCCTCTCCTAATGAGAGGAACCCAGGAGTCAGGGAGAGGAGGGGGTGGGTGGTGGTTGGAGACAGAGGCCTGGTGCCCTGGGTGCAGTGGAAGTCTCTGGAAGACCAGATGGAGGGAGGCCACACAGAGTGATGCCCAGGGTCACAGACCTGTCGGAGCTGCTGTTTGTTAGTTCAAGTCCTGCTCTGAGGTGCTCTGTGTCAGCTCTGAGCGACAGGTGAGCTGGGGGTGCTCTTCAATGAGGGCTATGTGCACGGTTCCTGTGTGCCCAGCCCTGCCACGGTACCTGCAAGGGTAGCTCTGTATCCTGGGAGGGGCCTGACCATGAGAGCCCCGTGGGCTGGGTTGGGGGTGGGGTACCTGCCCAGGAGAGCTCCATATCCTGGGATTGGCCTGACCACGAGAGCCCCATGGGCTGCTGGGGACCTGGTAAAAGATGTCAGGACAGTCAGTGAAGCCACCGAGGATATACCTCCAGGTGCTCCTGATTCCTACACCCTGCTGGTCATTCTACCAACCACCAGGACATGGTATTCTGTATTAGTCTTCAATGATGCCTTCTTTTGTATTCCATTAGTCCCAGAGTCACAAGAAATTTTGGCTTGTGAGTGGCAGGACTCAACATACAACTAAAACAATACTTCCGGGCCGTCTTGCCCCAAGGGTTCAAAAATTCCCACACCATCTTTGGGGAAAGCTTAGCTAAAGACCGAAAAGTTCTACCTCTGGAAAAGGAAACCCTCCTTCAATATGCAGATGACATTCTGATCGCCAGCCCTACTAAGGAGGCCTCTGAACTACCAAGCCAATAAAGGATAGAAGTTGTCCAAGAAAAAGCTCAAATATCACAGACTGCGGTGACCTGCCTGGGCTTCATTCTCACACAAGGTCAGAGAAGCCCATCCCAGGAAAGGGAAGAAACCATTTGCAGCCTTACCCCTTTCTAAAACTAGAAGACAGCTTAGGGGTTCCTGGGGAGGCCAGGGTTTGCTGCTTCTGGATCTCTAAGTACAGTCTACTAGCTGGGCCTCTATATGAAACACTGAAAGGAAAAGATGATGATCCTTTTGAACAGGATCCAGAAGTGGCCTTTCAAGAATGGAAAGAGCAGTCAATTCAGACCCTTGCCCTGGAACTCCCTAATTGAGCTAAACCCTTTGACCTTTCCATTCCCGGTGAAAGGTGAATCGCCATTGGAGAATTAGTGCAAAAACTGGGACCACTTGAAATGGAACAACGCAAGAATGCCATCCAGGTAGGATAAACTACAGTCACCAAGGGGCTTGGCCCACTGCCACATCTGGCCAAGATACTGGCGGTATCTAAAAACCTGGAACTCAGCAGCCCAAAAGGCCACCTCCCTCCTAAGGGAAAAGGACCCCACGTGGTGATCCTAATCACCAACCATGCCCTGAAGTTGCAGGGTTCGCTCCGTGGGCACACCGACCTCGAGTGAGGAGGCCCTCCAACTCCAACATCCAGAGAGATAACTGGGGGCAACAGGACACCATGACGACTCGTGTGAACATCACTTGACCTGAAGTTTCTCTCATAAAACAACAATAGTGTGTCCCGAAGGAGTAGACTACTGCTTGCAGGACTTACTGCACCCGGAGGGGAGCTAATAATCTTGGCGGGGGAACCGTATATCACACTGTCACCATAGAAAAGCCTACAGACACCGTGATGATGGTGGCCAATAAGACCGGCTGGACTTCTGTTTACTTCAAAAGGCTGTTGACTCAGTGGCCATCATGGTCCTTGATCACCACTGACCCTGGACTGTCTGGGAGTTGAGCGGGCAGGGCTCTGACACCTGGTGCTGTTTTTACGTTAATTCAGGGGCCTAATTGAAGAAAGAGCAGACTACTGGTCAGAGCATCTAGGCTGGCAGAAACGGTCAGCCTAAGGTGGCCGAACAAATGTGGGGCGGGGTGAAATCGGCCCCCACAGCGTCTCTGCACATCTCTTTCCTGGACCCTTAAAGGTCATTAGAATCTATAACACTTCCAATGCTGGTGCTCAGGCGGACGAGCAGGGAGGCAGGGGTCCTGGGGCCAATCAACGTCACCTGGAGGCTGCTGGGGAGAAGTTCTGACCCTCGTCCCCTGGTATGAGGGCTCCCAACTCAGCACTCAGCAGTTACAGAAGAAGGGTCTGCACCCTCAGCACTCCAAGAATGAGGAACGGGACAAAAGGCAGAGGAGCAAAGCCCATTAAAAATCCCTGGGAGATAAAAATAGAATCTGGGCAATAAAGTCAAGTCTGACCTTTTTTATCCTTTGTGCTTTGTCTAATTTCACGTGCTCCTAGGGTCCCGCATGCAGAGGTTCCACACCCAGCACTTCAGACCAGATTTCCTAGTGCAGAATGGCTGGGTCGACACCTCAGCTCCTGGGGCCCAGTGCAGACTCCGAGATATAGAGCCTGAGCTGCAGCCAACCCGGCCCTTGAGAGCTCTGCCCCCTCCCTCCCACTGACTCTGACAGGATCTCTACACAGCAGCCCAGCCCACAGCCCACGGGGTAGTGCATGCTCTCACGTCTCCATTCTCTGATCAAAATATAAAGTTTCCTTTGCTTGTGAACCAAACTCAGTCTCGATCTGTTGGCCCCAATGACACTGGGCAGGGGGACACTTTTTGGGGTCCACTCTGGAGGATCAGTAACAGAAATTGAGACTATTGTAACTTCAATGAACAGATGTGTGAGCCAAACTGTAGTTAACATAGAACAGTTTATAAGGCTCGGGTAAAATAAGATGTTTCTAACACTTCCATTTGATATTTCCATCACTTTATTATAAGCAAGTTCAGTGAAAAGGTTTGTCTTATTTGTCAGGTCAATATTAGAGAAATGAAGTGATTTCTTTCCAAGGATGTACATCTAATAATCTTGGTTAAAGCTTCAATCTTGTTTTAAATGCTTTTCCATTGAAAATGATACCTCTCTTTCAGCTCCCCCATTTCTGAGAAGTATAAAATCTTATAATTTATTATTACCAAAGGGGAAAGGTGGGAGGAGGGATAAATTAACAGTTTGGAATTCACACATACACACTGCTATGTATAAAATAGATCATCAACAAGGAACTACTGGATAGCACAGGGAACTACACTCAATATTTTGCAATAACCTATAAGGGGAAATAATCGGAAAAAGAATAGATATTTTTATTGACATCATCTATCCATGACAGTTAAAGTGTAACCTAAGGGAAGCCGGTGGTGAGTGCTTCTGACCCTGAAGACTTCAATCATCTAAAGTTTGGACTCTGCCTACTTCCCAAGGCCCTTAATGAACATATGTGTAGCCGTAGCTTAAAAAACTCCCCAGTTTGGGTTTCGGGGAGACACTGATTTTGAAAAAGCCCTGGTGTTCTCCTTACATGAATGGGACTCTTCCTACTGCTAAAACATGTCTGTCACATCCAGAGGATGGTATACCGTCTGATCGGGAAGAGTTTGGTAAAGGCATCTCATCTCCTCATCTCCTGGTGCTCGGGTTCACCCCTCCAACGTCTTTACTAACAGTCTCCCCACTTGGAGATGTCAGCACTGTCAACATCCTGTTGCGTACAGTTTGGAATTTGTCCAGAGGATGAAGCGGAAGGATGAGGAACAATGAGAGACAAGTCCTAGGTGTTCAGACAGGCACATGTCACTCTAATTTCCAATCAGGAAGATGAATTGACCAAAGGCTAGGGTTGCCCATGGAAACAGTATAGGGCTTGAGGAAATCCCACTGCTTTGTGGCCAGTTCCCATAAACACAAGTTGAACAATGGAACTCAGGGGCAGTAAAATTCACGAAACTGCAGAGTTGAAAATATCTATCACAAAAATGTCTCGAGGAAAGTCAGAGAAAAGGATTGGTAAGCAAGGGAGAATGGCAGGAAAGGGATTTGAGGAGGTAGAAAGGACTCACCATTAAGCACAAGAAAAGGGGCTGAACATTGCCAACATTGCAGTTGGCCAAAAAGGCTGTATGCATTTTTTTCTGTATATATTCAAGAAAAGGGCATACACTTTTTTAGCCAACCAAACAGGTGGGCACTGGAAATCAATACTACAAAAGATATCACTTCGCATCAGTCAGAAGAGCCATCCTCATAAAGTGTAAACACCAGAAATGCAGAACAGGGCAAGGAGAAGAGGGAGCCCTGTGAGGCTTATAGTGGAAATGTATATTGCCAACGGCCATTCTGGAGAAGTGTATTGTGTTTACTAAAGCATCTAAAAAATGAGCTACAGAGCATAGGGCACTTGCACTCATGGGCGTATATCTTGGGAAAAACAAAAATCGAGAGGACACAGGCACCCCAATGTTTACTGCCTCTCTGTTTAAAAGATCCTTGACTGGGATATAACTTAAATGTCTCTGGAGGGAAAAAATGGATAGAGATGTGGTACTTATGTAGAGTGGAATATTACTCAGCCTGGAAATCAATGAAATATGGCCAGTTGTAACAACTCCGGAGGAGTTACGTATGATCATTCTAAGTGACATAATTCAAAATGAAAAAGACACATATCATAAGATATCACTTAAAGGTGGAATCCAAAATGGCTACACATGAAATAAATTACAAAACAAAAACATAGTCAAATATGTAGAAAACACGCGTAAGGCTGCTAAACGGGAAAGGTGGGGAGGGGTGAGGCACCATCCAGGAGGTTGAAATTAGCAAAGATACCATTCCAAATACCAAACTGATAATCAACAAGGCCTACACGGTAGCTAAAAGAACTGCACTCAGCACACTCAAGTCACTGGAAAAGAATATCTATGACTGGTAAGAATCTGAAAAAGAATTTATTGATGTCTCTCTGTACGTGAATCAAGTGGATGTACAGCAGCAAGAAACAGAGCTTTGAAAATCAGCTGTAACCAATATAGTAATAAATTGAAAGAAATAAACGACAGAGAGACAGAGAAAACCTCTTACAACTTTTCCTCAGGGACGGTGATGCAACATGGATTGAACACATCTAGACCCACAGCAGGATGAGACATAAGGCTGGAAACTGTTCGCGCTAAGAGAAATGTGAGGTTGGGTAAGGAAATGCACACCCTTTAAAGTAATACTACCAGGTACCCATTCAATGGGTCCCAAATCTGCAGGTTCAAGGAATCTTCCTACAGCTAAAACATGCATGGAAAACCCAGAGGACTGTACACCATGTGATTGGGAGATGTGTCTAAAATGCACCTCATTTATCCTCTCCTGCTGCTCCTGTTCATCATTCCAGCCACGTTACTTAGAATCTCCCCACTTAGAGAATCAGCACATTTAAACTTCTGTTTCACACATTTTGCAAATTGTGAGGAGGATGAACGGGAAGAGGGGGAACCAATGAGAGAATAGTTGTAGGGGTTTGGACGGGCACATGTCACTCTAATTTCCCATTAAGAATAAGATTTAAAAAAGGCTCAGCCCGCCTCGCCGGAGCCAAAAGAGGGCCTGAAGCAATCCTGCGGCTTTGAGGCCAGCTCACAAAAGAGCAACTTAAAAAATGGAGCTCAGGGTCACTGCAATTCACAAACCTGCAGAGTTATAAATGAAAACTAATGTCCCAAAGTATGTTGAGGTAAGGCAAAGAAGAGGATCTGAATGCAAGACAGAATTGCAAGAAACAAATTTCAAGAGATAGATTGGACTCGTCTTTAAAGCACATGAAAAGTGGCAGAATTTCGACAATGATGCAGTTGGCCCAAAAGGGAGTATGCATTTTTTCCCTGAATATATCCAGGAAAAAACGCATACGCACTTTATGGGCAACCAAGCAAGCAAGCAATGCAAATGTGCACAACAAAGAAGTCTCATTTCCCACTGGTCAAAAGGGCCATCCGAAAAAATTGTAAAAACCAGAAATGCAGGACAGGCCATGGAGAACAGGGAGCCTTTATACGCTGATGGACAGTGTGTGAACTGCCGAGAGCCACTCTGGAGAAGTGTATGGTGGTTCCTAAATCATCTAAAAACAGAGCTACAGAGCATAGGGCACTTCCAATCACGGGAGTATATCTAGGGAAGTCTAAAAATCAACAAGACACAAGCACACCACAGTTTAGGGCTACTCTGTTTACAAGAACCTCAACTTCAGTACACCTTAAATATCCCAGGAAAGAGAACAATGGATAAAGAAAATGTGGTACTTATGTACAATGGAATATCTCTTCACCATGAAATCAATGTAATAAGGCTAGTAGAAGGATAAAGAGTGGATTTAGGTCCGATAATACTACTTGAAATAAGTCAAACAGAAAAAGAAACATATCATAAGATATCACTTATAGAGGGAGGATAAATATGGCTGCACAAAAAATGAATTACAAAACAGAACAGTGTCTCACATTTAGAAAACACACTTATGTCAGCTTAAGGGGAAAGGAGAGGTGAGGTGATGCATAAAACCAGAGTTTGAAATTAGCACAGATACCGTTCAATAAACCAAATAGGTATTAGACAAGATCTACACCTTGCTCAATGAACTGGCCTCAACACACCCTATACACCGCAGAGAAATATATCTGAGTAATAAGAATCTTAAAACCCATGTATTGATATATCTCCATAAGGGAATCAAGTGTGTGCAGAGCGGCACAAACACAGCAGTGAAAATGAGCTAAACCCCATTATAGAAATAAATTTTAAATCCAAAACGCAGAAACAATGAAAGAGAGAAAAATTCTTACAAAATTCGCTCAGGGGTTGTGATGTAACCTGGAATGACCACATATAAACCCACAGCTGGATAAGACATAAGGCTGGACACTTGGGGCTGAGAGGATTGGTGAGCTTTGGTGAGCAACTGCCGAAAGTTTAATGCAATACTTCATGCTACTCATTCCAAGGGTCCCAACACTGCAGGTTGAAGGGAATCTTCCTACAGCTAAACCATGCATGGGAAATCCAGCAGATGGTATACCATATGATCGGGAAAGGTTTCTAAAACGCACCTCATTTTCCTCTCCTGGGGCACCTGATCAACATTCCAGCCACTTTACTAACAACATCCCCACATGGAAAGTCAATGCCTTTAAGTTCCGGGATCGCACAGTCTGCAGTTAGTGAGGAGGATGAATGGGAATAGGGGGAACCAGTGAGAAAATAGCTGTAGCGGTTTCAATGGCCACATGTCACTCTAATTTCACATAGGAAGAAGAATTAACCAAAGGCAGAGCAAGGCGCCCCAGAAGAAGAATAGGGCCTGAAGAAATCCTGTGGATATGAGGCAAGATCACAAAAATAAGAGCTGAAAAATGGAACTAAGGGCAACTGAAATTCAAAAACCTGCAGAGTTATAAAGGCCAACTATTTTCCAAAAGCATATTGAGGTAAGGCTATGAAGAGGCACTGAGAGCAAGGCAGAATTGCAGGAAACCGATTTCAGGAGGTAGACTGGAATTGCATGTAAAGCATAGGAAAAGAGGCAGAACATCCACAGTGATGCACTTGGCCAAAAAGGGCATATGCGTTTTTTCCTGAATATATTCAGGAAAGAACGCTTACGCCCTTTTTGGCCAACCAAGCAAGCTTGCAAAGGAAATCTGCACTACAATGAAGTCTCACTGCCCCCCGGTCCAAAGGGCCATCTGAAAAAAGTGTAAAATCCAGAAAGGCAGGACAGGCCATGGAGAACTGGGAGCCTTGTTATGCTGATGGGCGGGATGTAAATTGCCAACAGCCATTCTGGAGAAGTGTATGGTGTTTCCTGAAACATCTAAAAAACAAAGCAACAGAGCCTGGGGCACTTCCACTTATGATCCTATAGCTTAGGGAAATTAAAATCAAAAAGACACAGCCACCCCAATGTTTGGGACAGCTCTGTTTACAAGAACCTCGTTTATGGTACAAGTTCAATATCGCAGAAAGTGAAAAATGGATAAAGAAGTTGTGGTACTTACGTACAATGCAATATCACTCAGCAATGACATCTATGTCATCAGGCCCGTAGCAGCATAATGAGTGGATTCAGGTATGATGATTCTAACTGAAATAAGTCACAAAGAAAAGGAAACATCATAAGATATCACTAATACACAGAATGTAAACTTGGCTACACAGGAACTGGATTACAAAACAGAACAGGGTCTCAAATTTAGAAAACCTACTTATGCTTGCTTAAGGGGAAAGTTGAGTTGGGTTGCTGCATAAAACCAGAGATTGAAATGAGCACAGATAAAGTTCCTTAAGCCAAATATGGAATAGAAAGAGCTACTCCTTGCTCAACAAAATGGACTCAACACCCCATATTAAACGCCTAAGAATGTACCTGACTAGTAAGTAATTTAAAACCTATGGATTGCTATGTCTCCGAAAGAAAATCAAGCGTGTGTACAGGGGCATAAACGCAGCAGTGATAGGATTGGAGAGGTTCGGTGAGCAAATGAAGACCCTTTGAAGTCATATTGCATGGTACCCATTCCACGGGTCTCCACTCTCCAGCTTTAAGGGATTCTTCCTTCAGCTAAACCATGCATGTGGAACCCAGAGTATGATCAAACGTGTGATCGGGAGACGTGTTCAAATATGTCTCCGTTCTCTTCCCCTTGTACTCGGGTGCAACATTCCAGACGCTTTACTAACACTCTCCCGACTTGGAGAGTCAGTGCGTTTAACCTCCTGTTTGGCCCAGTTTGCAATTTCTGCGGAAGATGAACAGGAATAGGGAGAACCAATGAGAGACTAGCTGGAGGTGTCTGGACGGGCAAATTTAACTCTCATTTCCCACCAGGAAGAGGAATTAACCAAAGGCTCAGCGTGCCGTGCCAGAACCAGATTAGGGCCTGAAGCAATCCTGTGGTGTTGCGGCCAGCTCACAAGAAAGCGAGTTGAAGAAAGGAGCTCAGGGGCACTGTAATTCACAAACCTGCAGAGTTATAAATGACAGCTATCGTCCAAAAATATACTGAAGTCAGGCTGCCAAGAGGACTTGAAAACGGGGCAGAATTGCAGGAAACCGATTTCAGGAGGTATACTGGAATTGCACTTAAAGTATAGGAAAAGAGGCAGAACGTCGACAATGATGCACTTGGCCAAAAAGGGCGTATGCGTTTTTTCCTGAATATATTCAGGAAAAAACGCATACGCCCTTTTTGGCCAACCAAGCAAGCTTGCAAAGGAAATCTGCACTACAATGAAGTCTCACTTCCCCTGGTCAAAAGGGCCATCTGAAAAAAGTGTAAAATCCAGAAAGGCAGGACAGGCCATGGAGAACTGGGAGCCCTGTTATGCTGATGGGCGGGATGTAAATTGCCAACAGCCACTCGGGAGAAGTGTATGGTGTTTCCTGAAACATCTAAAAAACAAAGCAACAGAGCCTGGGGCACTTCCACTTATGGTCCTATAGCTTAGGGAAATTAAAATCAAAAAGACACAGCCACCCCAAAGTTTGGGACGGCTCGTTTACGGTACAAGTTCAATATCGCAGAAAGCGCAAAATGGATAAAGAAGTTGTGGTACTTACGTACAATGCAATATCACTCGGCAATGAAATCTATGTCATCAGGCCCGTAGCAGCATAATGAGTGGATTCAGGTATGATGCTTCTAACTGAAATAAGTCACACAGAAAAAGAAACATCATAAGATATCACTAATACACAGAATGTAAACTTGGCTACACAAGAACTTGATTACAAAACAGAACAGGGTCTCTAATTTAGAAAACCAACTTATGCTTGCTTAAGGGGAAAGGTGAGTTGGGGTGCTGCATAAAACCAGAGATTGAAATGAGCACAGATAAAGTTCCTTAAGCCAAATATGGAATAGACAAGAGCTACTCCTTGCTCAACGAAATGGACTCAACACCCCATATTAAACGCCTAAGAATGTACCTGACTACTAAGTGTCTTAAAACCTATGGATTGCTATGTCTCCGAAAGAGAATCAAGCGTGTGTACACTGGCATAAACGCAGTAGTGATAGGATTGGAGAGGTTCGGTGAGCAAATGAAGACCCTTTGAAGGCATATTGCATGGTACCCATTCCATGGGTCTCAACTCTCCAGCTTTAAGGGATTCTTCCTTCAGCTAAACCATGCATGTGGAACTCAGAGTATGATCAAACGTGTGCTCGGGAGACGTGTTCAAATATGTCTCCGTTCTCGTCCCCTGGTACTCGGGTGCAACATTCCAGACGCTTTACTAACACTCTCCCGACTTGGAGAGTCAGTGCCTTTAACCTCCTGTTTGGCCCAGTTTGCAATTTCTGCGGAAGATGAACAGGAATAGGGAGAACCAATGAGAGACTAGCTGGAGGTGTCTGGACGGGCAAATTTAACTCTCATTTCCCACCAGGAAGGGAATTAACCAAAGGCTCAGCGTGCCGTGCCGGAACCAGATTAGGGCCTGAAGCAATCCTGCGGTGTTGCGGCCAGCTCACAAGAAAGCGAGTTGAAGAAAGGAGCTCAGGGGCACTGTAATTCACAAACCTGCAGAGTTATAAATGACAGCAATCGTCCAAAAATATACTGAAGTCAGGCTGCCAAGAGGACTTGAAAGCGGGGCAGAATTGCAGGAAACCGATTTCAGGAGGTAGACTAGAATTGCATTTAAAGCATAGGAAAAGAGGCAGAACGTCCACAATGATGCACTTGGCCAAAAAGGGCGTATGCCTTTTTTCCTGAATATATTCAGGAAAAAACGCATACGCCCTTTTTGGCCAACCAAGCAAGCTTGCAAAGGAAATCTGCACTACAATGAAGTCTCACTTCCCCCCAGTCCAAACGGCCATTTAAAAAAAGTGTAAAATCCAAAAGGCAGGACAGGCCATGGAGAACTGGGAGCCTTGTTATGCTGATGGGCGGGATGTAAATTGCCAACAGCCACTCGGGAGAGGTGTATGGTGTTTCCTGAAACATCTAAAAAACAAAGCAACAGAGCCTAGGGCACTTCCACTTATGGTCCTATAGCTTAGGGAAATTAAAATCAAAAAGACACAGCCACCCCAAAGTTTGGGACGGCTCGTTTACGGTACAAGTTCAATATCGCAGAAAGCGCAAAATGGATAAAGAAGTTGTGGTACTTACGTACAATGCAATATCACTAGGCAATGACATCTATGTCATCAGGCCCGTAGCAGCATAATGAGTGGATTCAGGTATGATGCTTCTAACTGAAATAAGTCACACAGAAAAAGAAACATCATAAGATATCACTAATACACGGAATGTAAACTTGGCTACACAAGAACTGGATTACAAAACAGAACAGGGTCTCAAATGTAGAAAACCAACTTATGCTTGCTTAAGGGGAAAGGTGAGTTGGGGTGCTGCATAAAACCAGAGATTGAAATGAGCACAGATAAATTTCCTTAAGCCAAATATGGAATAGACAAGAGCTACTCCTTGCTCAACGAAATGGACTCAACACCCCATATTAAACGCCTAAGAATGTACCTGACTAGTAAGTATCTTAAAACCTATGGATTGCTATGTCTCCGAAAGAGAATCAAGCGTGTGTACACTGGCATAAACGCAGCAGTGATAGGATTGGAGAGGTTCGGTGAGCAAATGAAGACACTTTGCAGTCATATTGCATGGTACCCATTCCACGGGTCTCCACTCTCCAGCTTTAAGGGATTCTTCCTTCAGCTAAACCATGCATGTGGAACCCAGAGTATGATCAAACGTGTGATCGGGAGACGTGTTCCAATATGTCTCCATTCTCGTCCCCTGGTACTCGGGTGCAACATTCCAGACGCTTTACTAACTCTCTCCCGACTTGGAGAGTCAGTGCCTTTAACCTCCTGTTTGGCCCAGTTTGCAATTTCTGCGGAAGATGAACAGGAATAGGGAGAACCAATGAGAGACTAGCTGGAGGTGTCTGGACGGGCAAATTTAACTCTCATTTCCCACCAGGAAGGGAATTAACCAAAGGCTCAGCGTGCCGTGCCGGATACAGATTAGGGCCTGAAGCAATCCTGCGGTGTTGCGGCCAGCTCACAAGAAAGCGAGTTGAAGAAAGGAGCTCAGGGGCACTGTCATTCACAAACCTGCAGAGTTATAAATGACAGCTATCGTCCAAAAATATACTGAAGTCAGGCTGCCAAGAGGACTTGAAAACGGGGCAGAATTGCAGGAAACCGATATCAGGAGGTAGACTGGAATTACATTAAAGCATAGGAAAAGAGGCAGAACGTCGACAATGATGCACTTGGCCAAAAAGGGCGTATGCCTTTTTTCCTGAATATATTCAGGAAAAAACGCATACGCCCTTTTTGGCCAACCAAGCAAGCTTGCAAAGCAAATCTGCACTACAATGAAGTCTCACTGCCCCCCGGTCAAAAGGGCCATCTGAAAAAAGTGTAAAATCCAGAAAGGCAGGACAGGCCATGGAGAACTGGGAGCCTTGTTATGCTGATGGGCGGGATGTAAATTGCCAACAGCCACTCAGGAGAAGTGTATGGTGTTTCCTGAAACATCTAAAAAACAAAGCAACAGAGCCTGGGGCACTTCCACTTATGGTCCTATAGCTTAGGGAAATTACAATCAAAAAGACACAGCCACCCCAAAGTTTGGGACGGCTCGTTTACGGTACAAGTTCAATATCGCAGAAAGCGCAAAATGGATAAAGAAGTTGTGGTACTTACGTACAATGCAATATCACTCGGCAATGACATCTATGTCATCAGGCCCGTAGCAGCATAATGAGTGGATTCAGGTATGATGCTTCTAACTGAAATAAGTCACACAGAAAAAGAAACATCATAAGATATCACTAATACACGGAATGTAAACTTGGCTACACAAGAACTGGATTACAAAACAGAACAGGGTCTCAAATTTAGAAAACCAACTTATGCTTGCTTAAGGGGAAAGGTGAGTTGGGGTGCTGCATAAAACCAGAGATTGAAATGAGCACAGATAAAGTTCCTTAAGCCAAATATGGAATAAACAAGAGCTACTCCTTGCTCAACGAAATGGACTCAACACCCCATATTAAACGCCTAAGAATGTACCTGACTAGTAAGTATCTTAAAACCTATGGATTGCTATGTCTCCGAAAGAGAATCAAGCGTGTGTACACTGGCATAAACGCAGCAGTGATAGGATTGGAGAGGTTCGGTGAGCAAATGAAGACACTTTGCAGTCATATTGCATGGTACCCATTCCACGGGTCTCCACTCTCCAGCTTTAAGGGATTCTTCCTTCAGCTAAACCATGCATGTGGAACCCAGAGTATGATCAAACGTGTGATCGGGAGACGTGTTCCAATATGTCTCCATTCTCGTCCCCTGGTACTCGGGTGCAACATTCCAGACGCTTTTCTAACACTCTCCCGACTTGGAGAGTCAGTGCCTTTAACCTCCTGTTTGGCCCAGTTTGCAATTTCTGCGGAAGATGAACAGGAATAGGGAGAACCAATGAGAGACTAGCTGGAGGTTTCTGGACGGGCAAATTTAACTCTCATTTCCCACCAGGAAGGGAATTAACCAAAGGCTCAGCGTGCCGTGCCGGATACAGATTAGGGCCTGAAGCAATCCTGCGGTGTTGCGGCCAGCTCACAAGAAAGCGAGTTGAAGAAAGGAGCTCAGGGGCACTGTAATTCACAAACCTGCAGAGTTATAAATGACAGCTATCGTCCAAAAATATACTGAAGTCAGGCTGCCAAGAGGACTTGAAAGCAGGGCAGAATTGCAGGAAACCGATTTCAGGAGGTAGACTGGAATTGCATTTAAAGCATAGGAAAAGAGGAAGAAAGTCCACAATGATGCACTTGGCCAAAAAGGGCGTATGCGTTTTTTCCTGAATATATTCAGGAAAAAACGCATACGCCCTTTTTGGCCAACCAAGCAAGCTTGCAAAGGAAATCTGCACTACAATGAAGTCTCACTTCCCCACGGTCAAAAGGGCCATCTGAAAAAAGTGTAAAATCCAGAAAGGCAGGACAGGCCATGGAGAACTGGGAGCCTTGTTATGCTGATGGGCGGGATGTAAATTGCCAACAGCCACTCGGGAGAAGTATATGGTGTTTCCTGAAATATCTAAAAAACAAAGCAACAGAGCCTGGGGCACTTCCACTTATGGTCCTATAGCTTAGGGAAATTAAAATCAAAAAGACACAGCCACCCCAAAGTTTGGGACGGCTCTGTTTACAAGAACCTCGTTTATGGTACAAGTTCAATATCACAGAAAGTGAAAAATGGATAAAGAAGTTGTGGTACTTACGTACAGTGTAATATCACTCACCAATGACATCTATATCATCAGGCCCATAGCAGCATAAGGAGTGGATTCAGGTATGATGCTTCTAACTGAAATAAGTCACACAGAAAAAGAAACATCATAAGATATCACTAATACACGGAATGTAAACTTGGCTACACAAGAACTGGATTACAAAACAGAACAGGGTCTCAAATTTAGAAAACCAACTTATGCTTGCTTAAGGGGAAAGGTGAGTTGGGGTGCTGCATAAAACCAGAGATTGAAATGAGCACAGATAAAGTTCCTTAAGCCAAATATGGAATAGACAAGAGCTACTCCTTGCTCAACGAAATGGACTCAACACCCCATATTAAATGCCTAAGAATGTACCTGACTAGTAAGTATCTTAAAACCTATGGATTGCTATGTCTCCGAAAGAGAATCAAGCGTGTGTACACTGGCATAAACGCAGCAGTGATAGGATTGGAGAGGTTCGGTGAGCAAATGAAGACCCTTTGAAGTCAT
This sequence comes from Lagenorhynchus albirostris, assembly GCF_949774975.1. Lineage (NCBI taxonomy): Eukaryota > Metazoa > Chordata > Mammalia > Artiodactyla > Delphinidae > Lagenorhynchus > Lagenorhynchus albirostris. The sequence goes on along the minus strand of NW_026783396.1, from coordinate 181,049 downwards.
ATTGCATGGTACCCATTCCACGGGTCTCCACTCTCCAGCTTTAAGGGATTCTTCCTTCAGCTAAACCATGCATGTGGAACTCAGAGTATGATCAAACGTGTGCTTGGGAGACGTGTTCAAATATGTCTGCGTTCTCGTCCCCAGGTACTCGGGTGCAACATTCCAGACGCTTTACTAACACTCTCCCGACTTGGAGAGTCAGTGCCTTTAACCTGTTTGGCCCAGTTTGCAATTTCTGCGGAAGATGAACACTAATAGGGAGAACCAATGAGAGACTAGCTGGAGGTGTCTGGACGGGCAAATTTAACTCTCATTTCCCACCAGGAAGAGGAATTAACCAAAGGCTCAGCGTGCCGTGCCGGAACCAGATTAGGGCCTGAAGCAATCCTGCGGTGTTGCGGTCAGCTCACAAGAAACCGACTTGAAGAAAGGAGCTCAGGGGCACTGTAATTCACAAACCTGCAGAGTTATAAATGACAGCTATCGTCCAAAAATATACTGAAGTCAGGCTGCCAAGAGGACTTGAAAGCGGGGCAGAATTGTAGGAAACCGATTTCAGGAGGTAGACTGGAATTGCATTTAAAGCATAGGAAAAGAGGCAGAACGTCCACAATGATGCACTTGGCCAAAAAGGGCGTATGCGTTTTTCCCTGAATATATTCAGGAAAAAACGCATACGCCCTTTTTGGCCAACCAAGCAAGCTTGCAAAGGAAATCTGCACTACAATGAAGTCTCACTTTCCCCCGGTCAAAAGGGACATCTGAAAAAAGTGTAAAATCCAGAAAGGCAGGACAGGCCATGGAGAACTGGGAGCCTTGTTATGCTGACGGGCGGGATGTAAATTGCCAACAGCCACTCGGGAGAGGTGTATGGTGTTTCCTGAAACATCAAAAAACAAAGCAACAGAGCCTGGGGCACTTCCACTTATGGTCCTATAGCTTAGGGAAATTAAAATCAAAAAGACACAGCCACCCCAAAATTTGGGACGGCTCGTTTACGGTACAAGTTCAATATCGCAGAAAGCGCAAAATGGATAAAGAAGTTGTGGTACTTACGTACAATGCAATATCACTCGGCAATGACATCTATGTCATCAGGCCCGTAGCAGCATAATGAGTGGATTCAGGTATGATGCTTCTAACTGAAATAAGTCACACAGAAAAAGAAACATCATAAGATATCACTAATACACGGAATGTAAACTTGGCTACACAAGAACTGGATTACAAAACAGAACAGGGTCTCAAATGTAGAAAACCAACTTATGCTTGCTTAAGGGGAAAGGTGAGTTGGGGTGCTGCATAAAACCAGAGATTGAAATGAGCACAGATAAATTTCCTTAAGCCAAATATGGAATAGACAAGAGCAACTCCTTGCTCAACGAAATGGACTCAAAACCCCATATTAAACGCCTAAGAATGTACCTGACTAGTAAGTATCTTAAAACCTATGGATTGCTATGTCTCCGAAAGAGAATCAAGCGTGTGTACACTGGCATAAACGCAGCAGTGATAGGATTGGAGAGGTTCGGTGAGCAAATGAAGACACTTTGCAGTCATATTGCATGGTACCCATTCCACGGGTCTCCACTCTCCAGCTTTAAGGGATTCTTCCTTCAGCTAAACCATGCATGTGGAACCCAGAGTATGATCAAACGTGTGATCGGGAGACGTGTTCCAATATGTCTCCATTCTCGTCCCCTGGTACTCGGGTGCAACATTCCAGACGCTTTACTAACTCTCTCCCGACTTGGAGAGTCAGTGCCTTTAACCTCCTGTTTGGCCCAGTTTGCAATTTCTGCGGAAGATGAACAGGAATAGGGAGAACCAATGAGAGACTAGCTGGAGGTGTCTGGACGGGCAAATTTAACTCTCATTTCCCACCAGGAAGGGAATTAACCAAAGGCTCAGCGTGCCGTGCCGGATACAGATTAGGGCCTGAAGCAATCCTGCGGTGTTGCGGCCAGCTCACAAGAAAGCGAGTTGAAGAAAGGAGCTCAGGGGCACTGTCATTCACAAACCTGCAGAGTTATAAATGACAGCTATCGTCCAAAAATATACTGAAGTCAGGCTGCCAAGAGGACTTGAAAACGGGGCAGAATTGCAGGAAACCGATATCAGGAGGTAGACTGGAATTACATTTAAAGCATAGGAAAAGAGGCAGAACGTCGACAATGATGCACTTGGCCAAAAAGGGCGTATGCCTTTTTTCCTGAATATATTCAGGAAAAAACGCATACGCCCTTTTTGGCCAACCAAGCAAGCTTGCAAAGCAAATCTGCACTACAATGAAGTCTCACTGCCCCCCGGTCAAAAGGGCCATCTGAAAAAAGTGTAAAATCCAGAAAGGCAGGACAGGCCATGGAGAACTGGGAGCCTTGTTATGCTGATGGGCGGGATGTAAATTGCCAACAGCCACTCAGGAGAAGTGTATGGTGTTTCCTGAAACATCTAAAAAACAAAGCAACAGAGCCTGGGGCACTTCCACTTATGGTCCTATAGCTTAGGGAAATTACAATCAAAAAGACACAGCCACCCCAAAGTTTGGGACGGCTCGTTTACGGTACAAGTTCAATATCGCAGAAAGCGCAAAATGGATAAAGAAGTTGTGGTACTTACGTACAATGCAATATCACTCGGCAATGACATCTATGTCATCAGGCCCGTAGCAGCATAATGAGTGGATTCAGGTATGATGCTTCTAACTGAAATAAGTCACACAGAAAAAGAAACATCATAAGATATCACTAATACACGGAATGTAAACTTGGCTACACAAGAACTGGATTACAAAACAGAACAGGGTCTCAAATTTAGAAAACCAACTTATGCTTGCTTAAGGGGAAAGGTGAGTTGGGGTGCTGCATAAAACCAGAGATTGAAATGAGCACAGATAAAGTTCCTTAAGCCAAATATGGAATAAACAAGAGCTACTCCTTGCTCAACGAAATGGACTCAACACCCCATATTAAACGCCTAAGAATGTACCTGACTAGTAAGTATCTTAAAACCTATGGATTGCTATGTCTCCGAAAGAGAATCAAGCGTGTGTACACTGGCATAAACGCAGCAGTGATAGGATTGGAGAGGTTCGGTGAGCAAATGAAGACACTTTGCAGTCATATTGCATGGTACCCATTCCACGGGTCTCCACTCTCCAGCTTTAAGGGATTCTTCCTTCAGCTAAACCATGCATGTGGAACCCAGAGTATGATCAAACGTGTGATCGGGAGACGTGTTCCAATATGTCTCCATTCTCGTCCCCTGGTACTCGGGTGCAACATTCCAGACGCTTTTCTAACACTCTCCCGACTTGGAGAGTCAGTGCCTTTAACCTCCTGTTTGGCCCAGTTTGCAATTTCTGCGGAAGATGAACAGGAATAGGGAGAACCAATGAGAGACTAGCTGGAGGTGTCTGGACGGGCAAATTTAACTCTCATTTCCCACCAGGAAGGGAATTAACCAAAGGCTCAGCGTGCCGTGCCGGATACAGATTAGGGCCTGAAGCAATCCTGCGGTGTTGCGGCCAGCTCACAAGAAAGCGAGTTGAAGAAAGGAGCTCAGGGGCACTGTAATTCACAAACCTGCAGAGTTATAAATGACAGCTATCGTCCAAAAATATACTGAAGTCAGGCTGCCAAGAGGACTTGAAAGTGGGGCAGAATTGCAGGAAACCGATTTCAGGAGGTAGACTGGAATTGCATTTAAAGCATAGGAAAAGAGGAAGAAAGTCCACAATGATGCACTTGGCCAAAAAGGGCGTATGCGTTTTTTCCTGAATATATTCAGGAAAAAACGCATACGCCCTTTTTGGCCAACCAAGCAAGCTTGCAAAGGAAATCTGCACTACAATGAAGTCTCACTTCCCCACGGTCAAAAGGGCCATCTGAAAAAAGTGTAAAATCCAGAAAGGCAGGACAGGCCATGGAGAACTGGGAGCCTTGTTATGCTGATGGGCGGGATGTAAATTGCCAACAGCCACTCGGGAGAAGTATATGGTGTTTCCTGAAATATCTAAAAAACAAAGCAACAGAGCCTGGGGCACTTCCACTTATGGTCCTATAGCTTAGGGAAATTAAAATCAAAAAGACACAGCCACCCCAAAGTTTGGGACGGCTCTGTTTACAAGAACCTCGTTTATGGTACAAGTTCAATATCACAGAAAGTGAAAAATGGATAAAGAAGTTGTGGTACTTACGTACAGTGTAATATCACTCAGCAATGACATCTATATCATCAGGCCCATAGCAGCATAAGGAGTGGATTCAGGTATGATGCTTCTAACTGAAATAAGTCACACAGAAAAAGAAACATCATAAGATATCACTAATACACGGAATGTAAACTTGGCTACACAAGAACTGGATTACAAAACAGAACAGGGTCTCAAATTTAGAAAACCAACTTATGCTTGCTTAAGGGGAAAGGTGAGTTGGGGTGCTGCATAAAACCAGAGATTGAAATGAGCACAGATAAAGTTCCTTAAGCCAAATATGGAATAGACAAGAGCTACTCCTTGCTCAACGAAATGGACTCAACACCCCATATTAAATGCCTAAGAATGTACCTGACTAGTAAGTATCTTAAAACCTATGGATTGCTATGTCTCCGAAAGAGGATCAAGCGTGTGTACACTGGCATAAACGCAGCAGTGATAGGATTGGAGAGGTTCGGTGAGCAAATGAAGACCCTTTGAAGTCATATTGCATGGTACCCATTCCACGGGTCTCCACTCTCCAGCTTTAAGGGATTCTTCCTTCAGCTAAACCATGCATGTGGAACTCAGAGTATGATCAAACGTGTGCTTGGGAGACGTGTTCAAATATGTCTGCGTTCTCGTCCCCAGGTACTCGGGTGCAACATTCCAGACGCTTTACTAACACTCTCCCGACTTGGAGAGTCAGTGCCTTTAACCTGTTTGGCCCAGTTTGCAATTTCTGCGGAAGATGAACACTAATAGGGAGAACCAATGAGAGACTAGCTGGAGGTGTCTGGACGGGCAAATTTAACTCTCATTTCCCACCAGGAAGAGGAATTAACCAAAGGCTCAGCGTGCCGTGCCGGAACCAGATTAGGGCCTGAAGCAATCCTGCGGTGTTGCGGTCAGCTCACAAGAAACCGACTTGAAGAAAGGAGCTCAGGGGCACTGTAATTCACAAACCTGCAGAGTTATAAATGACAGCTATCGTCCAAAAATATACTGAAGTCAGGCTGCCAAGAGGACTTGAAAGCGGGGCAGAATTGTAGGAAACCGATTTCAGGATGTAGACTGGAATTGCATTTAAAGCATAGGAAAAGAGGCAGAACGTCCACAATGATGCACTTGGCCAAAAAGGGCGTATGCGTTTTTCCCTGAATATATTCAGGAAAAAACGCATACGCCCTTTTTGGCCAACCAAGCAAGCTTGCAAAGGAAATCTGCACTACAATGAAGTCTCACTTCCCCCCGGTCAAAAGGGACATCTGAAAAAAGTGTAAAATCCAGAAAGGCAGGACAGGCCATGGAGAACTGGGAGCCTTGTTATGCTGACGGGCGGGATGTAAATTGCAAACAGCCACTCGGGAGAGGTGTATGGTGTTTCCTGAAACATCAAAAAACAAAGCAACAGAGCCTGGGGCACTTCCACTTATGGTCCTATAGCTTAGGGAAATTAAAATCAAAAAGACACAGCCACCCCAAAATTTGGGACGGCTCGTTTACGGTACAAGTTCAATATCGCAGAAAGCGCAAAATGGATAAAGAAGTTGTGGTACTTACGTACAATGCAATATCACTCGGCAATGACATCTATGTCATCAGGCCCGTAGCAGCATAATGAGTGGATTCAGGTATGATGCTTCTAACTGAAATAAGTCACACAGAAAAAGAAACATCATAAGATATCACTAATACACGGAATGTAAACTTGGCTACACAAGAACTGGATTACAAAACAGAACAGGGTCTCAAATGTAGAAAACCAACTTATGCTTGCTTAAGGGGAAAGGTGAGTTGGGGTGCTGCATAAAACCAGAGATTGAAATGAGCACAGATAAATTTCCTTAAGCCAAATATGGAATAGACAAGAGCAACTCCTTGCTCAACGAAATGGACTCAAAACCCCATATTAAACGCCTAAGAATGTACCTGACTAGTAAGTATCTTAAAACCTATGGATTGCTATGTCTCCGAAAGAGAATCAAGCGTGTGTACACTGGCATAAACGCAGCAGTGATAGGATTGGAGAGGTTCGGTGAGCAAATGAAGACACTTTGCAGTCATATTGCATGGTACCCATTCCACGGGTCTCCACTCTCCAGCTTTAAGGGATTCTTCCTTCAGCTAAACCATGCATGTGGAACCCAGAGTATGATCAAACGTGTGATCGGGAGACGTGTTCCAATATGTCTCCATTCTCGTCCCCTGGTACTCGGGTGCAACATTCCAGACGCTTTACTAACTCTCTCCCGACTTGGAGAGTCAGTGCCTTTAACCTCCTGTTTGGCCCAGTTTGCAATTTCTGCGGAAGATGAACAGGAATAGGGAGAACCAATGAGAGACTAGCTGGAGGTGTCTGGACGGGCAAATTTAACTCTCATTTCCCACCAGGAAGGGAATTAACCAAAGGCTCAGCGTGCCGTGCCGGAACCAGATTAGGGCCTGAATCAATCCTGCGGTGTTGCGGCCAGCTCACAAGAAAGCGAGTTGAAGAAAGGAGCTCAGGGGCACTGTAATTCACAAATCTGCAGAGTTATAAATGACAGCTATCGTCCAGAAATATACTGAAGTAAGGCTGCCAAGAGGACTTGAAAGCGGGGCAGAATTGCAGGAAACCGATTTCAGGAGGTAGACAGGAATTGCATTTAAAGCATAGGAAAAGAGGCAGAACGTCGACAATGATGCACTTGGCCAAAAAGGGCGTATGCGTTTTTTCCTGAATATATTCAGGAAAAAACGCATACGCCCTTTTTGGCCAACCAAGAAAGCTTGCAAAGGAAATCTGCACTACAATGAAGTCTCACTGCCCCCCGGTCAAAAGGGCCATCTGAAAAAAGTGTAAAATCCAGAAAGGCAGGACAGGCCATGGAGAACTGGGAGCCTTGTTATGCTGATGGGCGGGATGTAAATTGCCAACAGCCACTCGGGAGAAGTGTATGGTGTTTCCTGAAACATCAAAATCAAAGCAACAGAGCCTGGGGCACTTCCACTTATGGTCCTATAGCTTAGGGAAATTAAAATCAAAAAGACACAGCCACCCCAAAGTTTGGGATGGCTCGTTTACGGTACAAGTTCAATATCACAGAAAGCGAAAAATGGATAAAGAAGTTGTGGTACTTACCTACAATGCAATATCACTCAGCAATGACATCTATGTCATCAGGCCCATAGCAGCATAATGAGTGGATTCAGGTATGATGCTTCTAACTGAAATAAGTCACACAGTAAAAGAAACATCATAAGATATCACTAATACACGGAATGTAAACTTGGCTACACAGGAACTGGATTACAAAACAGAACAGGGTCTCAAATTTAGAAAACCAACTTATGCTTGCTTAAGGGGAAAGGTGAGTTGGGGTGCTGCATAAAACCAGAGAGTGAAATGAGCACAGATAAAGTTCCTTAAGCCAAATATGGAATAGACAAGAGCTACTCCTTGCTCAACGAAATGGACTCAACACCCCATATGAAACGCCTAAGAATGTACCTGACTAGTAAATATCTTAAAACCTATGGATTGCTATGTCTCCAAAAGAGAATCAAGCGTTTGTACACTGGCATAAACGCAGCAGTGATAGGATTGGAGAGGTTCGGTGAGCAAATGAAGACCCTTTGAAGTCATATTGCATGGTACCCATTCCACGGGTCTCAACTCTCCAGCTTTAAGGGATTCTTCCTTCAGCTAAACCATGCATGTGGAACCCAGAGTATGATCAAACGTGTGATTGGGAGACGTGTTCCAATATATCTCCGTTCTCATCTCCTTGTACTCGGGTGCAACATTCCAGACGCTTTACTAACACTCTCCCGACTTGGAGAGTCAGTGCTTTTAACCTCCTGTTTGGCCCAGTTTGCAATTTCTGCGGAAGATGAACAGGAATAGGGAGAACCAATGAGAGACTAGCTGGAGGTGTCTGGACGGGCAAATTTAACTCTCATTTCCCACAAGGAAGAGGAATTAAGCAAAGGGTCAGCGTGCCGTGCCAGAACCAGATTAGGGCCTGAAGCAATCCTGCAGTGTTGCGGCCAGCTCACAAGATAGCGACTTGAAGAAAGGAGCTCAGGGGCACTGTCATTCACAAACCTTCAGAATTATAAATGACAGCTATCGTCCAAAAATATACTGAAGTAAGGCTGCTAAGAGGACTTGAAAGCGGGGCAGAATTGCAGGAAACCGATTTCAGGAGGTAGACTGGAATTGCATTTAAAGCATAGGAAAAGAGGCAGAACGTCCACAATGATGCACTTGGCCAAAAAGGGCGTATGCGTTTTTTCCTGAATATATTCAGGAAAAAACGCATACGCCCTTTTTGTCCAACCAAGCAAGCTTGCAAAGGAAATCTGCACTACAATGAAGTCTCACTTCCCCCCGGTCAAAAGGGCCATCTGAAAAAAGTGTAAAATCCAGAAAGGCAGGACAGGCCATGGAGAACTGGGAGCCTTGTTATGCTGATGGGCGGGATGTAAATTGCCAACAGCCACTCGGGAGAAGTGTATGGTGTTTCCTAAAACATCTAAAAAACAAAGCAACAGAGCCTGGGGCACTTCCACTTATGGTCCTATAGCTTAGGGAAATTAAAATCAAAAAGACACAGCCACCCCAAAGTTTGGGACGGCTCTGTTTACAAGAACCTCGTTTACGGTACAAGTTCAATATCGCAGAAAGTGAAAAATGCATAAAGAAGTTGTGGTACTTATATACAATGCAATATCACTCAGCAATGACATCTATGTCATCAGGCCCGTAGCAGCATAATGAGTGGATTCCGGTATGATGATTCTAACTGAAATAAGTCACACAGAAAAAGAAACATCATAAGATATCACTAATACACGGAATGTAAACTTGGCTACACAGGAACTGGATTCCAAAACAGAACAGGGTCTCAAATTTAGAAAACCAACTTATGCTTGCTTAAGGGGAAAGGTGAGTTGGGGTGCTGCATAAAACCAGAGATTGAAATGAGCACAGATAAAGTTCCTTAAGCCAAATATGGAATAGACAAGAGCTACTCCTTGCTCAACGAAATGGACTCAAAACCCCATATTAAACGCCTAAGAATGTACCTGACTAGTAAGTATCTTAAAACCTATGGATTGCTATGTCTCTGAAAGAGAATCAAGCGTGTGTACACTGGCATAAACGCAGCAGTGATAGGATTGGAGAGGTTCGGTGAGCAAATGAAGACCCTTTGAAGTCATATTGCATGGTACCCATTCCACGGGTCTCAACTCTCCAGGTTTAAGGGATTCTTCCTTCAGCTAAAACATGCATGTGGAACCCAGAGTATGATCAACCGTGTGATCGGGAGACGTGTTCCAATATGTCTCAGTTCTCGTCCCCTGGTACTCGGGTGCAACATTCCAGACGCTTTACTAACACTCTCCCGACTTGGAGAGTCAGTGCCTTTAACCTCCTGTTTGGCCCAGTTTGCAATTTCTGCGGAAGATGAACAGGAATAGGGAGAACCAATGAGAGACTACCTGGATGTGTCTGGACGGGCAAATTTAACTCTCATTTCCCACCAGGAAGAGGAATTAACCAAAGGCCCAGCGATCCGTGCCGAAACCAGATTAGGGCCTGAAACAATCATGTGGTGTTGCGGCCAGCTCACAAGAAAGCGAGTTGAAGAAAGGAGCTCAGGGGCACTGTAATTTACAAACTTGCAGAGTTATAAATGACAGCAATCGTCCAAAAATATACTGAAGTAAGGCAGCCAAGAGGACTTGAAAGTGGGGCAGAATTGCAGGAAACCGATTTCAGGAGGTAGACTGGAATTGCATTTAAAGCATAGGAAAAGAGGCAGGACGTCCACAATGATGCACTTGGCCAAAAAGGGCGTATGCGTTTTTTCCTGAATATATTCAGGAAAAAACGCATACGCCCTTTTTGGCCAACCAAGAAAGCTTCCAAAGGAAATCTGCACTAAAATGAAGTCTCACTTCCCCCTGCTCAAAAGGGCCATCTGAAAAAAGTGTAGAATCCAGAAAGGCAGGAAAGGCCATGGAGAACTGGGAGCATGGTTATGCTGATGGGTGGGATATAAATTGCCAACAGCCACTCGGGAGAAGTGTATGGTGTTTCCTGAAACATCTAAAAAACAAAGCAACAGAGCCTAGGGCACTTCCACTTATGGTCCTATAGCTTAGGGAAATTAAAATCAAAAAGACACAGCCACCCCAAAGTTTGGGACGGCTCTCTTTACAAGAACCTCGTTTACAGTACAAGTTCAATATCACAGAAAGCGAAAAATGGATAAAGAAGTTGTGGTACTTATGTACAATGCAATATCACTCAGCAATGACATCTATGTCATCAGGCCCATAGCAGCATAATGAGTGGATTCAGGTATGATGATTTTAACTGAAATAAGTCACACAGAAAAAGAAACATCATAAGATATCACTAATACACGGAATGTAAACTTGGCTACACAGGAACTGGATTCCAAAACAGAACAGGGTCTCAAATTTAGAAAACCAACTTATGCTTGCTTAAGGGGAAAGGTGAGTTTGGGTGCTGCATAAAACCAGAGATTGAAATGAGCACAGATAAAGTTCCTTAAGCCAAATATGGAATAGACAAGAGCTACTCCCTGCTCAACGAAATGGACTCAACACCCCATATTAAACGCCTAAGAATGTACCTGACTAGTAAGTATCTTAAAACCTATGGATTGCTATGTCTCCAAAAGAGAATCAAGCGTGTGTACACTGGCATAAACGCAACAGTGATAGGATTGGAGAGGTTCGGTGAGCAAATGAAGACCCTTTGAAGTCATATTGCATGGTACCCATTCCACGGGTCTCAACTCTCCAGCTTTAAGGGATTCTTCCTTCAGCTAAACCATGCATGTGGAACCCAGAGTATGATCAAACGTGTGATTGGGAGACGTGTTCCAAAATGTCTCCGTTCTCGTCCCCTGGTACTCGGGTGCAACATTCCAGACGCTTTACTAACACTCTCCCGACTTGGAGAGTCAGTGCCTTTAACCTCCTGTTTGGCCCAGTTTGCAATTACTGCGGAAGATGTACAGGAATAGGGAGAACCAATGAGAGACTAGCTGGAGGTGTCTGGACGGGCAAATTTAACTCTCATTTCCCACCAGGAAGGGAATTAACCAAAGGCTCAGCGTGCCGTGCCGGAACCAGATTATTTGCCTGAAGCAATCCTGCGGTGTTGCGGCGAGCTCACAAGAAAGCGAGTTGAAGAAAGGAGCTCAGGAGCACTGTCATTCACAAACCTGCAGAGTTATAAATGACAGCTATCGTCCAAAAATATACTGAAGTAAGGCTGCCAAGAGGACTTGAAAGCGGGGCAGAATTGCAGGAAACCGATTTCAGGAGGTAGGCTGGAATTGCATTTAAAGCATAGGAAAAGAGGCAGAACGTCGACAATGATGCACTTGGCCAAATAGGGCGTATGCGATTTTTCCTGAATATATTCAGGAAAAAACGCATACGCCCTTTTTGGCCAACCAAGCAAGCTTGCAAAGGAAATCTGCACTACAATGAAGTCTCACTTCCTCCCGGTCAAAAGGGCCATCTGAAAAAAGTGTAAAATCCAGAAAGGCAGGACAGGCCATGGAGAACTGGGAGCCTTGTTATGCTGATGGGCGGGATGTAAATTGCCAACAGCCACTCGGGAGAAGTGTATGGTGTTTCCTGAAACATCTAAAAAACAAAGCAACAGAGCCTGGGGCACTTCCACTTATGGTCCTATAGCTTAGGGAGACTAAATCAAAAAGACACAGCCACCCCAAAGTTTGGGACGGCTCGTTTACGGTACAAGTTCAATATCGCAGAAAGCACAAAATGGATAAAGAAGTTGTGGTACTTACGTACAATGCAATATCACTCAGCAATGACATCTATGTCATCAGGCCCGTAGAAGCATAATGAGTGGATTCAGGTATGATGATTCTAACTGAAATAAGTCACACAGAAAAAGAAACATCATAAGATATCACTAATACACGGAATGTAAACATGGCTACACAAGAACTGGATTACAAAACAAAACAGGGTCTCAAATTTAGAAAACCAACTTATGCTTGCTTAAGGGGAAAGGTGAGTTGGGGTGCTGCATAAAACCAGAGATTGAAATGAGCACAGATAAAGTTCCTTAAGCCCAATATGGAATAGACAAGAGCTACTCCTTGCTCAACTAAATGGACTCAACACCCCATATTAAATGCCTAAGAATGTACCTGACTAGTAAGTATCTTAAAACCTATGGATTGCTATGTCTCCGAAAGAGAATCAAGCGTGTGTACAGGGACATAAACGCAGCAGTGATAGGAGTGGACAGGTTCGGTGAGCAAATGAAGACCCTTTGCAGCCATATTGCATGGTACCCTTTCCACGGGTCTCAACTCTGCAAGTTTAAGGGATTCTTCCTTCAGCTAAAACATGCATGTGTAACTCAGAGTATGATCAACCGTGTGATCGGGAGACGTGTTCAAATATGTCTCCGTTCTCTTCCCCTGGTACTCGGGTGAAACATTCCAGACGCTTTACTAACACTCTCCCGACTTGGAGAGTCAGTGCCTTTAACCTCCTGTTTGGCCCAGTTTGCAATTTCTGCAGAAGATGAACAGGAATAAGGAGAACCAATGAGAGACTAGCTGGAGGTGTCTGGACGGGCAAATTTAACTCTCATTTCCCACAAGGAAGAGGAATTAACCAAAGGGTCAGCGTGCCGTGCCGGAACCAGATTGGGGCCTGAAACAATCCTGCAGTGTTGCGGCCAGCTCATAAGATAGCGAGTTGAAGAAAGGAGCTCAGGGGCACTGTAATTCACAAACCTGCAGAGTTATAAATGACAGCTATCGTCCAAAAATATATTGAAGTAAGGCTGCCAAGAGGACTTGAAAGTGGGGCAGAATTGCAGGAAACCGATTTCAGGAGGTACACTGGAATTGCATTTAAAGCATAGGAAAAGAGGCAGAACGTCCACAATGATGCACTTGGCCAAAAAGGGCTTATGCGTTTTTCCCTGAATATATTCAGGAAAAAACGCATACGCCCTTTTTGGACAACCAAGCAAGCTTGCAAAGGAAATCTGCACTACAATGAAGTCTCACTTCGCCCCGGTCAAAAGGGCCATCTGAAAAAAGTTTAAAATCCAGAAAGGCAGGACAGGCCATGGAGAACTGGGAGCCTAGTTATCCTGATGGGCGGGATGTAAATTGCCAACAGCCACTCGAGAGAAGTGTATGGTGTTTCCTGAAACATCGAAAAAACAAAGCAACAGAGCCTAGGGCACTTCCACTTATGGTCCTTTAGCTTAGGGAAATTAAAATCAAAAACACACAGCCACCCCAAATTTTGGGACAGCTCTGTTTACAAGAACCTCGTTTACGGTACAAGTTCAATATCACAGAAAGCGCCAAATGGATAAAGAAGTTGTGGTAATTACGTACAATGCAATATCACTCAGCAATGACATCTATGTCATCAGGCACATAGCAGCATAATGAGTGCATTCAGGTATGATGATTCTAACTGAAATAAGTCACACTGAAAAAGAAACATCATAAGATATCACTAATACGCGGAATGTAAACTTGGCTACACAAAACTGGATTACAAAACAAAACAGGGTCTCAAATTTAGAAAACCAACTTATGCTTGCTTAAGGGGAAAGGTGAGTTGGGGTGCTGCATAAAACCAGAGATTGAAATGAGCACAGATAAAGTTCCTTAAGCCAAATATGGAATAGAAACAGCTACTCCTTGCTCAACGAAATGGACTCAACACCCCATATTAAACGCCTAAGAATGTACCTGACTAGTAAGTAATTTAAAACCTATGCATTGCTATTTCTCCGAAAGAGAATCAAGCATGTGTACAGGGGCATAAACGCAGCAGTGATAGGATTGGAGAGGTTCGGTGAGCAAATGAAGACCCTTTGAAGTCATATTGCATGGTACCCATTCCACGGGTCTCAACTCTCCAGCTTTAAGGGATTCTTCCTTCAGCTAAACCATGCATGTGGAACCCAGAGTATGATCAAACGTGTGATTGGGAGACGTGTTCCAAAATGTCTCCGTTGTCGTCCCCTGGTACTCGGGTGCAACATTCCAGACGCTTTACTAACACTCTCCAGACTTGGAGAGTCAGTGCCTTTAACCTCCTGTTTGGCCCAGTTTGCAATTACTGCGGAAGATGAACAGGAATAGGGAGAACCAATGAGAGACTAGCTGGAGGTGTCTGGACGGGCAAATTTAACTCTCATTTCCCACCAGGAAGGGAATTAACCAAAGGGTCAGCGTGCCGTGCCGGAACCAGATTATTTGCCTGAAGCAATCCTGCGGTGTTGCGGCGAGCTCACAAGAAAGCGAGTTGAAGAAAGGAGCTCAGGAGCACTGTCATTCACAAACCTGCAGAGTTATAAATGACAGCTATCGTCCAAAAATATACTGAAGTAAGGCTGCCAAGAGGACTTGAAAGCGGGGCAGAATTGCAGGAAACCGATTTCAGGAGGTAGGCTGGAATTGCATTTAAAGCATAGGAAAAGAGGCAGAACGTCGACAATGATGCACTTGGCCAAATAGGGCGTATGCGATTTTTCCTGAATATATTCAGGAAAAAACGCATACGCCCTTTTTGGCCAACCAAGCAAGCTTGCAAAGGAAGTCTGCACTACAATGAAGTCTCACTTCCTCCCGGTCAAAAGGGCCATCTGAAAAAAGTGTAAAATCCAGAAAGGCAGGACAGGCCATGGAGAACTGGGAGCCTTGTTATGCTGATGGGCGGGATGTAAATTTCCAACAGCCACTCGGGAGAAGTGTATGGTGTTTCCTGAAACATCTAAAAAACAAAGCAACAGAGCCTGGGGCACTTCCACTTATGGTCCTATAGCTTAGGGAGACTAAATCAAAAAGACACAGCCACCCCAAAGTTTGGGACGGCTCGTTTACGGTACAAGTTCAATATCGCAGAAAGCACAAAATGGATAAAGAAGTTGTGGTACTTACGTACAATGCAATATCACTCAGCAATGACATCTATGTCATCAGGCCCATAGCAGCATAATGAGTGGATTCAGGTATGGTGATTCTAACTGAAATAAGTCACACAGAAAAAGAAACATCATAAGATATCACTAATACACGGAATGTAAACTTGGCTACACAGGAACTGGATTGCAAAACAGAACAGGGTCTCAAATTTAGAGAACCAACTTATGCTTGCTTAAGGGGAAAGGTGAGTTGGGGTGCTGCCTAAAACCAGAGATTGAAATGAGCACAGATAAAGTTCCTTAAGCCAAATATGGAATAGAAAAGAGCTACTCCTTGCTCAACGAAATGGACTCAACACCCCATATTAAACGCCTAAGAATGTACCTGACTAGTATGTATCTTAAAACCTATGGATTGCTATGTCTCCGAAAGAGAATCAAGCGTGTGTACACTGGCATAAACGCTGCAGTGATAGGATTGGAGAGGTTCGGTGAGCAAATGAAGACCCTTTGAAGTCATATTGCATGGTACCCATTCCACGGGTCTCCACTCTCCATCTTTAAGGGATTCTTCCTTCAGCAAAACCATGCATGTGGAACCCAGAGTATGATCAAACGTGTGATTGGGAGACGTGTTCCAATATGTCTCCGTTCTCGTCCCCTGGTACTCGGGTGGAACATTCCAGACGCTTTACTAACACTCTCCCGACTTGGAGAGTCAGTGCCTTTAACCTCCTGTTTGGCCCAGTTTGCAAATTCTACGGAAGATGTACAGGAATAGGGAGAACCGATGAGAGACTAGCTGGAGGTTTCTGGACGGGCAAATTTAACTCTCATTTCCCACCAGGAAGGGAATTAACCAAAGGCTCAGCGTGCCGTGCTGGAACCAGATTAGGGCCTGAAGCAATCCTGCGGTGTTGCGGCCAGCTCACAAGAAAGCGAGTTGAAGAAAGGAGCTCAGGGGTACTGTAATTCAGAAACCTGCAGAGTTGTAAATGACAGCTATCGTCCAAAAATATACTGAAGTAAGGCTGCCAAGAGGACTTGAATGCGGGGTAGAATTGCAGGAAACCGATTTCAGGAGGTAGGCTGGAATTGCATTTAAAGCATAGGAAAAGAGGCAGAACGTCGACAATGATGCACTTGGCCAAAAAGGGCGTATGCGTTTTTTCCTGAATATATTCAGGAAAAAACGCATACGCCCTTTTCGGCCAACCAAGCAAGCTTGCAAAGGAAATCTGCACTACAATGAAGTCTCACTTCCCCACTGTCAAAAGGGCCATCTGAAAAAAGTGTAGAATCCAGAAACGCAGGACAGGCCATGGAGAACTGGGAGCCTTGTTATGCTGATGGGTGGGATATAAATTGCCAACAGCCACCCAGGAGAAGTGTATGGTGTTTCCTGAAACATCTAAAAAACAAAGCAACAGAGCCTAGGGCACTTCCACTTATGGTCCTATAGCTTAGGGAAATTGAAATCAAAAAGACACAGCCACCCCAAAGTTTGGGACGGCTCTGTTTACAAGAACCTCGTTTACGGTACAAGTTCAATATCACAGAAAGTGAAAAATGGATAAAGAAGTTGTGGTACTTACGTACAATGCAATATCACTCAGCAATGAAATCTATGTCATCAGGAACGTAGTAGCATAATGAGTGGATTCAGTTATGATGATTCTAACTGAAATAAGTCACAAAGAAAAAGAAACATCATAAGATATCACTAATATACAGAGTGTAAACTTGGCTACACAGGAACTGGATTACAAAACAGAACAGGGTCTCAAATTTAGAGAACCAACTTATGCTTGCTTAAGGGGAAAAGTGAGTTGGGGTGCTGCCTAAAACCAGAGATTGAAATGAGCACAGATAAAGTTCCTTAAGCCAAAAATGTAATAGACAAGAGCTACTCCTTGCTCAACGAAATGGACTCAACACCCCATATTAAACGCCTAAGAATGTACCTGACTAGTAAGTTAAAACCTATGGATTGCTATGTCTCCGAAGAGAATCAAGCGTGTGTACAGGGGCATAAACGCAGCAGTGATAGGATTGGAGAGGTTCGGTGAGCAAATGAAGACCCTTTGAAGTCATATTGCATGGTACCCATTCCACGGGTCTCCACTCTCCAGCTTTAAGGGATTCTTCCTTCAGCTAAACCATGCATGTGGAACCCAGAGTATGATCAAACGTGTGATCGGGAGACGTGTTCAAATATGTCTCCATTCTCGTCCCCTGGTACTCGGGTGCAACATTACAGACGCTTTACTAACACTCTCCCGACTTGGAGAGTCAGTGCCTTTAACCTCCTGTTTGGCCCAGTTTGCAATTTCTGCGGAAGATGAACCGGAATAGGGAGAACCAATGAGAGACTAGCTGGAGGTGTCTGGACGGGCAAATTTAACTCTCATTTCCCACCAGGAAGAGGAATTAACCAAAGGCTCAGCGTGCCGTGCCGGAACCAGATTAGGGCCTGAAGCAATCCTGCGGTGTTGCGGCCAGCTCACAAGAAAGCGAGTTGAAGAAAGGAGCTCAGGGGCACTGTAATTCACAAACCTGCAGAGATATAAATGACAGCTATCGTCCAAAAATATACTGAAGTAAGGCTGCCAAGAGGACTTGAAAGTGGGGCAGAATTGCAGGAAACCGATTTCAGGAGGTACACTGGAATTGCATTTAAAGCATAGGAAAAGAGGCAGGACGTCCACAATGATGCACTTGGCCAAAAAGGGCGTATGCGTTTTTTCCTGAATATATTCAGGAAAAAACGCATACGCCCTTTTTGGCCAACCAAGCAAGCTTGCAAAGGAAATCTGCACTACAATGAAGTCTCAGTTCCCCCCGTCAAAAGGGCCATCTGAAAAAAGTGTAGAATCCAGAAAGGCAGGACAGGCCATGGAGAACTGGGAGCATGGTTATGCTGATGGGTGGGATATAAATTGCCAACAGCCACTCGGGAGAAGTGTATGGTATTTCCTGAAACATCTAAAAAACAAAGCAACAGAGCCTAGGGCACTTCCACTTATGGTCCTATAGCTTAGGGAAATTAAAATCAAAAAGACACAGCCACTCCAAAGTTTGGGACGGCTCTGTTTACAAGAACCTCGTTTATGGTACAAGTTCAATATCACAGAAAGTGAAAAATGGATAAAGAAGTTGTGGTACTTATGTACAATGCAATATCACTCAGCAATGAAATCTATGTCATCAGGCCCGTAGCAGCATAATGAGTGGATTCAGGTATGATGATTCTAACTGAAATAAGTCACAAAGAAAAAGAAACATCATAAGATATCACTAATACACAGAATGTAAACTTGGCTACACAGGAACTGGATTACAAAACAGAACAGGGTCTCAAATTTAGAAAACCAACTTATGCTTGCTTAAGGGGAAAGGTGAGTTGGGGTGCTGCATAAAACCAGAGATTGAAATGAGCACAGATAAAGTTCCTTAAGCCAAAAATGTAATAGACAAGAGCTACTCCTTGCTCAACGAAATGGACTCAATACCCCATATTAAACGCCTAAGAATGTACGTGAGTAGTAAGTTAAAACCTATGGATTGCTATGTCTCTGAAAGAGAATCAAGCGTGTGTACAGGGGCATAAACGCAGCAGTGATAGGATTGGAGAGGTTCGGTGAGCAAATGAAGACCCTTTGAAGTCATATTGCATGGTTCCCATTCCACGGGTCTCCACTCTCCAGCTTTAAGGGATTCTTCCTTCAGCTAAACCATGCATGTGGAACCCAGAGTATGATCAAACGTGTGATCAGGAGACGTGTTCAAATATGTCTCCATTCTCGTCCCCTGGTACTCGGGTGCAACATTCCAGACGCTTTACTAACACTCTCCCGACTTGGAGAGTCAGTGCCTTTAACCTCCTGTTTGGCCCAGTTTGCAATTTCTGCGGAAGATGAACCGGAATAGGGAGAACCAATGACAGACTAGCTGGAGGTGTCTGGACGGGCAAATTTAACTCTCATTTCCCACCAGGAAGAGGAATTAACCAAAGGCTCAGCGTGCCGTGCCGGAACCAGATTAGGGCCTGAAGCAATCCTGCGGTGTTGCGGCCAGCTCACAAGAAAGCAAGTTGAAGAAAGGAGCTCAGGGGCACTGTAATTCACAAACCTGCAGAGTCATAAATCACAGCTATCATCCAAAAATATACTGAAGTAAGGCTGCCAAGAGGACTTGAAAACGGGGCAGAATTGCAGGAAACCGATTTCAGGAGGTAGACTGGAATTGCATTTAAAGCATAGGAAAAGAGGCAGAACGTCGACAATGATGCACTTGGCCAAAAAGGGCGTATGCGTTTTTTCCTGAATATATTCAGGAAAAAACGCATATGCCCTTTTTGGCCAACCAAGCAAGCTTGCAAAGGAAATCTGCACTACAATGAAGTCTCACTGCCCCCCGGTCAAAAGGGCCATCTGAAAAAAGTGTAAAATCCAGAAAGGCAGGACAGGCCATGGAGAACTGGGAGCCTTGTTATGCTGATGGGCGGGATGTAAATTGCCAACAGCCACTCGGGAGAAGTGTATGGTGTTTCCTGAAACATCTAAAAAACAAAGCAACAGAGCCTGGGGCACTTCCACTTATGGTCCTATAGCTTAGGGAAATTAAAATCAAAAAGACACAGCCACCCCAATGTTTGGGACGGCTCGTTTACGGTACAAGTTCAATATCGCAGAAAGCGCAAAATGGATAAAGAAGTTGTGGTACTTACGTACAATGCAATATCACTCAGCAATGACATCTATGTCATCAGGCCCGAAGCAGCATAATGAGTGGATTCAGGTATGATGATTCTAACTGAAATAAGTCACAAAGAAAAAGAAACATCATAAGATATCACTAATACACAGAATGTAAAGTTGGCTACACAGGAACTGGATTACAAAACAGAACAGGGTCTCAAATTTAGAAAACCAACTTATGCTTGCTTAAGGGGAAAGGTGAGTTGGGGTGCTGCATAAAACCAGAGATTGAAATGAGCACAGATAAAGTTCCTTAAGCCAAAAATGTAATAGACAAGAGCTACTCCTTGCTCAACGAAATGGACTCAACACCCCGTATTAAACGCCTAAGAATGTACCTGACTAGTAAGTATCTTAAAACCTATGGATTGCTATGTCTCCGAAAGAGAATCAAGCGTGTGTACACTGGCATAAACGCAGCAGTGATAGGATTGGAGAGGTTTGGTGAGCAAATGAAGACCCTTTGAAGTCATATTGCATGGTACTCATTCCACGGGTCTCCACTCTCCAGATTTAAAGGATTCTTCCTTCAGCTAAACCATGCATGTGGAACTCAGAGTATGATCAAACGTGTGCTCGGGAGACGTGTTCAAATATGTCTCTGTTCTCGTCCCCTGGTACTCGGGTGCAACATTCCAGACGCTTTACTAACACTCTCCCGACTTGGAGAGTCAGTGCCTTTAACCTCCTGTTTGGCCCAGTTTGCAATTTCTGCAGAAGATGAACAGGAATAGGGAGAACCAATGAGAGACTAGCTGGAGGTGTCTGGACGGGCAAATTTAACTCTCATTTCCCACCAGGAAGAGGAATTAACCAAAGGCTCAGCGTGCCGTGCCGGAACCAGATTAGGGCCTGAAGCAATCCTGCGGTGTTGCGGCCAGCTCACAAGAAAGCGAGTTGAAGAAAGGAGCTCAGGGGCACTGTAATTCACAAACCTGCAGAGTTACAAATGACAGCTATCGTCCAAAAATATACTGAAGTCAGGCTGCCAAGAGGACTTGAAAGCGGGGCAGAATTGCAAGAAACCGATTTCAAGAGGTAGGCTGGAATTGCATTTAAAGCATAGGAAAAGAGGCAGGACGTCCACAATGATGCACTTGGCCAAAAAGGGCGTATGCGTTTTTTCCTGAATATATTCAGGAAAAAACGCATACGCCCTTTTTGGCCAACCAAGCAAGCTTGCAAATGAAATCTGCACTACAATGAAGTCTCACTTCCCCCTGGTCAAAAGGGCCATCTGAAAAAAGTGTAAAATCCAGAAAGGCAGAACAGGCCATGGAGCACTGGGAGCCTTGTTATGCTGATGGGCGGGATGTAAATTGCCAACAGCCACTTGGGAGAAGTGTATGGTGTTTCCTGAAACATCTAAAAAACAAAGCAACAGAGCCTAGGGCACTTCCACTTATGGTCCTATAGCTTAGGGAAATTAAAATCAAAAAGACACAGCCACCCCAAAGTTTGGGACGGCTCGTTTACGGTACAAGTTCAATATCGCAGAAAGCGCAAAATGGATAAAGAAGTTGTGGTACTTACGTACAATGCATTATCACTCAGCAATGACATCTATGTCATCAGGCCCGTAGCAGCATAATGAGTGGATTCAGGTATGATGCTTCTAACTGAAATAAGTCACACAGAAAAAGAAACATCATAAGATATCACTAATACACGGAATGTAAACTTGGCTACACAAGAACTGGATTACAAAACAGAACAGGGTCTCAAATTTAGAAAACCAACTTATGCTTGCTTAAGGGGAAAGGTGAGTTGGGGTGCTGCATAAAACCAGAGATTGAAATGAGCACAGATAAAGTTCCTTAAGCCAAAAATGTAATAGACAAGAGCTACTCCTTGCTCAACGAAATGGACTCAATACCCCATATTAAACGCCTAAGAATGTACGTGAGTAGTAAGTTAAAACCTATGGATTGCTATGTCTCCGAAAGAGAATCAAGCGTGTGTACAGGGGCATAAACGCAGCAGTGATAGGATTGGAGAGGTTCGGTGAGCAAATGAAGACCCTTTGAAGTCATATTGCATGGTACCCATTCCACGGGTCTCCACTCTCCAGCTTTAAGGGATTCTTCCTTCAGCTAAACCATGCATGTGGAACCCAGAGTATGATCAAACGTGTGATCGGGAGACGTGTTCAAATATGTCTCCATTCTCGTCCCCTGGTACTCGGGTGCAACATTCCAGATGCTTTACTAACACTCTCCCGACTTGGAGAGTCAGTGCCTTTAACCTCCTGTTTGGCCCAGTTTGCAATTTCTGCGGAAGATGAACCGGAATAGGGAGAACCAATGAGAGACTAGCTGGAGGTGTCTGGACGGGCAAATTTAACTCTCATTTCCCACCAGGAAGAGGAATTAACCAAAGGCTCAGCGTGCCGTGCCGGAACCAGATTAGGGCCTGAAGCAATCCTGCGGTGTTGCGGGCAGCTCACAAGAAAGCGAGTTGAAGAAAGGAGCTCAGGGGCACTGTAATTCACAAACCTGCAGAGTTATAAATGACAGCTATCGTCCAAAAATATACTGAAGTAAGGCTGTCAAGAGGACTTGAAAACGGGGCAGAATTGCAGGAAACCGATTTCAGGAGGTAGACTGGAATTGCATTTAAAGCATAGGAAAAGAGGCAGAACGTCGAAAATGATGCACTTGGCCAAAAAGGGCGTATGCGTTTTTTCCTGAATATATTCAGGAAAAACGCATACGCACTTTTTGGCCAACCAAGCAAGCTTGCAAAGGAAATCTGCACTACAATGAAGTCTCACTTCCCACTGGTCAAAAGGGCCATCTGAAAAAAGTGTAAAATCCAGAAAGGCAGGACAGGCCATGGAGAACTGGGAGCCTTGTTATGCTGATGGGCGGGATGTAAATTGCCAACAGCCACTCGGGAGAAGTGTATGGTGTTTCCTGAAACATCTAAAAAACAAAGCAACAGAGCCTGGGGCACTTCCACTTATGGTCCTATAGCTTAGGGAAATTAAAATCAAAAAGACACAGCCACCCCAATGTTTGGGACGGCTCGTTTACAGTACAAGTTCAATATCGCAGAAAGCGCAAAATGGATAAAGAAGTTGTGGTACTTACGTACAATGCAATATCACTCAGCAATGACATCTATGTCATCAGGCCCGTAGCAGCATAATGAGTGGATTCAGGTATGATGCTTCTAACTGAAATAAGTCACACAGAAAAAGAAACATCATAAGATATCACTAATACACAGAAAGTAAACTTGGCTACACAGGAACTGGATTACAAAACAAAACAGGGTCTCACATTTAGAAAACCAACTTATGCTTGCTTAAGGGGAAAGGTGAGTTGGGGTGCTGCATAAAACCAGAGATTGAAATGAGCACAGATAAAGTTCCTTAAGCCAAATATGGAATAGAAAGATATACTCCTTGCTCAACGAAATGGACTCAACACCCCATATTAAACGCCTAAGTATGTACCTGACTAGTAAGTAATTTAAAACCTATGGATTGCTATGTCTCCGAAAGAGAATCAAGCGTGTGTACAGGGGCATAAACGCAGCAGTGATACGATTGGAGAGGTTCGGTGAGCAAATGAAGACCCTTTGAAGTCATATTGCATCGTACCCATTCCACGGGTCTCAACTCTCCAGGTTTAAGGGATTCTTCCTTCAGCTAAAACATGCATGTGGAACCCAGATTATGATCAACCGTGTGATCGGGAGACATGTTGCAATATGTCTCAGTTCTCGTCCCCTGGTACTCGGGTGCAACATTCCAGATGCTCTACTAACTCTCTCCCGACTTGGAGAGTCAGTGCCTTTAACCTCCTGTTTGGCCCAGTTTGCAATTTCTGCGGAAAATGAACAGGAATAGGGAGAACTAATGAAAGAGTAGCTGGATGTGTCTGGACGGGCAAATTTAACTCTCATATCCCACCAGGAAGAGGAATTAATCTAAGGATCAGCGTGCCGTGCCAGAACCAGCTTAGGGCCTGAAGCAATCTGTGGTGTTGCGGCCAGCTCACAAGAAAGCGACTTGAAGAAAGGAGCTCAGGGGCACTGTAATTCACAAACCTGCAGAGTTATAAATGACAGCTATCGTCCAAAAATATACTGAAGTAAGGCTGCCAAGAGGACTTGAAAGTGGGGCAGAATTGCAGGAAACCGATTTCAGGAGG
Source organism: Lagenorhynchus albirostris (assembly GCF_949774975.1). Lineage (NCBI taxonomy): Eukaryota > Metazoa > Chordata > Mammalia > Artiodactyla > Delphinidae > Lagenorhynchus > Lagenorhynchus albirostris. The sequence goes on along the minus strand of NW_026783396.1, from coordinate 156,962 downwards.
TAGACTGGAATTGCATTTAAAGCATAGGAAAAGAGGCAGGACGTCCACAATGATGGACTTGGCCAAAAAGGGCGTATGCGTTTTTCCTGAATATATTCAGGAAAAAACGCATACGCCCTTTTTGGCCAACTAAGCAACCTTGCAAAGGAAATCTGAACTACAATGAAGTCTCACTTCCCCCCTGTCAAAAGGGCCATCTGAAAAAAGTGTAGAATCCAGAAAGGCAGGACAGGCCATGGAGAACTGGGAGCATGGTTATGCTGATGGGTGGGATATAAATTGCCAACAACCACTCGAGAGAAGTGTATGTTGTTTCCTGAAACATCTAAAAAACAAAGCAACAGAGCCTAGGGCACTTCCACTTATGGTCCTATAGCTTAGGGAAGTTAAAATCAAAAAGACACAGTCACCCCAAAGTTTGGGACGGCTCTGTTTACAAGAACCCCGTTTACGGTACATGTTCAATATCGCAGAAAGTGAAAAATGGATAAAGAAGTTGTGGTACTTACGTACAATGCAATATCACTCAGCAATGACATCTATGTCATCAGGCCCATAGCAGCATAATGAGTGGATTCAGGTATGATGATTCTAACTGAAATAAGTCACACAGAAAAAGAAACATCATAAGATATCACTAATACACGGAATGTAAACTTTCCTACACAGGAACTGGATTACAAAACAGAACAGGGTCTCAAATTTAGAAAACCAACTTATGCTTGCTTAAGGGGAAAGGTGAGTTGGGGTGCTGCATAAAACCAGAGATTGAAATAAGTACAGATAAAGTTCCTTAAGCTAAAAATGTAATAGACAAGAGCTACACATTGCTCAAAGAAATGGACTCAACACCCCATATTAAACGCCTAAGAATGTACGTGACTAGTAAGTTAAAACCTATGGATTGCTATGTCTCTGAAAGAGAATCAAGCGTGTGTACACTGGCATAAACGCAGCAGTGATAGGATTGGAGAGGTTCGGTGAGCAAATGAAGACCCTTTGAAGTCATATTGCATGGTACCCATTCCACGGGTCTCCACTCTCCAGCTTTAAGGGATTCTTCCTTCAGCTAAACCATGCATGTGGAACACAGAGTATGATCAAACGTGTGATCGGGAGACGTGTTCAAATATTTCTCCGTTCTCGTCCCCTGGTACTCGGGTGCAACTTTCCAGATGCTTTGCTAACACTCTCCCGACTTGCAGGGTCAGTGCCTTTAACCTCCTGTTTGGCCCAGTTTGCAATTTCTGCGGAAGATGAACAGGAATAGGGAGAACCAATGAGAGACTAGCTGGAGGTGTCTGGACGGGCAAATTTAACTCTCATTTCCCACCAGGAAGAGGAATTAACCAAAGGCTCAGCGTGCCGTGCCGGAACCAGATTACTGCCTGAAGCAATCCTGCGGTGTTGCGGCCAGCTCACAAGAAAGCGAGTTGAAGAAAGGAGCTCAGGGGCACTGTAATTCACAAACCTGCAGAGATATAAATGACAGCTATCGTCCAAAAATATACTGAAGTAAGGCTGCCAAGAGGACTTGAAAGCGGGGCAGAATTGCAGGAAACCGATTTCAGGAGGTAGGCTGGAATTGCATTTAAAGCATAGGAAAAGAGGCAGAACGTCGACAATCATGCACTAGGCCAAAAAGGGCGTATGCGTTTTTTCCTGAATATATTCAGGAAAAAACGCATACGCCCTTTTTGGCCAACCATGCAAGCTTGCAAAGGAAATCTGCACTACAATGTAGTCTCACTTTCCCCCGGTCAAAAGGGCCATCTGAAAAAAGTGTAAAATCCAGAAAGGCAGGACAGGCCATGGAGAACTGGAAGCCTTGTTATGCTGATGGGCGGGATGTAAATTGCCAACAGCCACTCGGGAGAAGTGTATGGTGTTTCCTGAAACATCTAAAAAACAAAGCAGCAGAGACTGGGGCACTTCCACTGATGGTCCTATAGCTTAGGGAAATAAAAATCAAAAAGACACAGCCACCCCAAAGTTTGGGACGGCTCTGTTTACAAGAACCTCGTTTATGGTACAAGTTCAATATCGCAGAAAGTGAAAAATGGATAAAGAAGTTGTGGTACTTACGTACAATGCAATATCACTCAGCAATGAAATCTATGTCATCAGGCCCGTAGCAGCATAATGAGTGGATTCAGGTATGATGATTCTAACTGAAATAAGTCACACAGAAAAAGAAACATCATAAGATATCACTAATACACAGAATGTAAACTTGGCTACACAGGAACTGGATTACAAAACAGAACAGGGTCTCAAATTTAGAAAACCAACTTATGCTTGATTAAGGGGAAAGGTGAGTTGGGGTGCTGCATAAAACCAGAGATTGAAATGAGCACAGATAAAGTTCCTTAAGCCAAATATGGAATAGACAAGAGCTACTCCTTGCTCAATGAAATGGACTCAACACCCCATATTAAACGCCTAAGAATGTACCTGACTACTAAGTATCTTAAAACCTATGGATTGCTATGTCTCCGAAAGAGAATCAAGCGTGTGTACACTGGCATAAACGCAGCAGTGATAGGATTGGAGAGGTTCAGTGAGCAAATGAAGACCCTTTGAAGTCATATTGTATGGTACCCATTCCACGGGTCTCCACGCTCCAGCTTTAAGGGATTCTTCTTTCAGCTAAACCATGCCTGTGGAACCCAGAGTATGATCAAACGTGTGATCGGGAGACGTGTTCAAATATGTCTCCGTTCTCGTCCCCTGGTGCTCGGGTGCAACATTCCAGACACTTTACTAACACTCTCCCGACTTGGAGAGTCAGTGCCTTTAACCTCCTGTTTGGCCCAGTTTGGAATTTCTGCGGAAAATGAACAGGATTAGGGAGAACCAATGAGAGACTAGCTGGAGGTGTCTGGACGGGCAAATTTAACTCTCATTTCCCACCAGGAAGAGGAATTAATCTAAGGGTCAGCGTGCCGTGGCAGAACCAGACTAGGGCCTGAAGCAATCTGTGGTGTTGCGGCCAGCTCACAAGAAAGCGACTTGAAGAAAGGAGCTCAGGGGCACAGTAATTCACAAACCTGTAGAGATATAAATGACAGCTATCGTCCAAAAATATACTGAAGTAAGGCTGCCAATAGGACTTGAAAGCGGGGCAGAATTGCAGGAAACCGATTTCAGGAGGTAGACTGGAATTGCATTTAAAGCATAGGAAAAGAGGCAGAACGTCGACAATGATGCACTTGGCCAAAAAGGGCGTATGCGTTTTTTCCTGAATATATTCAGGAAAAAACCATACGCACTTTTTGGCCAACCAAGCAAGCTTGCAAAGGAAATCTGCACTACAATGAAGTCTCACTTCCCCTGGTCAAAAGGGCCATCTGAAAACAGTGTAAAATCCAGAAAGGCAGGACAGGCCATGGAGAACTGGGAGCCTTGTTATGCTGATGGGTGGGATGTAAATTGCCAACAGCCACTCGGGAGAAGTGTATGGTGTTTCCTGAAACATCTAAAAAACAAAGCAACAGAGCCTGGGGCACTTCCACTTATGGTCCTATAGCTTAGGGAAATTAAAATCAAAAAGACACAGCCACCCCAAAGTTTGGGAAGGCTCGTTTACGATACAAGTTCAATATCGCAGAAAGCGCAAAATGGATAAAGAAGTTGTGGTACTTACGTACAATGCCATATCACTCGGCAATGACATCTATGTCATCAGGCCCGTAGCAGCATAATGAGTGGATTCAGGTATGATGCTTCTAACTGAAATAAGTTACACAGAAAAACAAACATCATAAGATATCCCTAATACACGGAATGTAAACTTGGCTACACAAGAACTGGATTACAAAACAGAACAGGGTCTCAAATTTAGAAAACCAACTTATGCTTGCTTAAGGGGAAAGGTGAGTTGGGGTGCTGCATAAAACCAAGATTCTAATGAGCACAGATAAAGTTCCTTAAGCCAAATATGGAATAGACAAGAGCTACTCCTTGCTCAACGAAATGGACTCAACACCCCATATTAAACACCTAAGAATGTACCTGACTAGTAAGTATCTTAAAACCTATGGATTGCTATGTCTCCGAAAGAGAATCAAGCGTGTGTACACTGGCATAAACGCAGCAGTGATAGGATTGGAGAGGTTCGGTGAGCAAATGAAGACCCTTTGAAGTCATATTGCATGGTACCCATTCCACGGGTCTCCACTCTACAAGTTTAAGGGATTCTTCCTTCAGCTAAACAATGCATGTGGAACCCAGAGTATGATCAAACGTGTGATCAGGAGACGTGTTCAAATATGTCTCCGTTCTCGTCCCCTGGTACTCGGGTGCAACATTCCAGACACTTTACTAACACTCTCCGGACTTAGAGAGTCAGTGCCTTTAACCTACTGTTTGGCCCAGTTTGCAATTTCTGCGGAAGATGAACAGGAATAGGGAGAACCAATGAGAGATTAGCTGGAGGTGTCTGGACGGGCAAATTTAACTCTCATTTCCCACCAGGAAGAGGAATTAACCTAAGGGTCAGCGTGCCGTGCCGGAACCAGATTAGGGCCTGAAGCAATCTGTGGTGTTGCGGCGAGCTCACAAGAAAGCGACTTGAAGAAAGGAGCTCAGGGGCACTGTAATTCACAAACCTACAGAGTTATAAATGACAGCTATCGTCCAAAAATATACTGAAGTAAGGCTGCCAAGAGGACTTGAAAGCGGGGGAGAATTGCAGGAAACCGATTTCAGGAGGTAGACTGGAATTGCATTTAAAGCATAGGAAAAGAGGCAGAACGTCCACAATGATGCACTTGGCCAAAAAGGGCGTATGCGTTTTTTCCTGAATATATTCAGGAAAAAACGCATACGCCCTTTTTGGCCAACCATGCAAGCTTGCAAAGGAAATCTGCACTACAATGTAGTCTCACTTTCCCCCGGTCAAAAGGGCCATCTGAAAAAAGTGTAAAATCCAGAAAGGCAGGACAGGCCATGGAGAACTGGAAGCCTTGTTATGCTGATGGGCGGGATGTAAATTGCCAACAGCCACTCGGGAGAAGTGTATGGTGTTTCCTGAAACATCTAAAAAACAAAGCAGCAGAGACTGGGGCACTTCCACTGATGGTCCTATAGCTTAGGGAAATAAAAATCAAAAAGACACAGCCACCCCAAAGTTTGGGACGGCTCTGTTTACAAGAACCTCGTTTATGGTACAAGTTCAATATCGCAGAAAGTGAAAAATGGATAAAGAAGTTGTGGTACTTACGTACAATGCAATATCACTCAGCAATGAAATCTATGTCATCAGGCCCGTAGCAGCATAATGAGTGGATTCAGGTATGATGATTCTAACTGAAATAAGTCACACAGAAAAAGAAACATCATAAGATATCACTAATACACAGAATGTAAACTTGGCTACACAGGAACTGGATTACAAAACAGAACAGGGTCTCAAATTTAGAAAACCAACTTATGCTTGATTAAGGGGAAAGGTGAGTTGGGGTGCTGCATAAAACCAGAGATTGAAATGAGCACAGATAAAGTTCCTTAAGCCAAATATGGAATAGACAAGAGCTACTCCTTGCTCAATGAAATGGACTCAACACCCCATATTAAACGCCTAAGAATGTACCTGACTACTAAGTATCTTAAAACCTATGGATTGCTATGTCTCCGAAAGAGAATCAAGCGTGTGTACACTGGCATAAACGCAGCAGTGATAGGATTGGAGAGGTTCAGTGAGCAAATGAAGACCCTTTGAAGTCATATTGTATGGTACCCATTCCACGGGTCTCCACGCTCCAGCTTTAAGGGATTCTTCTTTCAGCTAAACCATGCCTGTGGAACCCAGAGTATGATCAAACGTGTGATCGGGAGACGTGTTCAAATATGTCTCCGTTCTCGTCCCCTGGTGCTCGGGTGCAACATTCCAGACACTTTACTAACACTCTCCCGACTTGGAGAGTCAGTGCCTTTAACCTCCTGTTTGGCCCAGTTTGGAATTTCTGCGGAAAATGAACAGGATTAGGGAGAACCAATGAGAGACTAGCTGGAGGTGTCTGGACGGGCAAATTTAACTCTCATTTCCCACCAGGAAGAGGAATTAATCTAAGGGTCAGCGTGCCGTGGCAGAACCAGACTAGGGCCTGAAGCAATCTGTGGTGTTGCGGCCAGCTCACAAGAAAGCGACTTGAAGAAAGGAGCTCAGGGGCACAGTAATTCACAAACCTGTAGAGATATAAATGACAGCTATCGTCCAAAAATATACTGAAGTAAGGCTGCCAATAGGACTTGAAAGCGGGGCAGAATTGCAGGAAACCGATTTCAGGAGGTAGACTGGAATTGCATTTAAAGCATAGGAAAAGAGGCAGAACGTCGACAATGATGCACTTGGCCAAAAAGGGCGTATGCGTTTTTTCCTGAATATATTCAGGAAAAAACCATACGCACTTTTTGGCCAACCAAGCAAGCTTGCAAAGGAAATCTGCACTACAATGAAGTCTCACTTCCCCTGGTCAAAAGGGCCATCTGAAAACAGTGTAAAATCCAGAAAGGCAGGACAGGCCATGGAGAACTGGGAGCCTTGTTATGCTGATGGGTGGGATGTAAATTGCCAACAGCCACTCGGGAGAAGTGTATGGTGTTTCCTGAAACATCTAAAAAACAAAGCAACAGAGCCTGGGGCACTTCCACTTATGGTCCTATAGCTTAGGGAAATTAAAATCAAAAAGACACAGCCACCCCAAAGTTTGGGAAGGCTCGTTTACGATACAAGTTCAATATCGCAGAAAGCGCAAAATGGATAAAGAAGTTGTGGTACTTACGTACAATGCCATATCACTCGGCAATGACATCTATGTCATCAGGCCCGTAGCAGCATAATGAGTGGATTCAGGTATGATGCTTCTAACTGAAATAAGTTACACAGAAAAACAAACATCATAAGATATCCCTAATACACGGAATGTAAACTTGGCTACACAAGAACTGGATTACAAAACAGAACAGGGTCTCAAATTTAGAAAACCAACTTATGCTTGCTTAAGGGGAAAGGTGAGTTGGGGTGCTGCATAAAACCAAGATTCTAATGAGCACAGATAAAGTTCCTTAAGCCAAATATGGAATAGACAAGAGCTACTCCTTGCTCAACGAAATGGACTCAACACCCCATATTAAACACCTAAGAATGTACCTGACTAGTAAGTATCTTAAAACCTATGGATTGCTATGTCTCCGAAAGAGAATCAAGCGTGTGTACACTGGCATAAACGCAGCAGTGATAGGATTGGAGAGGTTCGGTGAGCAAATGAAGACCCTTTGAAGTCATATTGCATGGTACCCATTCCACGGGTCTCCACTCTACAAGTTTAAGGGATTCTTCCTTCAGCTAAACAATGCATGTGGAACCCAGAGTATGATCAAACGTGTGATCAGGAGACGTGTTCAAATATGTCTCCGTTCTCGTCCCCTGGTACTCGGGTGCAACATTCCAGACACTTTACTAACACTCTCCGGACTTAGAGAGTCAGTGCCTTTAACCTACTGTTTGGCCCAGTTTGCAATTTCTGCGGAAGATGAACAGGAATAGGGAGAACCAATGAGAGATTAGCTGGAGGTGTCTGGACGGGCAAATTTAACTCTCATTTCCCACCAGGAAGAGGAATTAACCTAAGGGTCAGCGTGCCGTGCCGGAACCAGATTAGGGCCTGAAGCAATCTGTGGTGTTGCGGCGAGCTCACAAGAAAGCGACTTGAAGAAAGGAGCTCAGGGGCACTGTAATTCACAAACCTACAGAGTTATAAATGACAGCTATCGTCCAAAAATATACTGAAGTAAGGCTGCCAAGAGGACTTGAAAGCGGGGGAGAATTGCAGGAAACCGATTTCAGGAGGTAGACTGGAATTGCATTTAAAGCATAGGAAAAGAGGCAGAACGTCCACAATGATGCACTTGGCCAAAAAGGGCGTATGCGTTTTTTCCTGAATATATTCAGGAAAAAACGCATACGCCCTTTTTGGCCAACCAAGCAAGCTTGCAAAGGAAATCTGCACTACAGTGAAGTCTCACTTCCCCGCGGTCAAAAGGGCCATCTGAAAAAAGTGTAAAATCCAGAAAGGCAGGACAGGCCATGGAGAACTGGGAGCCTTGTTACGCTGATGGGCGGGATGTAAATTGCCAACAGCCACTCGGAAGAAGTGTATGGTGTTTCCTGAAACATCTAAAAAACAAAGCAACAGAGCCTAGGGCACTTCCACTTATGGTCCTATAGCTTAGGGAAATTAAAATCAAAAGACACAGCCACCCCAAAGGTTGGGACGGCTCTGTTTACAAGAACCTGGTTTACGGTACAAGTTCAATATCGCAGAAAGTGAAAAATGGATAAAGAAGTTGTGGTACTTACGTACAATGCAATATCACTCAGCAATGAAATCTATGTCATCAGCCCCGTAGCAGCATAATGAGTGGATTCAGGTATGATGATTCTAACTGAAATAAGTCACACAGGAAAAGAAACATCATAAGATATCACTAATACACGGAATGTAAACTTGGCTACATAGGAACTGAATTACAAAACAGAACAGGGTCTCAAATTTAGAAAACCAACTTATGCTTGCTTAAGGGGAAAGGTGAGTTGGGGTGCTGCATAAAACCAGAGATTGAAATGAGCACAGATAAAGTTCCTTAAGCCAAATATGGAATAGACAAGAGCTACTCCTTGCTCAACGAAATGGACTCAACACCCCGTATTAAACGCCTAAGAATGTACCTGACTAGTAAGTATCTTAAAACCTATGGATTGCTATGTCTCTGAAAGAGAATCAAGCGTGTGTACACTGGCATAAACGCAGCAGTGATAGGATTGGAGAGGCTTGGTGAGCAAATGAAGACCCTTTGAAGTCATATTGCATGGTACTCATTCCACGGGTCTCCACTCTCCAGATTTAAAGGATTCTTCCTTCAGCTAAACCATGCATGTGGAACTCAGAGTATGATCAAACGTGTGCTCGGGAGACGTGTTCAAATATGTCTCCGTTCTCGTCCCCTGGTACTCGGGTGCAACATTCCAGACGCTTTACTAACACTCTCCCGACTTGGAGAGTCAGTGCCTTTAACCTCCTGTTTGGCCCAGTTTGCAATTTCTGCAGAAGATGAACAGGAATAGGGAGAACCAATGAGAGACTAGCTGGAGGTGTCTGGACGGGCAAATTTAACTCTCATTTCCCACAAGGAAGGGAATTAACCAACGGCTCAGCGTGCCGTGCCGCAACCAGATTAGGGCCTGAAGCAATCCTGCGGTGTTGCGGCCAGCTCACAAGAAAGCGAGTTGAAGAAAGGAGCTCAGGGGCACTGTAATTCACAAACCTGCAGAGTTATAAATGACAGCTATCGTCCAACAATATACTGAAGTCAGGCTGCCAAGAGGACTTGAAAGCGGGGCAGAATTGCAAGAAACCGATTTCAGGAGGTAGGCTGGAATTGCATTTAAAGCATTGGAAAAGAGGCAGAACGTCCACAATGATGCACTTGGCCAAAAAGGGCGTATGCGTTTTTTCCTGAATATATTCAGGAAAAAACGCATACGCCCTTTTTGGCCAACCAAGCAAGCTTGCAAATGAAATCTGCACTACAATGAAGTCTCACTTCCCCCTGTCAAAAGGGCCATCTGAAAAAAGTGTAGAATCCAGAAAGGCAGGACAGGCCATGGAGAACTGGGAGCCTTGTTATGCTGATGGGCGGGATGTAAATTGCCAACAGCCACTTGGGAGAAGTGTATGGTGTTTCCTGAAACATCTAAAAAACAAAGCAACAGAGCCTGGGGCACTTCCACTTATGGTCCTACAGCTTAGGGAAATTAAAATCAAAAAGACACAGCCACCCCAAAGTTTGGGACGGCTCGTTTACGGTACAAGTTCAATATCGCAGAAAGCGCAAAATGGATAAAGAAGTTGTGGTACTTACGTACAATGCATTATCACTCAGCAATGACATCTATGACATCAGGCCCGTAGCAGCATAATGAGTGGATTCAGGTATGATGCTTCTAACTGAAATAAGTCACACAGAAAAAGAAACATCATAAGATATCACTAATACACGGAATGTAAACTTGGCTACACAAGAACTGGATTACAAAACAGAACAGGGTCTCAAATTTAGAAAACCAACTTATGCTTGCTTAAGGGGAAAGGTGAGTTGGGGTGCTGCATAAAACCAGAGATTGAAATGAGCACAGATAAAGTTCCTTAAGCCAAATATTGAATAGACAAGAGCTACTCCTTGCTCAACGAAATGGACTCAACACCCCATATTAAACGCCTAAGAATGTACCTGACTAGTAAGTATCTTAAAACCAATGGATTGCTATGTCTCTGAAAGAGAATCAAGCGTGTGTACACTGGCATAAACGCAGCAGTGATAGGATTGGAGAGGTTCGGTGAGCAAATGAAGACCCTTTGCAGTCATATTGCATGGTACCCATTCCACGGGTCTCCACTCTCCAGCTTTAAGGGATTCTTCCTTCAGCTAAAGCATGCATGTGGAACCCAGAGTATGATCAAACGTGTGATCGGGAGACGTGTTCAAATATGTCTCCGTTCTCGTCCCCTGGTACTCGGGTGCAACATTCCAGACGCTTTACTAACACTCTCCCCACTTGGAGAGTCAGTGCCTTTAACCTCCTGTTTGGCCCAGTTTGCAATTACTGCGGAAGATGAACAGGAATAGGGAGAACCAATGAGAGACTAGCTGGAGGTGTCTGGACGGGCAAATTTAACTCTCATTTCCCACCAGGAAGGGAATTAACCAAAGGCTCAGCGTGCCGTGCCGCAACCAGATTAGGGCCTGAAGCAACTGCTGTTTTGCGGCCAACTCACAAGAAAGCGAGTTGAAGAAAGGAGCTCAGGGGCACTGTAATTCACAAACCTGCAGAGTTATAAATGACAGCTATCGTCCAAAAATATACTGAAGTAAGGCTGCCAAGAGGAGTTGAAAGCGGGGCAGAATTGCAGGAAACCGATTTCAGGAGGTAGACTGGAATTGCATTTAAAGCATAGGAAAAGAGGCAGAACGTCGACAATGATGCACTTGGCCAAAAAGGGCATATGCGTTTTTTCCTGAATATATTCAGGAAAAAACGCATACGCCCTTTGTGGCCAACCAAGCAAGCTTGCAAAGGAAATCTGCACTACAATGAAGTCTCACTTCCCCCTGGTCAAAAGGGCCATCTGAAAAAAGTGTAAAATCCAGAAAGGCAGGACAGGCCATGGAGAACTGGGAGCCTTGTTATGCTGATGGGCGGGATGTAAATTGCCAACAGCCACTCGGGAGAAGTGTATGGTGTTTCCTGAAACATCTAAAAAACAAAGCAACAGAGCCTGGGGCACTTCCACTTATGGTCCTATAGCTTAGGGAAATTAAAATCAAAAAGACACAGCCACCCCAAAGTTTGGGACGGCTCGTTTACGATACAAGTTCAATATCGCAGAAAGCGCAAAATGGATAAAGAAGTTGTGGTACTTACGTACAATGCCATATCACTCGGCAATGACATCTATGTCATCAGGCCCGTAGCAGCATAATGAGTGGATTCAGGTATGATGCTTCTAACTGAAATAAGTCACACAGAAAAAGAAACATCATAAGATATCACTAATACACGGAATGTAAACTTGGCTACACAAGAACTGAATTACAAAACAGAACAGGGTCTCAAATTTAGAAAACCAACTTATGCTTGCTTAAGGGGAAAGGTGAGTTGGGGTGCTGCATAAAACCAGAGATTGAAATGAGCACAGATAAAGTTCCTTAAGCCAAATATGGAATAGACAAGAGCTACTCCTTGCTCAACGAAATGGACTCAACACCCCATATTAAACGCCTAAGAATGTACCTGACTAGTAAGTATCTTAAAACCTATGCATTGCTATGTCTCCGAAAGAGAATCAAGCGTGTGTACACTGGCATAAATGCAGCAGTGATAGGATTGGAGAGGTTCGGTGAGCAAATGAAGACCCTTTGAAGTCATATTGCATGGTACCCATTCCACGGGTCTCCACTCTCCAGGTTTAAGGGATTCTTCCTTCAGCTAAAGCATTCATGTGGAACTCAGAGTATGATAAAACGTGTGATCGGGAGACGTGTTCAAATATGTCTCCGTTCTCGTCCCCTGGTACTCGGGTGCAACATTCCAGACGCTTTACTAACACTCTCCCGACTTGGAGAGTCAGTGCCTTTAACCTCCTGTTTGGCCCAATTTGCAATTTCTGCGGAAGATGAACAGGAATAGGGAGAAGCAATGAGAGACTAGCTGGAGGTGTCTGGACGGGCAAATTTAACTCTCATTTCCCACCAGGAAGAGGAATTAACCAAAGGCTCAGCGTGCCGTGCCGGAACCAGATTAGGGCCTGAAGCAATCCTGCGGTGTTGCGGCCAGCTCACAAGAAAGCGAGTTGAAGAAAGGAGCTCAGGGGCACTGTAATTCACAAACCTGCAGAGTTATAAATGACAGCTATCGTCCAAAAATATACTGAAGTAAGGCTGCCAAGAGGACTTGAAAGCGGGGCAGAATTGCAGGAAACCGATTTCAGGAGGTAGACTGGAATTGCATTTAAAGCATAGGAAAAGAGGCAGGACGTCCACAATGATGCACTTGGCCAAAAAGGGCGTATGCGTTTTTTCCTGAATATATTCAGGAAAAAACGCATACGCCCTTTTTGGCCAACCAAGCAAGCTTGCAAAGGAAATCTGCACTACAATGAAGTCTCACTTCCCCCTGGTCAAAAGGGCCATCTGAAAAAAGTGTAGAATCCAGAAAGGCAGGACAGGCCATGGAGAACTGGGAGCCTTGTTATGCTGATGGGCGGGATGTAAATTGCCAACAGCCACTCGGGAGAAGTGTATGGTGTTTCCTGAAACATCTAAAAAACAAAGCAACAGAGCCTGGGGCACTTCCACTTATGGTCCTATAGCTTAGGGAAATTAAAATCAAAAAGACACAGCCACCCCAAAGTTTGGGACGGCTCTCTTTACAAGAACCTCGTTTACGGTACAAGTTCAATATCACAGAAGGCGCAAAATGGATAAAGAAGTTGTGGTACTTACGTACAATGCAATATCACTCAGCAATGACATCTATGTCATCAGGCCCATAGCAGCATAATGAGTGGATTCAGGTATGATTATTCTAACTGAAATAAGTCACACAGAAAAAGAAACATCATAAGATATCACTAATACACGGAATGTAAACTTGGCTACACAGGAACTGGATTCCAAAACAGAACAGGGTCTCAAATTTAGAAAACCAACTTATGCTTGCTTAAGGGGAAAGGTGAGTTGGGGTGCTGCATAAAACCAGAGATTGAAATGAGCACAGATAAAGTTCCTTAAGCCAAATATGGAATAGACAAGAGCTACTCCTTGCTCAACGAAATGGACTCAACACCCCATATTAAACGCCTAAGAATGTACCTGACTAGTAAGTATCTTAAAACCTATGCATTGCTATGTCTCCGAAAGAGAATCAAGCGTGTGTACACTGGCATAAATGCAGCAGTGATAGGATTGGAGAGGTTCGGTGAGCAAATGAAGACCCTTTGAAGTCATATTGCATGGTACCCATTCCACGGGTCTCCACTCTCCAGCTTTAAGGGATTCTTCCTTCAGCTAAAGCATTCATGTGGAACTCAGAGTATGATAAAACGTGTGATCGGGAGACGTGTTCAAATATGTCTCCGTTCTCGTCCCCTGGTACTCGGGTGCAACATTCCAGACGCTTTACTAACACTCTCCCGACTTGGAGAGTCAGTGCCTTTAACCTCCTGTTTGGCCCAATTTGCAATTTCTGCGGAAGATGAACAGGAATAGGGAGAAGCAATGAGAGACTAGCTGGAGGTGTCTGGACGGGCAAATTTAACTCTCATTTCCCACCAGGAAGAGGAATTAACCAAAGGCTCAGCGTGCCGTGCCGGAACCAGATTAGGGCCTGAAGCAATCCTGCGGTGTTGTGGCCAGCTCACAAGAAAGCGAGTTGAAGAAAGGAGCTCAGGGGCACTGTAATTCACAAACCTGCAGAGTTATAAATGACAGCTATCGTCCAAAAATATACTGAAGTAAGGCTGCCAAGAGGACTTGAAAGCGGGGCAGAATTTCAGGAAACCGATTTCAGGAGGTAGGCTGGAATTGCATTTAAAGCATAGGAAAAGAGGCAGAACGTCGACAATCATGCACTAGGCCAAAAAGGGCGTATGCGTTTTTTCCTGAATATATTCAGGAAAAAACGCATACGCCCTTTTTGGCCAACCATGCAAGCTTGCAAAGGAAATCTGCACTACAATGTAGTCTCACTTTCCCCCGGTCAAAAGGGCCATCTGAAAAAAGTGTAAAATCCAGAAAGGCAGGACAGGCCATGGAGAACTGGAAGCCTTGTTATGCTGATGGGCGGGATGTAAATTGCCAACAGCCACTCGGGAGAAGTGTATGGTGTTTCCTGAAACATCTAAAAAACAAAGCAGCAGAGACTGGGGCACTTCCACTGATGGTCCTATAGCTTAGGGAAATAAAAATCAAAAAGACACAGCCACCCCAAAGTTTGGGACGGCTCTGTTTACAAGAACCTCGTTTATGGTACAAGTTCAATATCGCAGAAAGTGAAAAATGGATAAAGAAGTTGTGGTACTTACGTACAATGCAATATCACTCAGCAATGAAATCTATGTCATCAAGCCCGTAGCAGCATAATGAGTGGATTCAGGTATGATGATTCTAACTGAAATAAGTCACACAGAAAAAGAAACATCATAAGATATCACTAATACACAGAATGTAAACTTGGCTACACAGGAACTGGATTACAAAACAGAACAGGGTCTCAAATTTAGAAAACCAACTTATGCTTGATTAAGGGGAAAGGTGAGTTGGGGTGCTGCATAAAACCAGAGATTGAAATGAGCACAGATAAAGTTCCTTAAGCCAAATATGGAATAGACAAGAGCTACTCCTTGCTCAATGAAATGGACTCAACACCCCATATTAAACGCCTAAGAATGTACCTGACTACTAAGTATCTTAAAACCTATGGATTGCTATGTCTCCGAAAGAGAATCAAGCGTGTGTACACTGGCATAAACGCAGCAGTGATAGGATTGGAGAGGTTCAGTGAGCAAATGAAGACCCTTTGAAGTCATATTGTATGGTACCCATTCCACGGGTCTCCACGCTCCAGCTTTAAGGGATTCTTCTTTCAGCTAAACCATGCCTGTGGAACCCAGAGTATGATCAAACGTGTGATCGGGAGACGTGTTCAAATATGTCTCCGTTCTCGTCCCCTGGTGCTCGGGTGCAACATTCCAGACACTTTACTAACACTCTCCCGACTTGGAGAGTCAGTGCCTTTAACCTCCTGTTTGGCCCAGTTTGGAATTTCTGCGGAAAATGAACAGGATTAGGGAGAACCAATGAGAGACTAGCTGGAGGTGTCTGGACGGGCAAATTTAACTCTCATTTCCCACCAGGAAGAGGAATTAATCTAAGGGTCAGCGTGCCGTGGCAGAACCAGACTAGGGCCTGAAGCAATCTGTGGTGTTGCGGCCAGCTCACAAGAAAGCGACTTGAAGAAAGGAGCTCAGGGGCACAGTAATTCACAAACCTGTAGAGATATAAATGACAGCTATCGTCCAAAAATATACTGAAGTAAGGCTGCCAATAGGACTTGAAAGCGGGGCAGAATTGCAGGAAACCGATTTCAGGAGGTAGACTGGAATTGCATTTAAAGCATAGGAAAAGAGGCAGAACGTCGACAATGATGCACTTGGCCAAAAAGGGCGTATGCGTTTTTTCCTGAATATATTCAGGAAAAAACCATACGCACTTTTTGGCCAACCAAGCAAGCTTGCAAAGGAAATCTGCACTACAATGAAGTCTCACTTCCCCTGGTCAAAAGGGCCATCTGAAAACAGTGTAAAATCCAGAAAGGCAGGACAGGCCATGGAGAACTGGGAGCCTTGTTATGCTGATGGGTGGGATGTAAATTGCCAACAGCCACTCGGGAGAAGTGTATGGTGTTTCCTGAAACATCTAAAAAACAAAGCAACAGAGCCTGGGGCACTTCCACTTATGGTCCTATAGCTTAGGGAAATTAAAATCAAAAAGACACAGCCACCCCAAAGTTTGGGAAGGCTCGTTTACGATACAAGTTCAATATCGCAGAAAGCGCAAAATGGATAAAGAAGTTGTGGTACTTACGTACAATGCCATATCACTCGGCAATGACATCTATGTCATCAGGCCCGTAGCAGCATAATGAGTGGATTCAGGTATGATGCTTCTAACTGAAATAAGTTACACAGAAAAACAAACATCATAAGATATCCCTAATACACGGAATGTAAACTTGGCTACACAAGAACTGGATTACAAAACAGAACAGGGTCTCAAATTTAGAAAACCAACTTATGCTTGCTTAAGGGGAAAGGTGAGTTGGGGTGCTGCATAAAACCAAGATTCTAATGAGCACAGATAAAGTTCCTTAAGCCAAATATGGAATAGACAAGAGCTACTCCTTGCTCAACGAAATGGACTCAACACCCCATATTAAACACCTAAGAATGTACCTGACTAGTAAGTATCTTAAAACCTATGGATTGCTATGTCTCCGAAAGAGAATCAAGCGTGTGTACACTGGCATAAACGCAGCAGTGATAGGATTGGAGAGGTTCGGTGAGCAAATGAAGACCCTTTGAAGTCATATTGCATGGTACCCATTCCACGGGTCTCCACTCTACAAGTTTAAGGGATTCTTCCTTCAGCTAAACAATGCATGTGGAACCCAGAGTATGATCAAACGTGTGATCAGGAGACGTGTTCAAATATGTCTCCGTTCTCGTCCCCTGGTACTCGGGTGCAACATTCCAGACACTTTACTAACACTCTCCGGACTTAGAGAGTCAGTGCCTTTAACCTACTGTTTGGCCCAGTTTGCAATTTCTGCGGAAGATGAACAGGAATAGGGAGAACCAATGAGAGATTAGCTGGAGGTGTCTGGACGGGCAAATTTAACTCTCATTTCCCACCAGGAAGAGGAATTAACCTAAGGGTCAGCGTGCCGTGCCGGAACCAGATTAGGGCCTGAAGCAATCTGTGGTGTTGCGGCGAGCTCACAAGAAAGCGACTTGAAGAAAGGAGCTCAGGGGCACTGTAATTCACAAACCTACAGAGTTATAAATGACAGCTATCGTCCAAAAATATACTGAAGTAAGGCTGCCAAGAGGACTTGAAAGCGGGGGAGAATTGCAGGAAACCGATTTCAGGAGGTAGACTGGAATTGCATTTAAAGCATAGGAAAAGAGGCAGAACGTCCACAATGATGCACTTGGCCAAAAAGGGCGTATGCGTTTTTTCCTGAATATATTCAGGAAAAAACGCATACGCCCTTTTTGGCCAACCAAGCAAGCTTGCAAAGGAAATCTGCACTACAGTGAAGTCTCACTTCCCCGCGGTCAAAAGGGCCATCTGAAAAAAGTGTAAAATCCAGAAAGGCAGGACAGGCCATGGAGAACTGGGAGCCTTGTTACGCTGATGGGCGGGATGTAAATTGCCAACAGCCACTCGGAAGAAGTGTATGGTGTTTCCTGAAACATCTAAAAAACAAAGCAACAGAGCCTAGGGCACTTCCACTTATGGTCCTATAGCTTAGGGAAATTAAAATCAAAAGACACAGCCACCCCAAAGGTTGGGACGGCTCTGTTTACAAGAACCTGGTTTACGGTACAAGTTCAATATCGCAGAAAGTGAAAAATGGATAAAGAAGTTGTGGTACTTACGTACAATGCAATATCACTCAGCAATGAAATCTATGTCATCAGCCCCGTAGCAGCATAATGAGTGGATTCAGGTATGATGATTCTAACTGAAATAAGTCACACAGGAAAAGAAACATCATAAGATATCACTAATACACGGAATGTAAACTTGGCTACATAGGAACTGAATTACAAAACAGAACAGGGTCTCAAATTTAGAAAACCAACTTATGCTTGCTTAAGGGGAAAGGTGAGTTGGGGTGCTGCATAAAACCAGAGATTGAAATGAGCACAGATAAAGTTCCTTAAGCCAAATATGGAATAGACAAGAGCTACTCCTTGCTCAACGAAATGGACTCAACACCCCGTATTAAACGCCTAAGAATGTACCTGACTAGTAAGTATCTTAAAACCTATGGATTGCTATGTCTCTGAAAGAGAATCAAGCGT
The DNA here is from genome assembly GCF_949774975.1 of Lagenorhynchus albirostris. NCBI lineage: Eukaryota > Metazoa > Chordata > Mammalia > Artiodactyla > Delphinidae > Lagenorhynchus > Lagenorhynchus albirostris. The sequence continues at coordinate 138,750 of NW_026783396.1, read as the reverse complement.
GTGTACACTGGCATAAACGCAGCAGTGATAGGATTGGAGAGGCTTGGTGAGCAAATGAAGACCCTTTGAAGTCATATTGCATGGTACTCATTCCACGGGTCTCCACTCTCCAGATTTAAAGGATTCTTCCTTCAGCTAAACCATGCATGTGGAACTCAGAGTATGATCAAACGTGTGCTCGGGAGACGTGTTCAAATATGTCTCCGTTCTCGTCCCCTGGTACTCGGGTGCAACATTCCAGACGCTTTACTAACACTCTCCCGACTTGGAGAGTCAGTGCCTTTAACCTCCTGTTTGGCCCAGTTTGCAATTTCTGCAGAAGATGAACAGGAATAGGGAGAACCAATGAGAGACTAGCTGGAGGTGTCTGGACGGGCAAATTTAACTCTCATTTCCCACAAGGAAGGGAATTAACCAACGGCTCAGCGTGCCGTGCCGCAACCAGATTAGGGCCTGAAGCAATCCTGCGGTGTTGCGGCCAGCTCACAAGAAAGCGAGTTGAAGAAAGGAGCTCAGGGGCACTGTAATTCACAAACCTGCAGAGTTATAAATGACAGCTATCGTCCAACAATATACTGAAGTCAGGCTGCCAAGAGGACTTGAAAGCGGGGCAGAATTGCAAGAAACCGATTTCAGGAGGTAGGCTGGAATTGCATTTAAAGCATTGGAAAAGAGGCAGAACGTCCACAATGATGCACTTGGCCAAAAAGGGCGTATGCGTTTTTTCCTGAATATATTCAGGAAAAAACGCATACGCCCTTTTTGGCCAACCAAGCAAGCTTGCAAATGAAATCTGCACTACAATGAAGTCTCACTTCCCCCTGTCAAAAGGGCCATCTGAAAAAAGTGTAGAATCCAGAAAGGCAGGACAGGCCATGGAGAACTGGGAGCCTTGTTATGCTGATGGGCGGGATGTAAATTGCCAACAGCCACTTGGGAGAAGTGTATGGTGTTTCCTGAAACATCTAAAAAACAAAGCAACAGAGCCTGGGGCACTTCCACTTATGGTCCTACAGCTTAGGGAAATTAAAATCAAAAAGACACAGCCACCCCAAAGTTTGGGACGGCTCGTTTACGGTACAAGTTCAATATCGCAGAAAGCGCAAAATGGATAAAGAAGTTGTGGTACTTACGTACAATGCATTATCACTCAGCAATGACATCTATGTCATCAGGCCCGTAGCAGCATAATGAGTGGATTCAGGTATGATGCTTCTAACTGAAATAAGTCACACAGAAAAAGAAACATCATAAGATATCACTAATACACGGAATGTAAACTTGGCTACACAAGAACTGGATTACAAAACAGAACAGGGTCTCAAATTTAGAAAACCAACTTATGCTTGCTTAAGGGGAAAGGTGAGTTGGGGTGCTGCATAAAACCAGAGATTGAAATGAGCACAGATAAAGTTCCTTAAGCCAAATATTGAATAGACAAGAGCTACTCCTTGCTCAACGAAATGGACTCAACACCCCATATTAAACGCCTAAGAATGTACCTGACTAGTAAGTATCTTAAAACCAATGGATTGCTATGTCTCTGAAAGAGAATCAAGCGTGTGTACACTGGCATAAACGCAGCAGTGATAGGATTGGAGAGGTTCGGTGAGCAAATGAAGACCCTTTGCAGTCATATTGCATGGTACCCATTCCACGGGTCTCCACTCTCCAGCTTTAAGGGATTCTTCCTTCAGCTAAAGCATGCATGTGGAACCCAGAGTATGATCAAACGTGTGATCGGGAGACGTGTTCAAATATGTCTCCGTTCTCGTCCCCTGGTACTCGGGTGCAACATTCCAGACGCTTTACTAACACTCTCCCCACTTGGAGAGTCAGTGCCTTTAACCTCCTGTTTGGCCCAGTTTGCAATTACTGCGGAAGATGAACAGGAATAGGGAGAACCAATGAGAGACTAGCTGGAGGTGTCTGGACGGGCAAATTTAACTCTCATTTCCCACCAGGAAGGGAATTAACCAAAGGCTCAGCGTGCCGTGCCGCAACCAGATTAGGGCCTGAAGCAACTGCTGTTTTGCGGCCAACTCACAAGAAAGCGAGTTGAAGAAAGGAGCTCAGGGGCACTGTAATTCACAAACCTGCAGAGTTATAAATGACAGCTATCGTCCAAAAATATACTGAAGTAAGGCTGCCAAGAGGAGTTGAAAGCGGGGCAGAATTGCAGGAAACCGATTTCAGGAGGTAGACTGGAATTGCATTTAAAGCATAGGAAAAGAGGCAGAACGTCGACAATGATGCACTTGGCCAAAAAGGGCATATGCGTTTTTTCCTGAATATATTCAGGAAAAAACGCATACGCCCTTTGTGGCCAACCAAGCAAGCTTGCAAAGGAAATCTGCACTACAATGAAGTCTCACTTCCCCCTGGTCAAAAGGGCCATCTGAAAAAAGTGTAAAATCCAGAAAGGCAGGACAGGCCATGGAGAACTGGGAGCCTTGTTATGCTGATGGGCGGGATGTAAATTGCCAACAGCCACTCGGGAGAAGTGTATGGTGTTTCCTGAAACATCTAAAAAACAAAGCAACAGAGCCTGGGGCACTTCCACTTATGGTCCTATAGCTTAGGGAAATTAAAATCAAAAAGACACAGCCACCCCAAAGTTTGGGACGGCTCGTTTACGATACAAGTTCAATATCGCAGAAAGCGCAAAATGGATAAAGAAGTTGTGGTACTTACGTACAATGCCATATCACTCGGGAATGACATCTATGTCATCAGGCCCGTAGCAGCATAATGAGTGGATTCAGGTATGATGCTTCTAACTGAAATAAGTCACACAGAAAAAGAAACATCATAAGATATCACTAATACACGGAATGTAAACTTGGCTACACAAGAACTGAATTACAAAACAGAACAGGGTCTCAAATTTAGAAAACCAACTTATGCTTGCTTAAGGGGAAAGGTGAGTTGGGGTGCTGCATAAAACCAGAGATTGAAATGAGCACAGATAAAGTTCCTTAAGCCAAATATGGAATAGACAAGAGCTACTCCTTGCTCAACGAAATGGACTCAACACCCCATATTAAACGCCTAAGAATGTACCTGACTAGTAAGTATCTTAAAACCTATGCATTGCTATGTCTCCGAAAGAGAATCAAGCGTGTGTACACTGGCATAAATGCAGCAGTGATAGGATTGGAGAGGTTCGGTGAGCAAATGAAGACCCTTTGAAGTCATATTGCATGGTACCCATTCCACGGGTCTCCACTCTCCAGGTTTAAGGGATTCTTCCTTCAGCTAAAGCATTCATGTGGAACTCAGAGTATGATAAAACGTGTGATCGGGAGACGTGTTCAAATATGTCTCCGTTCTCGTCCCCTGGTACTCGGGTGCAACATTCCAGACGCTTTACTAACACTCTCCCGACTTGGAGAGTCAGTGCCTTTAACCTCCTGTTTGGCCCAATTTGCAATTTCTGCGGAAGATGAACAGGAATAGGGAGAAGCAATGAGAGACTAGCTGGAGGTGTCTGGACGGGCAAATTTAACTCTCATTTCCCACCAGGAAGAGGAATTAACCAAAGGCTCAGCGTGCCGTGCCGGAACCAGATTAGGGCCTGAAGCAATCCTGCGGTGTTGTGGCCAGCTCACAAGAAAGCGAGTTGAAGAAAGGAGCTCAGGGGCACTGTAATTCACAAACCTGCAGAGTTATAAATGACAGCTATCGTCCAAAAATATACTGAAGTAAGGCTGCCAAGAGGACTTGAAAGCGGGGCAGAATTGCAGGAAACCGATTTCAGGAGGTAGACTGGAATTGCATTTAAAGCATAGGAAAAGAGGCAGGACGTCCACAATGATGCACTTGGCCAAAAAGGGCGTATGCGTTTTTTCCTGAATATATTCAGGAAAAAACGCATACGCCCTTTTTGGCCAACCAAGCAAGCTTGCAAAGGAAATCTGCACTACAATGAAGTCTCACTTCCCCCTGGTCAAAAGGGCCATCTGAAAAAAGTGTAGAATCCAGAAAGGCAGGACAGGCCATGGAGAACTGGGAGCCTTGTTATGCTGATGGGCGGGATGTAAATTGCCAACAGCCACTCGGGAGAAGTGTATGGTGTTTCCTGAAACATCTAAAAAACAAAGCAACAGAGCCTGGGGCACTTCCACTTATGGTCCTATAGCTTAGGGAAATTAAAATCAAAAAGACACAGCCACCCCAAAGTTTGGGACGGCTCTCTTTACAAGAACCTCGTTTACGGTACAAGTTCAATATCACAGAAGGCGCAAAATGGATAAAGAAGTTGTGGTACTTACGTACAATGCAATATCACTCAGCAATGACATCTATGTCATCAGGCCCATAGCAGCATAATGAGTGGATTCAGGTATGATTATTCTAACTGAAATAAGTCACACAGAAAAAGAAACATCATAAGATATCACTAATACACGGAATGTAAACTTGGCTACACAGGAACTGGATTCCAAAACAGAACAGGGTCTCAAATTTAGAAAACCAACTTATGCTTGCTTAAGGGGAAAGGTGAGTTGGGGTGCTGCATAAAACCAGAGATTGAAATGAGCACAGATAAAGTTCCTTAAGCCAAATATGGAATAGACAAGAGCTACTCCTTGCTCAACGAAATGGACTCAACACCCCATATTAAACGCCTAAGAATGTACCTGACTAGTAAGTATCTTAAAACCTATGCATTGCTATGTCTCCGAAAGAGAATCAAGCGTGTGTACACTGGCATAAATGCAGCAGTGATAGGATTGGAGAGGTTCGGTGAGCAAATGAAGACCCTTTGAAGTCATATTGCATGGTACCCATTCCACGGGTCTCCACTCTCCAGCTTTAAGGGATTCTTCCTTCAGCTAAAGCATTCATGTGGAACTCAGAGTATGATAAAACGTGTGATCGGGAGACGTGTTCAAATATGTCTCCGTTCTCGTCCCCTGGTACTCGGGTGCAACATTCCAGACGCTTTACTAACACTCTCCCGACTTGGAGAGTCAGTGCCTTTAACCTCCTGTTTGGCCCAATTTGCAATTTCTGCGGAAGATGAACAGGAATAGGGAGAAGCAATGAGAGACTAGCTGGAGGTGTCTGGACGGGCAAATTTAACTCTCATTTCCCACCAGGAAGAGGAATTAACCAAAGGCTCAGCGTGCCGTGCCGGAACCAGATTAGGGCCTGAAGCAATCCTGCGGTGTTGTGGCCAGCTCACAAGAAAGCGAGTTGAAGAAAGGAGCTCAGGGGCACTGTAATTCACAAACCTGCAGAGTTATAAATGACAGCTATCGTCCAAAAATATACTGAAGTAAGGCTGCCAAGAGGACTTGAAAGCGGGGCAGAATTGCAGGAAACCGATTTCAGGAGGTAGACTGGAATTGCATTTAAAGCATAGGAAAAGAGGCAGGACGTCCACAATGATGCACTTGGCCAAAAAGGGCGTATGCGTTTTTTCCTGAATATATTCAGGAAAAAACGCATACGCCCTTTTTGGCCAACCAAGCAAGCTTGCAAAGGAAATCTGCACTACAATGAAGTCTCACTTCCCCCTGGTCAAAAGGGCCATCTGAAAAAAGTGTAGAATCCAGAAAGGCAGGACAGGCCATGGAGAACTGGGAGCCTTGTTATGCTGATGGGCGGGATGTAAATTGCCAACAGCCACTTGGGAGAAGTGTATGGTGTTTCCTGAAACATCTAAAAAACAAAGCAACAGAGCCTGGGGCACTTCCACTTATGGTCCTATAGCTTAGGGAAATTAAAATCAAAAAGACACAGCCACCCCAAAGTTTGGGACGGCTCTCTTTACAAGAACCTCGTTTACGGTACAAGTTCAATATCACAGAAGGCGCAAAATGGATAAAGAAGTTGTGGTACTTACGTACAATGCAATATCACTCAGCAATGACATCTATGTCATCAGGCCCATAGCATCATAATGAGTGGATTCAGGTATGATTATTCTAACTGAAATAAGTCACACAGAAAAAGAAACATCATAAGATATCACTAATACACGGAATGTAAACTTGGCTACACAGGAACTGGATTCCAAAACAGAACAGGGTCTCAAATTTAGAAAACCAACTTATGCTTGCTTAAGGGGAAAGGTGAGTTGGGGTGCTGCATAAAACCAGAGATCGTAATGAGCACAGATAAAGTTCCTTAAGCCAAATATGGAATAGACAAGAGCTACTCCTTGCTCAATGAAATGGACTCAACACCCCATATTAAACGCCTAAGAATGTACCTGACTAGTAAGTATCTTAAAACCTATGCATTGCTATGTCTCCGAAAGAGAATCAAGTGTGTGTACACTGGCATAAATGCAGCAGTGATAGGATTGGAGAGGTTCGGTGAGCAAATGAAGACCCTTTGAAGTCATATTGCATGGTACCCATTCCACGGGTCTCCACTCTCCAGGTTTAACGGATTCTTCCTTCAGCTAAACCATGCATGTGGAACCCAGAGTATGATCAAACGTGTGATCGGGAGACGTGTTCAAATATGTCTCCGTTCTCGTCCCCTGGTACTCGGGTGCAACATTCCAGACGCTTTACTAACACTCTCCCGACTTGGAGACTCAGTGCCTTTAACCTCCTGTTTGGCCCAGTTTGCAATTTCTGCGGAAGATGAACAGGAATAGGGAGAACCAATGAGAGACTAGCTGGAGGTGTCTGGACGGGCAAATTTAACTCTCATTTCCCACCAGGAAGGGAATTAACCAAAGGCTCAGCGTGCTGTGCCGGAACCAGATTAGGGCCTGAAGCAATCTTGCGGTGTTGCGGCCAACTCACAAGAAAGCGAGTTGAAGAAAGGAGCTCAGGGGCACTGTAATTCACAAACCTGCAGAGTTATAAATGACAGCTATCGTCCAAAAATATACTGAAGTCAGGCTGCCAAGAGGACTTGAAAGCGGGGCAGAATTGCAGGAAACCGATTTCAGGAGGTACACTGGAATTGCATTTAAAGCATAGGAAAAGAGGCAGAACGTCCACAATGATGCACTTGGCCAAAAAGGGCGTATGCGTTTTTTCCTGAATATATTCAGGAAAAAACGCATACGCCCTTTTTGGCCAACCAAGCAAGCTTGCAAAGGAAATCTGCACTACAATGAAGTCTCACTTCCCCCCGGTCAAAAGGGCCATCTGAAAAAAGTGTAGAATCCAGAAAGGCAGGACAGTCCATGGAGAACTGGGAGCCTTGTTATGCTGATGGGCAGGATGTAAATTGCCAACAGCCACTTGGGAGAAGTGTATGGTGTTTCCTGAAACATCTAAAAAACAAAGCAACAGAGCCTGGGGCACTTCCACTTATGGTCCTATAGCTTAGGGAAATTAAAATCAAAAAGACACAGCCACCCCAAAGTTTGGGACGGCTCTCTTTACAAGAACCTCGTTTACGGTACAAGTTCAATATCGCAGAAAGCGCAAAATGGATAAAGAAGTTGTGGTACTTACGTACAATGCAATATCACTCAGCAATGACATCTATGTCATCAGGCCCGTAGCAGCATAATGAGTGGATTCAGGTATGATTATTCTAACTGAAATAAGTCACACAGAAAAAGAAACATCATAAGATATCACTAATACACGGAATGTAAACTTGGCTACACAGGAACTGGATTACAAAACAGAACAGGGTCTCAAATTTAGAAAACCAACTTATGCTTGCTTAAGGGGAAAGGTGAGTTGGGGTTCTGCATAAAACCAGAGATTGAAATGAGCACAGATAAAGTTCCTTAAGCCAAATATGGAATAGACAAGAGCTACTCCTTGCTCAACGAAATGGACTCAACACCCCATATTAAACGCCTAAGAATGTACCTGACTAGTAAGTATCTTAAAACCTATGCATTGCTATGTCTCCGAAAGAGAATCAAGCGTGTGTACACTGGCATAAATGCAGCAGTGATAGGATTGGAGAGGTTCGGTGAGCAAATGAAGACCCTTTGAAGTCATATTGCATGGTACCCATTCCACGGGTCTCCACTCTCCAGCTTTAAGGGATTCTTCCTTCAGCTAAAGCATTCATGTGGAACTCAGAGTATGATAAAACGTGTGATCGGGAGACGTGTTCAAATATGTCTCCGTTCTCGTCCCCTGGTACTCGGGTGCAATATTCCAGACGCTTTACTAACACTCTCCCGACTTGGAGAGTCAGTGCCTTTAACCTCCTGTTTGGCCCAATTTGCAATTTCTGCGGAAGATGAATAGGAATAGGGAGAAGCAATGAGAGACTAGCTGGAGGTGTCTGGACGGGCAAATTTAACTCTCATTTCCCACCAGGAAGAGGAATTAACCAAAGGCTCAGCGTGCCGTGCCGGAACCAGATTAGGGCCTGAAGCAATCCTGCGGTGTTGCGGCCAGCTCACAAGAAAGCGAGTTGAAGAAAGGAGCTGAGGGGCACTGTAATTCACAAACCTGCAGAGTTATAAATGACAGCTATCGTCCAAAAATATACTGAAGTAAGGCTGCCAAGAGGACTTGAAAGCGGGGCAGAATTGCAGGAAACCGATTTCAGGAGGTAGACTGGAATTGCATTTAAAGCATAGGAAAAGAGGCAGGACGTCCACAATGATGCACTTGGCCAAAAAGGGCGTATGCGTTTTTTCCTGAATATATTCAGGAAAAAACGCATACGCCCTTTTTGGCCAACCAAGCAAGCTTGCAAAGGAAATCTGCACTACAATGAAGTCTCACTTCCCCCTGGTCAAAAGGGCCATCTGAAAAAAGTGTAGAATCCAGAAAGGCAGGACAGGCCATGGAGAACTGGGAGTCTTGTTATGCTGATGGGCGGGATGTAAATTGCAAACAGCCACTTGGGAGAAGTGTATGGTGTTTCCTGAAACATCTAAAAAACAAAGCAACAGAGCCTGGGGCACTTCCACTTATGGTCCTATAGCTTAGGGAAATTAAAATCAAAAAGACACAGCCACCCCAAAGTTTGGGACGGCTCTCTTTACAAGAACCTCGTTTACGGTACAAGTTCAATGTCGCAGAGGGCGCAAAATGGATAAAGAAGTTGTGGTACTTACGTACAATGCAATATCACTCAGCAATGACATCTATGTCATCAGGCCCATAGCAGCATAAAGAGTGGATTCAGGTATGATTATTCTAACTGAAATAAGTCACACGGAAAAAGAAACATCATAAGATATCACTAATACACGGAATGTAAACTTGGCTACACAGGAACTGGATTCCAAAACAGAACAGGGTCTCAAATTTAGAAAACCAACTTATGCTTGCTTAAGGGGAAAGGTGAGTTGGGGTGCTGCATAAAACCAGAGATTGAAATGAGCACAGATAAAGTTCCTTAAGCCAAATATGGAATAGACAAGAGCTACTCCTTGCTCAACGAAATGGACTCAACACCCCATATTAAACGCCTAAGAATGTACCTGACTAGTAAGTATCTTAAAACCTATGCATTGCTATGTCTCCGAAAGAGAATCAAGCATGTGTACACTGGCATAAACGCAGCAGTGATAGGATTGGAGAGGTTCGGTGAGCAAATGAAGACCCTTTGAAGTCATATTGCATCGTACCCATTCCACGGGTCTCAACTCTCCAGGTTTAAGGGATTCTTCCTTCAGCTAAAACATGCATGTGGAACCCAGATTATGATCAACCGTGTGATCGGGAGACATGTTGCAATATGTCTCAGTTCTCGTCCCCTGGTACTCGGGTGCAACATTCCAGACGCTCTACTAACTCTCTCCCGACTTGGAGAGTCAGTGCCTTTAACCTCCTGTTTGGCCCACTTTGCAATTTCTGCGGAAAATGAACAGGAATAGGGAGAACCAATGAAAGAGTAGCTGGATGTGTCTGGACGGGCAAATTTAACTCTCATATCCCACCAGGAAGAGGAATTAATCTAAGGGTCAGCGTGCCGTGCCAGAACCAGATTAGGGCCTGAAGCAATCTGTGGTGTTGCGGCCAGCTCACAAGAAAGCGACTTGAAGAAAGGAGCTCAGGGGCACTGTAATTCACAAACCTGCAGAGTTATAAATGACAGCTATCGTCCAAAAATATACTGAAGTAAGGCTGCCAAGAGGACTTGAAAGTGGGGCAGAATTGCAGGAAACCGATTTCAGGAGGTAGACTGGAATTGCATTTAAAGCATAGGAAAAGAGGCAGGACGTCCACAATGATGGACTTGGCCAAAAAGGGCGTATGCGTTTTTCCTGAATATATTCAGGAAAAAACGCATACGCCCTTTTTGGCCAACTAAGCAAGCTTGCAAAGGAAATCTGAACTACAATGAAGTCTCACTTCCCCCCTGTCAAAAGGGCCATCTGAAAAAAGTGTAGAATCCAGAAAGGCAGGACAGGCCATGGAGAACTGGGAGCATGGTTATGCTGATGGGTGGGATATAAATTGCCAACAACCACTCGAGAGAAGTGTATGTTGTTTCCTGAAACATCTAAAAAACAAAGCAACAGAGCCTAGGGCACTTCCACTTATGGTCCTATAGCTTAGGGAAGTTGAAATCAAAAAGACACAGTCACCCCAAAGTTTGTGACGGCTCTGTTTACAAGAACCTCGTTTACTGTACAAGTTCAATATCACAGAAAGTGAAAAATGGATAAAGAATTTGTGGTACTTACGTACAATGCAATATCATTCAGCAATGAAATCTATGTCATCAGGCCCGTAGCAGCATAATGAGTGGATTCAGGTATGATGATTCTAACTGAAATAAGTCACAAAGAAAAAGAAACATCATAAGATATCACTAATACACAGAATGTAAACTTGGCTACACAGGAACTGGATTACAAAACAGAACAGGGTCTCAAATTTAGAAAACCAACTTATGCTTGATTAAGGGGAAAGGTGAGTTGGGGTGCTGCATAAAACCAGAGATTGAAATGAGCACAGATAAAGTTCCTTAAGCCAAATATGGAATAGACAAGAGCTACTCCTTGCTCAATGAAATGGACTCAACACCCCATATTAAACGCCTAAGAATGTACCTGACTACTAAGTATCTTAAAACCTATGGATTGCTATGTCTCCGAAAGAGAATCAAGCGTGTGTACACTGGCATAAACGCAGCAGTGATAGGATTGGAGAGGTTCAGTGAGCAAATGAAGACCCTTTGAAGTCATATTGTATGGTACCCATTCCACGGGTCTCCACGCTCCAGCTTTAAGGGATTCTTTTTTCAGCTAAACCATGCCTGTGGAACCCAGAGTATGATCAAACGTGTGATCGGGAGACGTGTTCAAATATGTCTCCGTTCTCGTCCCCTGGTGCTCGGGTGCAACATTCCAGACACTTCACTAACACTCTCCCGACTTGGAGAGTCAGTGCCTTTAACCTCCTGTTTGGCCCAGTTTGGAATTTCTGCGGAAAATGAACAGGATTAGGGAGAACCAATGAGAGACTAGCTGGAGGTGTCTGGACGGGCAAATTTAACTCTCATTTCCCACCAGGAAGAGGAATTAATCTAAGGGTCAGCGTGCCGTGGCAGAACCAGACTAGGGCCTGAAGCAATCTGTGGTGTTGCGGCCAGCTCACAAGAAAGCGACTTGAAGAAAGGAGCTCAGGGGCACAGTATTTCACAAACCTGTAGAGATATAAATGACAGCTATCGTCCAAAAATATACTGAAGTAAGGTTGCCAATAGGACTTGAAAGCGGGGCAGAATTGCAGGAAACCGATTTCAGGAGGTAGACTGGAATTGCATTTAAAGCATAGGAAAAGAGGCAGAACGTCCACAATGATGCACTTGGCCAAAAAGGGCGTATGCGTTTTTTCCTGAATATATTCAGGAAAAAACGCATACGCCCTTTTTGGCCAACCAAGCAAGCTTGCAAAGGAAATCTGCACTACAATGAAGTCTCACTTCCCCTGGTCAAAAGGGCCATCTGAAAACAGTGTAAAATCCAGAAAGGCAGGACAGGCCATGGAGAACTGGGAGCCTTGTTATGCTGATGGGCGGGATGTAAATTGCCAACAGCCACTCTGGAGAAGTGTATGGTGTTTCCTGAAACATCTAAAAAACAAAGCAACAGAGCCTGGGGCACTTCCACTTATGGTCCTATAGCTTAGGGAAATTAAAATCAAAAAGACACAGCCACCCCAAAGTTTGGGACGGCTCGTTTATGATACAAGTTCAATATCGCAGAAAGCGCAAAATGGATAAAGAAGTTGTGGTACTTACGTACAATGCAATATCACTCAGCAATGACATCTATGTCATCAGGCCCGTAGGAGCATAATGAGTGGATTCAGGTATGATGCTTCTAACTGAAATAAGTCACACAGAAAAAGAAACATCATAAGATATCACTAATACACGGAATGTAAACTTGGCTACACAAGAACTGGATTACAAAACAGAACAGCGTCTCAAATTTAGAAAACCAACTTATGCTTGCTTAAGGGGAAAGGTGAGTTGGGGTGCTGCATAAAACCAGAGATTGAAATGAGCACAGATAAAGTTCCTTAAGCCAAATATGGAATAGACAAGAGCTACTCCTTGCTCAACGAAATGGACTCAACACCCCATATTAAACGCCTAAGAATGTACCTGACTAGTAAGTATCTTAAAACCTATGCATTGCTATGTCTCCGAAAGAGAATCAAGCGTGTGTACACTGGCATAAATGCAGCAGTGATAGGATTGGAGAGGTTCGGTGAGCAAATGAAGACCCTTTGAAGTCATATTGCATGGTACCCATTCCACGGGTCTCCACTCTCCAGCTTTAAGGGATTCTTCCTTCAGCTAAAGCATTCATGTGGAACTCAGAGTATGATAAAACGTGTGATCGGGAGACGTGTTCAAATATGTCTCCGTTCTCGTCCCCTGGTACTCGGGTGCAACATTCCAGATGCTTTACTAACACTCTCCCGACTTGGAGAGTCAGTGCCTTTAACCTCCTGTTTGGCCCAATTTGCAATTTCTGCGGAAGATGAACAGGAATAGGGAGAAGCAATGAGAGACTAGCTGGAGGTGTCTGGACGGGCAAATTTAACTCTCATTTCCCACCAGGAAGAGGAATTAACCAAAGGCTCAGCGTGCCGTGCCGGAACCAGATTAGGGCCTGAAGCAATCCTGCGGTGTTGCGGCCAGCTCACAAGAAAGCGAGTTGAAGAAAGGAGCTCAGGGGCACTGTAATTCACAAACCTGCAGAGTTATAAATGACAGCTATCGTCCAAAAATATACTGAAGTAAGGCTGCCAAGAGGACTTGAAAGCGGGGCAGAATTGCAGGAAACCGATTTCAGGAGGTAGACTGGAATTGCATTTAAAGCATAGGAAAAGAGGCAGGACGTCCACAATGATGCACTTGGCCAAAAAGGGCGTATGCGTTTTTTCCTGAATATATTCAGGAAAAAACGCATACGCCCTTTTTGGCCAACCAAGCAAGCTTGCAAAGGAAATCTGCACTACAATGAAGTCTCACTTCCCCCTGGTCAAAAGGGCCATCTGAAAAAAGTGTAGAATCCAGAAAGGCAGGACAGGCCATGGAGAACTGGGAGCCTTGTTATGCTGATGGGCGGGATGTAAATTGCCAACAGCCACTTGGGAGAAGTGTATGGTGTTTCCTGAAACATCTAAAAAACAAAGCAACAGAGCCTGGGGCACTTCCACTTATGGTCCTATAGCTTAGGGAAATTAAAATCAAAAAGACACAGCCACCCCAAAGTTTGGGACGGCTCTCTTTACAAGAACCTCGTTTACGATACAAGTTCAATATCGCAGAAAGCGCAAAATGGATAAAGAAGTTGTGGTACTTACGTACAATGCAATATCACTCAGCAATGACATCTATGTCATCAGGCCCATAGCAGCATAATGAGTGGATTCAGGTATGATTATTCTAACTGAAATAAGTCACACAGAAAAAGAAACATCATAAGATATCACTAATACACGGAATGTAAACTTGGCTACACAGGAACTGGATTACAAAACAGAACAGGGTCTCAAATTTAGAAAACCAACTTATGCTTGCTTAAGGGGAAAGGTGAGTTGCAGTGCTGCATAAAACCAGAGATTGAAATGAGCACAGATAAAGTTCCTTAAGCCAAATATGGAATAGAAAGAGATACTCCTTGCTCAACGAAATGGACTCAACACCCCATATTAAACGCCTAAGTATGTACCTGACTAGTAAGTAATTTAAAACCTATGGATTGCTATGTCTCCGAAAGAGAATCAAGCGTGTCTACAGGGGCATAAACGCAGCAGTGATAGGATTGGAGAGGTTCGGTGAGCAAATGAAGACCCTTTGAAGTCATATTGCATCGTACCCATTCCACGGGTCTCAACTCTCCAGGTTTAAGGGATTCTTCCTTCAGCTAAAACATGCATGTGGAACCCAGATTATGATCAACCGTGTGATCGGGAGACATGTTGCAATATGTCTCAGTTCTCGTCCCCTGGTACTCGGGTGCAACATTCCAGACGCTCTACTAACTCTCTCCCGACTTGGAGAGTCAGTGCCTTTAACCTCCTGTTTGGCCCACTTTGCAATTTCTGCGGAAAATGAACAGGAATAGGGAGAACCAATGAAAGAGTAGCTGGATGTGTCTGGACGGGCAAATTTAACTCTCATATCCCACCAGGAAGAGGAATTAATCTAAGGGTCAGCGTGCCGTGCCAGAACCAGATTAGGGCCTGAAGCAATCTGTGGTGTTGCGGCCAGCTCACAAGAAAGCGACTTGAAGAAAGGAGCTCAGGGGCACTGTAATTCACAAACCTGCAGAGTTATAAATGACAGCTATCGTCCAAAAATATACTGAAGTAAGGCTGCCAAGAGGACTTGAAAGTGGGGCAGAATTGCAGGAAACCGATTTCAGGAGGTAGACTGGAATTGCATTTAAAGCATAGGAAAAGAGGCAGGACGTCCACAATGATGGACTTGGCCAAAAAGGGCGTATGCGTTTTTCCTGAATATATTCAGGAAAAAACGCATACGCCCTTTTTGGCCAACTAAGCAAGCTTGCAAAGGAAATCTGAACTACAATGAAGTCTCACTTCCCCCCTGTCAAAAGGGCCATCTGAAAAAAGTGTAGAATCCAGAAAGGCAGGACAGGCCATGGAGAACTGGGAGCATGGTTATGCTGATAGGTGGGATATAAATTGCCAACAACCACTCGAGAGAAGTGTATGTTGTTTCCTGAAACATCTAAAAAACAAAGCAACAGAGCCTAGGGCACTTCCACTTATGGTCCTATAGCTTAGGGAAGTTGAAATCAAAAAGACACAGTCACCCCAAAGTTTGTGACGGCTCTGTTTACAAGAACCTCGTTTACTGTACAAGTTCAATATCACAGAAAGTGAAAAATGGATAAAGAATTTGTGGTACTTACGTACAATGCAATATCACTCAGCAATGAAATCTATGTCATCAGGCCCGTAGCAGCATAATGAGTGGATTCAGGTATGATGATTCTAACTGAAATAAGTCACACAGAAAAAGAAACATCATAAGATATCACTAATACACAGAATGTAAACTTGGCTACACAGGAACTGGATTACAAAACAGAACAGGGTCTCAAATTTAGAAAACCAACTTATGCTTGATTAAGGGGAAAGGTGAGTTGGGGTGCTGCATAAAACCAGAGATTGAAATGAGCACAGATAAAGTTCCTTAAGCCAAATATGGAATAGACAAGAGCTACTCCTTGCTCAATGAAATGGACTCAACACCCCATATTAAACGCCTAAGAATGTACCTGACTACTAAGTATCTTAAAACCTATGGATTGCTATGTCTCCGAAAGAGAATCAAGCGTGTGTACACTGGCATAAACGCAGCAGTGATAGGATTGGAGAGGTTCAGTGAGCAAATGAAGACCCTTTGAAGTCATATTGTATGGTACCCATTCCACGGGTCTCCACGCTCCAGCTTTAAGGGATTCTTCTTTCAGCTAAACCATGCCTGTGGAACCCAGAGTATGATCAAACGTGTGATCGGGAGACGTGTTCAAATATGTCTCCGTTCTCGTCCCCTGGTGCTCGGGTGCAACATTCCAGACACTTCACTAACACTCTCCCGACTTGGAGAGTCAGTGCCTTTAACCTCCTGTTTGGCCCAGTTTGGAATTTCTGCGGAAAATGAACAGGATTAGGGAGAACCAATGAGAGACTAGCTGGAGGTGTCTGGACGGGCAAATTTAACTCTCATTTCCCACCAGGAAGAGGAATTAATCTAAGGGTCAGCGTGCCGTGGCAGAACCAGACTAGGGCCTGAAGCAATCTGTGGTGTTGCGGCCAGCTCACAAGAAAGCGACTTGAAGAAAGGAGCTCAGGGGCACAGTATTTCACAAACCTGTAGAGATATAAATGACAGCTATCGTCCAAAAATATACTGAAGTAAGGCTGCCAATAGGACTTGAAAGCGGGGCAGAATTGCAAGAAACCGATTTCAGGAGGTAGACTGGAATTGCATTTAAAGCATAGGAAAAGAGGCAGAACGTCGACAATGATGCACTTGGCCAAAAAGGGCGTATGCGTTTTTTCCTGAATATATTCAGGAAAAAACGCATACGCCCTTTTTGGCCAACCAAGCAAGCTTGCAAAGGAAATCTGCACTACAATGAAGTCTCACTTCCCCTGGTCAAAAGGGCCATCTGAAAACAGTGTAAAATCCAGAAAGGCAGGACAGGCCATGGAGAACTGGGAGCCTTGTTATGCTGATGGGCGGGATGTAAATTGCCAACAGCCACTCTGGAGAAGTGTATGGTGTTTCCTGAAACATCTAAAAAACAAAGCAACAGAGCCTGGGGCACTTCCACTTATGGTCCTAAGCTTAGGGAAATTAAAATCAAAAAGACACAGCCACCCCAAAGTTTGGGACGGCTCTGTTTACAAGAACCTCGTTTATGGTACACGTTCAATATCGCAGAAAGTGAAAAATGGATAAAGAAGTTGTGGTACTTACGTACAATGCAATATCACACAGCAATGAAATCTATGTCATCAGGCCCGTAGCAGCATAATGAGTGGATTCAGGTATGATGCTTCTAACTGAAATAAGTCACACAGAAAAAGAAACATCATAAGATATCACTAATACACGGAATGTAAACTTGGCTACACAAGAACCGGATTACAAAACAGAACAGGGTCTCAAATTTAGAAAACCAACTTATTCTTGCTTAAGGGGAAATGTGAGTTGGGGTGCTGCATAAAACCAGAGATTGAAATGAGCACAGATAAAGTTCCTTAAGCCAAATATGGAATAGACAAGAGCTACTCCTTGCTCAACGAAATGGACTCAACACCCCGTATTAAACGCCTAAGAATGTACCTGACTAGTAAGTATCTTAAAACCTATGGATTGCTATGTCTCCGAAAGAGAATCAAGCGTGTGTACACTGGCATAAAAGCAGCAGTGATAGGATTGGAGAGGTTTGGTGAGCAAATGAAGACCCTTTGAAGTCATATTGCATGGTACTCATTCCACGGGTCTCCACTCTCCAGATTTAAAGGATTCTTCCTTCAGCTAAACCATGCATGTGGAACTCAGAGTATGATCAAACGTGTGCTCGGGAGACGTGTTCAAATATGTCTCCGTTCTCGTCCCCTGGTACTCGGGTGCAACATTCCAGACGCTTTACTAACACTCTCCCGACTTGGAGAGTCAGTGCCTTTAACCTCCTGTTTTGCCCAGTTTGCAATTTCTGCAGAAGATGAACAGGAATAGGGAGAACCAATGAGAGACTAGCTGGAGGTGTCTGGACGGGCAAATTTAACTCTCATTTCCCACAAGGAAGGGAATTAACCAAAGGCTCAGCGTGCCGTGCCGCAACCAGATTAGGGCCTGAAGCAATCCTGCGGTGTTGCGGCCAGCTCACAAGAAAACGAGTTGAAGAAAGGAGCTCAGGGGCACTGTAATTCACAAACCTGCAGAGTTATAAATGACAGCTATCGTCCAAAAATATACTGAAGTCAGGCTGCCAAGAGGACTTGAAAGCGGGGCAGAATTGCAAGAAACCGATTTCAGGAGGTAGGCTGGAATTGCATTTAAAGCATCGGAAAAGAGGCAGAACGTCCACAATGATGCACTTGGCCAAAAAGGGCGTATGCGTTTTTTCCTGAATATATTCAGGAAAAAACGCATACGCCCTTTTTGGCCAACCAAGCAAGCTTGCAAATGAAATCTGCACTACAATGAAGTCTCACTTCCCCCCGGTCAAAAGGGCCATCTGAAAAAAGTGTAAAATCCAGAAAGGCAGGACAGGCCATGGAGAACTGGGAGCCTTGTTATGCTGATGGGCGGGATGTAAATTGCCAACAGCCACTTGGGAGAAGTGTATGGTGTTTCCTGAAACATCTAAAAAACAAAGCAACAGAGCCTGGGGCACTTCCACTTATGGTCCTATAGCTTAGGGAAATTAAAATCAAAAAGACACAGCCACCCCAAAGTTTGGGACGGCTCGTTTATGGTACAAGTTCAATATCGCAGAAAGCGCAAAATGGATAAAGAAGTTGTGGTACTTACGTACAATGCAATATCACTCAGCAATGACATCTATGTCATCAGTCCGGTAGCAGCATAATGAGTGGATTCAGGTATGATGCTTCTAACTTAAATAAGTCACACAGAAATAGAAATATTATAAGATATCTCTAATACACAGAATGTAAACTTGACTACACAGGAACTGGATTACAAAACAGAACAGGGTCTCAAATTTAGAAAACCAACTTACGCTTGCTTAAGGGGAAAGGTGAGTTGTGGTGCTGCATAAAACCAGAGATTGAAATGAGCACAGATAAAGTTCCTTAAGCCAAATATGGAATAGACAAGAGCTACTCCTTGCTCAACGAAATGGACTCAACACCCCGTATTAAACGCCTAAGAATGTACCTGACTAGTAAGTATCTTAAAACCTATGGATTGCTATGTCTCCGAAAGAGAATCAAGCGTGTGTACACTGGCATAAAAGCAGCAGTGATAGGATTGGAGAGGTTTGGTGAGCAAATGAAGACCCTTTGAAGTCATATTGCATGGTACTCATTCCACGGGTCTCCACTCTCCAGATTTAAAGGATTCTTCCTTCAGCTAAACCATGCATGTGGAACTCAGAGTATGATCAAACGTGTGCTCGGGAGACGTGTTCAAATATGTCTCCGTTCTCGTCCCCTGGTACTCGGGTGCAACATTCCAGACGCTTTACTAACACTCTCCCGACTTGGAGAGTCAGTGCCTTTAACCTCCTGTTTTGCCCAGTTTGCAATTTCTGCAGAAGATGAACAGGAATAGGGAGAACCAATGAGAGACTAGCTGGAGGTGTCTGGACGGGCAAATTTAACTCTCATTTCCCACAAGGAAGGGAATTAACCAAAGGCTCAGCGTGCCGTGCCGCAACCAGATTAGGGCCTGAAGCAATCCTGCGGTGTTGCGGCCAGCTCACAAGAAAACGAGTTGAAGAAAGGAGCTCAGGGGCACTGTAATTCACAAACCTGCAGAGTTATAAATGACAGCTATCGTCCAAAAATATACTGAAGTCAGGCTGCCAAGAGGACTTGAAAGCGGGGCAGAATTGCAAGAAACCGATTTCAGGAGGTAGGCTGGAATTGCATTTAAAGCATCGGAAAAGAGGCAGAACGTCCACAATGATGCACTTGGCCAAAAAGGGCGTATGCGTTTTTTCCTGAATATATTCAGGAAAAAACGCATACGCCCTTTTTGGCCAACCAAGCAAGCTTGCAAATGAAATCTGCACTACAATGAAGTCTCACTTCCCCCCGGTCAAAAGGGCCATCTGAAAAAAGTGTAAAATCCAGAAAGGCAGGACAGGCCATGGAGAACTGGGAGCCTTGTTATGCTGATGGGCGGGATGTAAATTGCCAACAGCCACTTGGGAGAAGTGTATGGTGTTTCCTGAAACATCTAAAAAACAAAGCAACAGAGCCTGGGGCACTTCCACTTATGGTCCTATAGCTTAGGGAAATTAAAATCAAAAAGACACAGCCACCCCAAAGTTTGGGACGGCTCGTTTATGGTACAAGTTCAATATCGCAGAAAGCGCAAAATGGATAAAGAAGTTGTGGTACTTACGTACAATGCAATATCACTCAGCAATGACATCTATGTCATCAGTCCGGTAGCAGCATAATGAGTGGATTCAGGTATGATGCTTCTAACTTAAATAAGTCACACAGAAATAGAAATATTATAAGATATCTCTAATACACAGAATGTAAACTTGACTACACAGGAACTGGATTACAAAACAGAACAGGGTCTCAAATTTAGAAAACCAACTTACGCTTGCTTAAGGGGAAAGGTGAGTTGTGGTGCTGCATAAAACCAGAGATTGAAATGAGCACAGATAAAGTTCCTTAAGCCAAATATGGAATAGACAAGAGCTACTCCTTGCTCAACGAAATGGACTCAACACCCCATATTAAACACCTAAGAATGTACCTTACTAGTAAGTATCTTAAAACCTATGGATTGCTATGTCTCCGAAAGAGAATCAAGCGTGTGTACACTGGCATAAACGCAGCAGTGATAGGATTGGAGAGGTTCGGTGAGCAAATGAAGACCCTTTGAAGTCATATTGCATGGTACCCATTCCACGGGTCTCCACTCTCCAAGTTTAAGGGATTCTTCCTTCAGCTAAACAATGCATGTGGAACCCAGAGTATGATCAAACGTGTGATCAGGAGACGTGTTCAAATATGTCTCCGTTCCCGTCCCCTGGTACTCGGGTGCAACATTCCAGACGCTTTACTAACACTCTCCGGACTTAGAGAGTCAGTGCCTTTAACCTCCTGTTTGGCCCAGTTTGCAATTTCTGCGGAAGATGAACAGGAATAGGGAGAAGAAATGAGAGATTAGCTGGAGGTGTCTGGACGGGCAAATTTAACTCTCATTTCCCACCAGGAAGAGCAATTAACCTAAGGGTCAGCGTGCCGTGCCAGAACCAGATTAGGGCCTGAAGCAATCTGTGGTGTTGCGGCCAGCTCACAAGAAAGCGACTTGAAGAAAGGAGCTCAGGGGCACTGTAATTCACAAACCTACAGAGTTATAAATGACAGCTATCGTCCAAAAATATACTGAAGTAAGGCTGCCAAGAGGACTTGAAAGTGGGGCAGAATTGTAGGAAACCGATTTCAGCAGGTAGACTGGAATTGCATTTAAAGCATAGGAAAAGAGGCAGGACGTCCACAATGATGCACCTGGCAAAAAAGGGCATATGCGTTTTTTCCTGAATATATTCAGGAAAAAACGCATACGCCCTTTTTGGCCAACCAAGCAAGCTTGCAAAGGATATCTGCACTACAATGAAGTGTCACTTCCCCCCGTCAAAAGGGCCATCTGAAAAAAGTGTAGAATCCAGAAAGGCAGGACAGGCCATGGAGAACTGGGAGCCTTGTTATGCTGATGGGTGGGATGTAAATTGCCAACAGCCACTTGGGAGAAGTGTATGGTGTTTCCTGAAACATCTAAACAACAAAGCAACAGAGCCTAGGGCACTTCCACTTATGGTCCTATAGCTTAGGGAAATTAAAATCAAAAAGACACAGCCACCCCAAAGTTTGGGACGGCTCTGTTTACAAGAACCTCGTTTATGGTACACGTTCAATATCGCAGAAAGTGAAAAATGGATAAAGAAGTTGTGGTACTTACGTACAATGCAATATCACTCAGCAATGAAATCTATGTCATCAGGCCCCTAGCAGCATAATGAGTGGATTCAGGTATGATGCTTCTAACTGAAATAAGTCACACAGAAAAAGAACATCATAAGATATCACTAATACACGGAATGTAAACTTGGCTACACAAGAACCGGATTACAAAACAGAACAGGGTCTCAAATTTAGAAAACCAACTTATGCTTGCTTAAGGGGAAAGGTGAGTTGGGGTGCTGCATAAAACCAGAGATTGAAATGAGCACAGATAAAGTTCCTTAAGCCAAATATGGAATAGACAAGAGCTACTCCTTGCTCAACGAAATGGACTCAACACCCCGTATTAAACGCCTAAGAATGTACCTGACTAGTAAGTATCTTAAAACCTATGGATTGCTATGTCTCCGAAAGAGAATCAAGCGTGTGTACACTGGCATAAACGCAGCAGTGATAGGATTGGAGAGGTTTGGTGAGCAAATGAAGACCCTTTGAAGTCATATTGCATGGTACTCATTCCACGGGTCTCCACTCTCCAGATTTAAAGGATTCTTCCTTCAGCTAAACCATGCATGTGGAACTCAGAGTATGATCAAACGTGTGCTCGGGAGACGTGTTCAAATATGTCTCCGTTCTCGTGCCCTGGTACTCGGGTGCCACATTCCAGACGCTTTACTAACACTCTCCCGACTTGGAGAGTCAGTGCCTTTAACCTCCTGTTTTGCCCAGTTTGCAATTTCTGCAGAAGATGAACAGGAATAGGGAGAACCAATGAGAGACTAGCTGGAGGTGTCTGGACGGGCAAATTTAACTCTCATTTCCCACAAGGAAGGGAATTAACCAAAGGCTCAGCGTGCCGTGCCGCAACCAGATTAGGGCCTGAAGCAATCCTGCGGTGTTGCGGCCAGCTCACAAGAAAACGAGTTGAAGAAAGGAGCTCAGGGGCACTGTAATTCACAAACCTGCAGAGTTATAAATGACAGCTATCGTCCAAAAATATACTGAAGTCAGGCTGCCAAGAGGACTTGAAAGCGGGGCAGAATTGCAAGAAACCGATTTCAGGAGGTAGGCTGGAATTGCATTTAAAGCATCGGAAAAGAGGCAGAACGTCCACAATGATGCACTTGGCCAAAAAGGGCGTATGCGTTTTTTCCTGAATATATTCAGGAAAAAACGCATACGCCCTTTTTGGCCAACCAAGCAAGCTTGCAAATGAAATCTGCACTACAATGAAGTCTCACTTCCCCCCGGTCAAAAGGGCCATCTGAAAAAAGTGTAAAATCCAGAAAGGCAGGACAGGCCATGGAGAACTGGGAGCCTTGTTATGCTGATGGGCGGGATGTAAATTGCCAACAGCCACTTGGGAGAAGTGTATGGTGTTTCCTGAAACATCTAAAAAACAAAGCAACAGAGCCTGGGGCACTTCCACTTATGGTCCTATAGCTTAGGGAAATTAAAATCAAAAAGACACAGCCACCCCAAAGTTTGGGACGGCTCGTTTATGGTACAAGTTCAATATCGCAGAAAGCGCAAAATGGATAAAGAAGTTGTGGTACTTACGTACAATGCAATATCACTCAGCAATGACATCTATGTCATCAGTCCGGTAGCAGCATAATGAGTGGATTCAGGTATGATGCTTCTAACTTAAATAAGTCACACAGAAATAGAAATATTATAAGATATCTCTAATACACAGAATGTAAACTTGACTACACAGGAACTGGATTACAAAACAGAACAGGGTCTCAAATTTAGAAAACCAACTTACGCTTGCTTAAGGGGAAAGGTGAGTTGTGGTGCGGCATAAAACCAGAGATTGAAATGAGCACAGATTAAGTTCCTTAAGCCAAATATGGAATAGACAAGAGCTACTCCTTGCTCAACGAAATGGACTCAACACCCCATATTAAACACCTAAGAATGTACCTTACTAGTAAGTATCTTAAAACCTATGGATTGCTATGTCTCCGAAAGAGAATCAAGCGTGTGTACACTGGCATAAACGCAGCAGTGATAGGATTGGAGAGGTTCGGTGAGCAAATGAAGACCCTTTGAAGTCATATTGCATGGTACCCATTCCACGGGTCTCCACTCTCCAAGTTTAAGGGATTCTTCCTTCAGCTAAACAATGCATGTGGAACCCAGAGTATGATCAAACGTGTGATCAGGAGACGTGTTCAAATATGTCTCCGTTCCCGTCCCCTGGTACTCGGGTGCAACATTCCAGACGCTTTACTAACACTCTCCGGACTTAGAGAGTCAGTGCCTTTAACCTCCTGTTTGGCCCAGTTTGCAATTTCTGCGGAAGATGAACAGGAATAGGGAGAAGAAATGAGAGATTAGCTGGAGGTGACTGGACGGGCAAATTTAACTCTCATTTCCCACCAGGAAGAGCAATTAACCTAAGGGTCAGCGTGCCGTGCCAGAACCAGATTAGGGCCTGAAGCAATCTGTGGTGTTGCGGCCAGCTCACAAGAAAGCGACTTGAAGAAAGGAGCTCAGGGGCACTGTAATTCACAAACCTACAGAGTTATAAATGACAGCTATCGTCCAAAAATATACTGAAGTAAGGCTGCCAAGAGGACTTGAAAGTGGGGCAGAATTGTAGGAAACCGATTTCAGCAGGTAGACTGGAATTGCATTTAAAGCATAGGAAAAGAGGCAGGACGTCCACAATGATGCACCTGGCAAAAAAGGGCATATGCGTTTTTTCCTGAATATATTCAGGAAAAAACGCATACGCCCTTTTTGGCCAACCAAGCAAGCTTGCAAAGGATATCTGCACTACAATGAAGTGTCACTTCCCCCCGTCAAAAGGGCCATCTGAAAAAAGTGTAGAATCCAGAAAGGCAGGACAGGCCATGGAGAACTGGGAGCCTTGTTATGCTGATGGATGGGATGTAAATTGCCAACAGCCACTTGGGAGAAGTGTATGGTGTTTCCTGAAACATCTAAAAAACAAAGCAACAGAGCCTAGGGCACTTCCACTTATGGTCCTATAGCTTAGGGAAATTAAAATCAAAAAGACACAGCCACCCCAAAGTTTGGGACGGCTCTGTTTACAAGAACCTCGTTTATGGTACACGTTCAATATCGCAGAAAGTGAAAAATGGATAAAGAAGTTGTGGTACTTACGTACAATGCAATATCACTCAGCAATGAAATCTATGTCATCAGGCCCCTAGCAGCATAATGAGTGGATTCAGGTATGATGCTTCTAACTGAAATAAGTCACACAGAAAAAGAAACATCATAAGATATCACTAATACACGGAATGTAAACTTGGCTACACAAGAACCGGATTACAAAACAGAACAGGGTCTCAAATTTAGAAAACCAACTTATGCTTGCTTAAGGGGAAAGGTGAGTTGGGGTGCTGCATAAAACCAGAGATTGAAATGAGCACAGATAAAGTTCCTTAAGCCAAATATGGAATAGACAAGAGCTACTCCTTGCTCAACGAAATGGACTCAACACCCCGTATTAAACGCCTAAGAATGTACCTGACTAGTAAGTATCTTAAAACCTATGGATTGCTATGTCTCCGAAAGAGAATCAAGCGTGTGTACACTGGCATAAACGCAGCAGTGATAGGATTGGAGAGGTTTGGTGAGCAAATGAAGACCCTTTGAAGTCATATTGCATGGTACTCATTCCACGGGTCTCCACTCTCCAGATTTAAAGGATTCTTCCTTCAGCTAAACCATGCATGTGGAACTCAGAGTATGATCAAACGTGTGCTCGGGAGACGTGTTCAAATATGTCTCCGTTCTCGTGCCCTGGTACTCGGGTGCCACATTCCAGACGCTTTACTAACACTCTCCCGACTTGGAGAGTCAGTGCCTTTAACCTCCTGTTTTGCCCAGTTTGCAATTTCTGCAGAAGATGAACAGGAATAGGGAGAACCAATGAGAGACTAGCTGGAGGTGTCTGGACGGGCAAATTTAACTCTCATTTCCCACAAGGAAGGGAATTAACCAAAGGCTCAGCGTGCCGTGCCGCAACCAGATTAGGGCCTGAAGCAATCCTGCGGTGTTGCGGCCAGCTCACAAGAAAGCGAGTTGAAGAAAGGAGCTCAGGGGCACTGTAATTCACAAACCTGCAGAGTTATAAATGACAGCTATCGTCCAAAAATATACTGAAGTCAGGCTGCCAAGAGGACTTGAAAGCGGGGCAGAATTGCAAGTAACCGATTTCAGGAGGTAGGCTGGAATTGCATTTAAAGCATCGGAAAAGAGGCAGAACGTCCACAATGATGCACTTGGCCAAAAAGGGCATATGCGTTTTTTCCTGAATATATTCAGGAAAAAACGCATACGCCCTTTTTGGCCAACCAAGCAAGCTTGCAAAGGAAATCTGCACTACAATGAAGTCTCACTTCCCCCCGGTCAAAAGGGCCATCTGAAAACAGTGTAAAATCCAGAAAGGCAGGACAGGCCATGGAGAACTGGGAGCCTTGTTATGCTGATGGGCGGGATGTAAATTGCCAACAGCCACTTGGGAGAAGTGTATGGTGTTCCCTGAAACATCTAAAAAACAAAGCAACAGAGCCTAGGGCACTTCCACTTATGGTCCTATAGCTTAGGGAAATTAAAATCAAAAAGACACAGCCACCCCAAAGTTTGGGACGGCTCGTTTATGGTACAAGTTCAATATCGCAGAAAGCGCAAAATGGATAAAGAAGTTGTGGTACTTACGTACAATGCATTATCACTCAGCAATGACATCTATGTCATCAAGCCCGTAGCAGCATAATGAGTGGATTCAGGTATGATGCTTCTAACTGAAATAAGTCACACAGAAAAAGAAACATCATAAGATATCACTAATAAACGGAATGTAAACTTGGCTACACAAGAACTGGATTACAAAACAGAACAGGGTCTCAAATTTAGAAAACCAACTTATGCTTGCTTAAGGGGAAAGGTGAGTTGGGGTGCTGCATAAAACCAGAGATTGAAATGAGCACAGATAAAGTTCCTTAAGCCAAATATGGAATAGACAAGAGCTACTCCTTGCTCAACG
Organism: Lagenorhynchus albirostris; assembly: GCF_949774975.1. Classification (NCBI taxonomy): domain Eukaryota; kingdom Metazoa; phylum Chordata; class Mammalia; order Artiodactyla; family Delphinidae; genus Lagenorhynchus; species Lagenorhynchus albirostris. The sequence continues at coordinate 112,128 of NW_026783396.1, read as the reverse complement.
AAATGGACTCAACACCCCATATTAAACGCCTAAGAATGTACCTGACTAGTAAGTATCTTAAAACCAATGGATTGCTATGTCTCCGAAAGAGAATCAAGCGTGTGTACACTGGCATAAACGCAGCAGTGATAGGATTGGAGAGGTTCGGTGAGCAAATGAAGACACTTTGCAGTCATATTGCATGGTACCCATTCCACGGGTCTCCACTCTCCAGCTTTAAGGGATTCTTCCTTTAGCTAAAGCATGCATGTGGAACCCAGAGTATGATCAAACGTGTGATCGGGAGACGTGTTCAAATATGTCTCCGTTCTCGTCCCCTGGTACTCTGGTGCAACATTCCAGACGCTTTACTAACACTCTCCCGACTTGCAGAGTCAGTGCCTTTAACCTCCTGTTTGGACCAGTTTCCAAATTCTGCGGAAGATGAACAGGAATAGGGAGAACCAATGAGAGACTAGCTGGAGGTGTCTGGACGGGCAAATTTAACTCTCATTTCCCACCAGGAAGAGGAATTAACCAAAGGCTCAGCGTGCCGTGCCGGAATCAGATTAGGGCCTGAAGCAATCCTGCGGTGTTGCGCCCAGCTCACAAGAAAGCCAGTTGAAGAAAGGAGCTCAGGGGCACTGTAATTCACAAACATGCAGAGTTATAAATGACAGCTATTGTCCAAAAATATACTGAAGTAAGGCTGCCAAGAGGACTTCAAAGCGGGGCAGAATTGCAGGAAACCGATTTCAGGAGGTAGACTGGAATTGCATATAAAGCATAGGAAAAGAGGCAGAACGTCGACAATGATGCACTTGGCCAAAAAGAGCGTATGCGTTTTTTCCTGAATATATTCAGTAAAAAACGCATACGTCCTTTTTGGCCAACCAATCAAGCTTGCAAAGGAAATCTGCACTACAATGAAGTCTCACTTCCCCCTGGTCAAAAGGGCCATCTGAAAAAAGTGTAAAATCCAGAAAGGCAGGACAGGCCATGGAGAACTGGGAGCCTTGTTATGCTGATGGGCGGAATGTAAATTGCCAACAGCCACTCTGGAGAAGTGTATGGTGTTTCCTGAAACATCTAAAAAACAAAGCAACAGAGCCTGGGGCACTTCCACTTATGGTCCTATAGCTTAGGAAAATTAAAATCAAAAAGACACAGCCACCCCAAAGTTTGGGACGGCTCGTTTACGGTACGAGTTCAATATCGCAGAAAGCGCAAAATGGATAAAGAAGTTGTGGTACTTACGTACACTGCAATATCACTCAGAAATGACATCTATGTCATCAGGCCCGTAGCAGCATAATGAGTGGATTCAGGTATGATGCTTCTAACTGAAATAAGTCACACAGAAAAAGAAACATCATAAGATATCACTAATACACGGAATGTAAACTTGGCTACACAAGAACTGGATTACAAAACAGAACAGGGTCTCAAATTTAGAAAACCAACTTATGCTTGCTTAAGGGGAAAGGTGAGTTGGGGTTCTGCATAAAACAAGAGATTGAAATGAGCACAGATAAGTTCCTTAAGCCAAATATGGAATAGACAAGAGCTACTCCTTGCTCAACGAAATGGACTCAACACCCCATATTAAACGCCTAAGAATGTACCTGACTAGTAAGTATCTTAAAACCTATGGATTGCTATGTCTCCGAAAGAGAATCAAGCGTGTGTACACTGGCATAAACGCAGCAGTGATAGGATCGGAGAGGTTCGGTGAGCAAATGAAGACACTTTGCAGTCATATTGCATGGTACCCATTCCACGGGTCTCCACTCTCCAGCTTTAAGGGATTCTTCCTTCAGCTAAAGCATGCATGTGGAACCCAGAGTATGATCAAACGTGTGATCGGGAGACGTGTTCCAATATGTCTCCATTCTCGTCCCCTGGTACTCGGGTGCAACATTCCAGACGCTTTACTAACACTCTCCCCACTTGGAGAGTCAGTGCCTTTAACCTCCTGTTTGGCCCAGTTTGCAATTACTGCGGAAGATGAACAGGAATAGGGAGAACCAATGAGAGACTAGCTGGAGGTGTCTGGACGGGCAAATTTAACTCTCATTTCCCACCAGGAAGGGAATTAACCAAAGGCTCAGCGTGCCATGCCGCAACCAGATTAGGACCTGAAGCAACTGCGGTGTTGCGGCCAACTCACAAGAAAGAGAGTTGAAGAAAGTAGCTCAGGGGCACTGTAATTCACAAACCTGCAGAGTTATAAATGACAGCTATCGTCCAAAAATATACTGAAGTAAGGCTGCCAAGAGGAGTTGAAAGCGGGGCAGAATTGCAGGAAACCGATTTCAGGAGGTAGACTGGAATTGCATTTAAAGCATAGGAAAAGAGGCAGGACGTCCACAATGATGCACTTGGCCAAAAATGGCATATGCGTTTTTCCTGAATATATTCAGGAAAAAACGCATACGCCCTTTGTGGCCAACCAAGCAAGCTTGCAAAGGAAATCTGCACTACAATGAAGTCTCACTTCCCCCTGGTCAAAAGGGCCATCTGAAAAAAGTGTAAAATCCAGAAAGGCAGGAAAGGCCATGGAGAACTGGGAGCCTTGTTATGCTGATGGGCGGGATGTAAATTGCCAACAGCCACTCGGGAGAAGTGTATGGTGTTTCCTGAAACATCTAAAAAACAAAGCAACAGAGCCAGGGGCACTTCCACTTATGGTCCTATAGCTTAGGGAAATTAAAATAAAAAAGACACAGCCACCCCAAAGTTTGGGACGGCTCGTTTACGATACAAGTTCAATATCGCAGTAAGTGCAAAATGGATAAAGAAGTTGTGGTACTTACGTACAATGCCATATCACTCGGCAATGACATCTATGTCATCAGGCCCGTAGCAGCATAATGAGTGGATTCAGGTATGATGATTCTAACTGAAATAAGTCACAAAGAAAAAGAAACATCATAAGATATCACTAATACACAGAATGTAAACTTGGCTACACAAGAACTGGATTACAAAACAGAACAGGGTCTCAAATTTAGAAAGCCAACTTATGCTTGCTTAAGGGGAAAGGTGAGTTGGGGTTCTGCATAAAACAAGAGATTGAAATGAGCACAGATAAAGTTCCTTAAGCCAAATATGGAATAGACAAGAGCTACTCCTTGCTCAACGAAATGGACTCAACACCCCATATTAAACGCCTAAGAATGTACCTGACTAGTAAGTATCTTAAAACCTATGGATTGCTATGTCTCCGAAAGAGAATCAAGCGTGTGTACACTGGCATAAACGCAGCAGTGATAGGATTGGAGAGGTTCGGTGAGCAAATGAAGACCCTTTGAAGTCATATTGCATGGTACCCATTCCACGGGTCTCCACTCTCCAGCTTTAAGGGATTCTTCCTTCAGCTAAACCATGCATGTGGAACTCAGAGTATGATCAAACGTGTGCTCGGGAGACGTGTTTAAATACGTCTCCGTTCTCGTGCCCTGGTACTCGGGTGCAACATTCCAGACGCTTTACTAACACTCACCCGACTTGGAGAGTCAGTGCCTTTAACCTCCTGTTTGGCCCAGTTTGCAATTTCTGCGGAAGATGAACAGGAATAGGGAGAACCAATGAGAGACTAGCTGGAGGTGTCTGGACGGGCAAATTTAACTCTCATTTCCCACCAGGAAGGGAATTAACCAAAGGCTCAGCATGCTGTGCCGGATCCAGATTAGGGCCTGAAGCAATCCTGCGGTGTTGCGGCCAGCTCACAAGAAAGCGAGTTGAAGAAAGGAGCTCAGGGGCACTGTAATTCACAAACCTGCAGAGTTATAAATGACAGCTATCGTCCAAAAATATACTGAAGTAAGACTGCCAAGAGGACTTGAAAGCGGGGCAGAATTGCAAGAAACCGATTTCAGGAGGTAGGCTGGAATTGCATTTAAAGCATAGGAAAAGAGGCAGGACGTCCACAATGATGCACTTGGCCAAAAAGGGCGTATGCGTTTTTTCCTGAATATATTCAGGAAAAAACGCATACGCCCTTTTTGGCCAACCAAGCAAGCTTGCAAATGAAATCTGCACTACAATGAAGTCTCACTTCCCCCTGGTCAAAAGGGCCATCTGAAAAAAGTGTAAAATCCAGAAAGGCAGAACAGGCCATGGAGAACTGGGAGCCTTGTTATGCTGATGGGCGGGATGTAAATTGCCAACAGCCACTTGGGAGAAGTGTATGGTGTTTCCTGAAACATCTAAAAAACAAAGCAACAGAGCCTAGGGCACTTCCACTTATGGTCCTATAGCTTAGGGAAATTAAAATCAAAAAGACACAGCCACCCCAAAGTTTGGGACGGCTCGTTTACGGTACAAGTTCAATATCGCAGAAAGCGCAAAATGGATAAAGAAGTTGTGGTACTTACGTACAATGCATTATCACTCAGCAATGACATCTATGTCATCAGGCCCGTAGCAGCATAATGAGTGGATTCAGGTATGATGCTTCTAACTGAAATAAGTCACACAGAAAAAGAAACATCATAAGATATCACTAATACACGGAATGTAAACTTGGCTACACAAGAACTGGATTACAAAACAGAACAGGGTCTCAAATTTAGAAAACCAACTTATGCTTGCTTAAGGGGAAAGGTGAGTTGGGGTGCTGCATAAAACCAGAGATTGAAATGAGCACAGATAAAGTTCCTTAAGCCAAAAATGTAATAGACAAGAGCTACTCCTTGCTCAACGAAATGGACTCAATACCCCATATTAAACGCCTAAGAATGTACGTGAGTAGTAAGTTAAAACCTATGGATTGCTATGTCTCCGAAAGAGAATCAAGCGTGTGTACAGGGGCATAAACGCAGCAGTGATAGGATTGGAGAAGTTCGGTGAGCAAATGAAGACCCTTTGAAGTCATATTGCATGGTACCCATTCCACGGGTCTCCACTCTCCAGCTTTAAGGGATTCTTCCTTCAGCTAAACCATGCATGTGGAACCCAGAGTATGATCAAACGTGTGATCGGGAGACGTGTTCAAATATGTCTCCATTCTCGTCCCCTGGTACTCGGGTGCAACATTCCAGATGCTTTACTAACACTCTCCCGACTTGGAGAGTCAGTGCCTTTAACCTCCTGTTTGGCCCAGTTTGCAATTTCTGCGGAAGATGAACCGGAATAGGGAGAACCAATGAGAGACTAGCTGGAGGTGTCTGGACGGGCAAATTTAACTCTCATTTCCCACCAGGAAGAGCAATTAACCAAAGGCTCAGCGTGCCGTGCCGGAACCAGATTAGGGCCTGAAGCAATCCTGCGGTGTTGCGGGCAGCTCACAAGAAAGCGAGTTGAAGAAAGGAGCTCAGGGGCACTGTAATTCACAAACCTGCAGAGTTATAAATGACAGCTATCGTCCAAAAATATACTGAAGTAAGGCTGTCAAGAGGACTTGAAAACGGGGCAGAATTGCAGGAAACCGATTTCAGGAGGTAGACTGGAATTGCATTTAAAGCATAGGAAAAGAGGCAGAACGTCGAAAATGATGCACTTGGCCAAAAAGGGCGTATGCGTTTTTTCCTGAATATATTCAGGAAAAACGCATACGCACTTTTTGGCCAACCAAGCAAGCTTGCAAAGGAAATCTGCACTACAATGAAGTCTCACTTCCCACTGGTCAAAAGGGCCATCTGAAAAAAGTGTAAAATCCAGAAAGGCAGGACAGGCCATGGAGAACTGGGAGCCTTGTTATGCTGATGGGCGGGATGTAAATTGCCAACAGCCACTCGGGAGAAGTGTATGGTGTTTCCTGAAACATCTAAAAAACAAAGCAACAGAGCCTGGGGCACTTCCACTTATGGTCCTATAGCTTAGGGAAATTAAAATCAAAAAGACACAGCCACCCCAATGTTTGGGACGGCTCGTTTACAGTACAAGTTCAATATCGCAGAAAGCGCAAAATGGATAAAGAAGTTGTGGTACTTACGTACAATGCAATATCACTCAGCAATGACATCTATGTCATCAGGCCCGTAGCAGCATAATGAGTGGATTCAGGTATGATGCTTCTAACTGAAATAAGTCACACAGAAAAAGAAACATCATAAGATATCACTAATACACAGAAAGTAAACTTGGCTACACAGGAACTGGATTACAAAACAAAACAGGGTCTCACATTTAGAAAACCAACTTATGCTTGCTTAAGGGGAAAGGTGAGTTGGGGTGCTGCATAAAACCCGAGATTGAAATGAGCACAGATAAAGTTCCTTAAGCCAAATATGGAATAGAAAGATATACTCCTTGCTCAACGAAATGGACTCAACACCCCATATTAAACGCCTAAGTATGTACCTGACTAGTAAGTAATTTAAAACCTATGGATTGCTATGTCTCCGAAAGAGAATCAAGCGTGTGTACAGGGGCATAAACGCAGCAGTGATAGGATTGGAGAGGTTCGGTGAGCAAATGAAGACCCTTTGAAGTCATATTGCATGGTACCCATTCCACGGGTCTCAACTCTCCAGGTTTAAGGGATTCTTCCTTCAGCTAAAACATGCATGTGGAACCCAGATTATGATCAACCGTGTGATCGGGAGACATGTTGCAATATGTCTCAGTTCTCGTCCCCTGGTACTCGGGTGCAACATTCCAGATGCTCTACTAACTCTCTCCCGACTTGGAGAGTCAGTGCCTTTAACCTCCTGTTTGGCCCAGTTTGCAATTTCTGCGGAAAATGAACAGGAATAGGGAGAACTAATGAAAGAGTAGCTGGATGTGTCTGGACGGGCAAATTTAACTCTCATATCCCACCAGGAAGAGGAATTAATCTAAGGATCAGCGTGCCGTGCCAGAACCAGCTTAGGTCCTGAAGCAATCTGTGGTGTTGCGGCCAGCTCACAAGAAAGCGACTTGAAGAAAGGAGCTCAGGGGCACTGTAATTCACAAACCTGCAGAGTTATAAATGACAGCTATCGTCCAAAAATATACTGAAGTAAGGCTGCCAAGAGGACTTGAAAGTGGGGCAGAATTGCAGGAAACCGATTTCAGGAGGTAGACTGGAATTGCATTTAAAGCATAGGAAAAGAGGCAGGACGTCCACAATGATGGACTTGGCCAAAAAGGGCGTATGCGTTTTTCCTGAATATATTCAGGAAAAAACGCATACGCCCTTTTTGGCCAACTAAGCAAGCTTGCAAAGGAAATCTGAACTACAATGAAGTCTCACTTCCCCCCTGTCAAAAGGGCCATCTGAAAAAAGTGTAGAATCCAGAAAGGCAGGACAGGCCATGGAGAACTGGGAGCATGGTTATGCTGATGGGTGGGATATAAATTGCCAACAACCACTCGAGAGAAGTGTATGTTGTTTCCTGAAACATCTAAAAAACAAAGCAACAGAGCCTAGGGCACTTCCACTTATGGTCCTATAGCTTAGGGAAGTTAAAATCAAAAAGACACAGTCACCCCAAAGTTTGGGACGGCTCTGTTTACAAGAACCTCGTTTACTGTACAAGTTCAAAATCACAGAAAGTGAAAAATTGATAAAGAATTTGTGGTACTTACGTATAATGCAATATCACTCAGCAATGAAATCTATGTCATCAGGCCCGTAGCAGCATAATGAGTGGATTCAGGTATGATGATTCTAACTGAAATAAGTCACAAAGAAAAAGAAACATCATAAGATATCACTAATACACAGAATGTAAACTTGGCTACACAGGAACTGGATTACAAAACAGAACAGGGTCTCAAATTTAGAAAACCAACTTATGCTTGCTTAAGGGGAAAGGTGAGTTGCGGTGCTGCATAAAACCAGAGATTGAAATGAGCACAGATAAAGTTCCTTAAGCCAAATATGGAATAGACAAGAGCTACTCCTTGCTCAATGAAATGGACTCAACACCCCATATTAAACGCCTAAGAATGTACCTGACTACTAAGTATCTTAAAACCTATGGATTGCTATGTCTCCGAAAGAGAATCAAGCGTGTGTACACTGGCATAAACGCAGCAGTGATAGGATTGGAGAGGTTCAGTGAGCAAATGAAGACCCTTTGAAGTCATATTGTATGGTACCCATTCCACGGGTCTCCACGCTCCAGCTTTAAGGGGTTCTTCTTTCAGCTAAACCATGCCTGTGGAACCCAGAGTATGATCAAACGTGTGATCGGGAGACGTGTTCAAATATGTCTCCGTTCTCGTCCCCTGGTGCTCGGGTGCAACATTCCAGACACTTTACTAACACTCTCCCGACTTGGAGAGTCAGTGCCTTTAACCTCCTGTTTGGCCCAGTTTGGAATTTCTGCGGAAAATGAACAGGATTAGGGAGAACCAATGAGAGACTAGCTGGAGGTGTCTGGACGGGCAAATTTAACTCTCATTTCCCACCAGGAAGAGGAATTAATCTAAGGGTCTGCGTGCCGTGCCAGAACCAGACTAGGGCCTGAAGCAATCTGTGGTGTTGCGGCCAGCTCACAAGAAAGCGACTTGAAGAAAGGAGCTCAGGGGCACTGTAATTCACAAACCTGCAGAGTTATAAATGACAGCTATCGTCCAAAAATATACTGAAGTAAGGCTGCCAAGAGGACTTGAAAGTGGGGCAGAATTGCAGGAAACCGATTTCAGGAGGTAGACTGGAATTGCATTTAAAGCATAGGAAAAGAGGCAGGACGTCCACAATGATGCACTTGGCCAAAAAGGGCGTATGCGTTTTTCCTGAATATATTCAGGAAAAAACGCATACGCCCTTTTGGCCAACCAAGCAAGCTTGCAAAGGAAATCTGCACTACAAAGAAGTCTCACTTCCCCCCTGTCAAAAGGGCCATCTGAAAAAAGTGTAGAATCCAGAAAGGCAGGACAGGCCATGGAGAACTGGGAGCCTTGTTATGCTGATGGGCGGGATGTAAATTGCCAACAGCCACTCGGGAGAAGCGTATGGTGTTTCCTGAAACATCTAAAAAACAAAGCAACAGAGCCTAGGGCACTTCCACTTATGGTCCTATAGCTTAGGGAAATTAAAATCAAAAAGACACAGCCACCCCAAAGTTTGGGACGGCTCTGTTTACAAGAACCCCGTTTACGGTACATGTTCAATATCGCAGAAAGTGAAAAATGGATAAAGAAGTTGTGGTACTTACGTACAATGCAATATCACTCAGCAATGACATCTATGTCATCAGGCCCATAGCAGCATAATGAGTGGATTCAGGTATGATGATTCTAACTGAAATAAGTCACACAGAAAAAGAAACATCATAAGATATCACTAATACACGGAATGTAAACTTTCCTACACAGGAACTGGATTACAAAACAGAACAGGGTCTCAAATTTAGAAAACCAACTTATGCTTGCTTAAGGGGAAAGGTGAGTTGGGGTGCTGCATAAAACCAGAGATTGAAATAAGCACAGATAAAGTTCCTTAAGCTAAAAATGTAATAGACAAGAGCTACACATTGCTCAAAGAAATGGACTCAACACCCCATATTAAACGCCTAAGAATGTACGTGACTAGTAAGTTAAAACCTATGGATTGCTATGTCTCTGAAAGAGAATCAAGCGTGTGTACACTGGCATAAACGCAGCAGTGATAGGATTGGAGAGGTTCGGTGAGCAAATGAAGACCCTTTGAAGTCATATTGCATGGTACCCATTCCACGGGTCTCCACTCTCCAGCTTTAAGGGATTCTTCCTTCAGCTAAACCATGCATGTGGAACACAGAGTATGATCAAACGTGTGATCGGGAGACGTGTTCAAATATTTCTCCGTTCTCGTCCCCTGGTACTCGGGTGCAACTTTCCAGATGCTTTGCTAACACTCTCCCGACTTGCAGGGTCAGTGCCTTTAACCTCCTGTTTGGCCCAGTTTGCAATTTCTGCGGAAGATGAACAGGAATAGGGAGAACCAATGAGAGACTAGCTGGAGGTGTCTGGACGGGCAAATTTAACTCTCATTTCCCACCAGGAAGAGGAATTAACCAAAGGCTCAGCGTGCCGTGCCGGAACCAGATTACTGCCTGAAGCAATCCTGCGGTGTTGCGGCCAGCTCACAAGAAAGCGAGTTGAAGAAAGGAGCTCAGGGGCACTGTAATTCACAAACCTGCAGAGATATAAATGACAGCTATCGTCCAAAAATATACTGAAGTAAGGCTGCCAAGAGGACTTGAAAGCGGGGCAGAATTGCAGGAAACCGATTTCAGGAGGTAGGCTGGAATTGCATTTAAAGCATAGGAAAAGAGGCAGAACGTCGACAATCATGCACTAGGCCAAAAAGGGCGTATGCGTTTTTTCCTGAATATATTCAGGAAAAAACGCATACGCCCTTTTTGGCCAACCATGCAAGCTTGCAAGGGAAATCTGCACTACAATGTAGTCTCACTTTCCCCCGGTCAAAAGGGCCATCTGAAAAAAGTGTAAAATCCAGAAAGGCAGGACAGGCCATGGAGAACTGGAAGCCTTGTTATGCTGATGGGCGGGATGTAAATTGCCAACAGCCACTCGGGAGAAGTGTATGGTGTTTCCTGAAACATCTAAAAAACAAAGCAGCAGAGACTGGGGCACTTCCACTGATGGTCCTATAGCTTAGGGAAATAAAAATCAAAAAGACACAGCCACCCCAAAGTTTGGGACGGCTCTGTTTACAAGAACCTCGTTTATGCTACAAGTTCAATATCGCAGAAAGTGAAAAATGGATAAAGAAGTTGTGGTACTTACGTACAATGCAATATCACTCAGCAATGAAATCTATGTCATCAGGCCCGTAGCAGCATAATGAGTGGATTCAGGTATGATTATTCTAACTGAAATAAGTCACACAGAAAAAGAAACATCATAAGATATCACTAATACACAGAATGTAAACTTGGCTACACAGGAACTGGATTACAAAACAGAACAGGGTCTCAAATTTAGAAAACCAACTTATGCTTGATTAAGGGGAAAGGTGAGTTGGGGTGCTGCATAAAACCAGAGATTGAAATGAGCACAGATAAAGTTCCTTAAGCCAAATATGGAATAGACAAGAGCTACTCCTTGCTCAATGAAATGGACTCAACACCCCATATTAAACGCCTAAGAATGTACCTGACTACTAAGTATCTTAAAACCTATGGATTGCTATGTCTCCGAAAGAGAATCAAGCGTGTGTACACTGGCATAAACGCAGCAGTGATAGGATTGGAGAGGTTCAGTGAGCAAATGAAGACCCTTTGAAGTCATATTGTATGGTACCCATTCCACGGGTCTCCACGCTCCAGCTTTAAGGGATTCTTCTTTCAGCTAAACCATGCCTGTGGAACCCAGAGTATGATCAAACGTGTGATCGGGAGACGTGTTCAAATATGTCTCCGTTCTCGTCCCCTGGTGCTCGGGTGCAACATTCCAGACACTTTACTAACACTCTCCCGACTTGGAGAGTCAGTGCCTTTAACCTCCTGTTTGGCCCAGTTTGGAATTTCTGCGGAAAATGAACAGGATTAGGGAGAACCAATGAGAGACTAGCTGGAGGTGTCTGGACGGGCAAATTTAACTCTCATTTCCCACCAGGAAGAGGAATTAATCTAAGGGTCAGCGTGCCGTGGCAGAACCAGACTAGGGCCTGAAGCAATCTGTGGTGTTGCGGCCAGCTCACAAGAAAGCGACTTGAAGAAAGGAGCTCAGGGGCACAGTAATTCACAAACCTGTAGAGATATAAATGACAGCTATCGTCCAAAAATATACTGAAGTAAGGCTGCCAATAGGACTTGAAAGCGGGGCAGAATTGCAGGAAACCGATTTCAGGAGGTAGACTGGAATTGCATTTAAAGCATAGGAAAAGAGGCAGAACGTCGACAATGATGCACTTGGCCAAAAAGGGCGTATGCGTTTTTTCCTGAATATATTCAGGAAAAAACCATACGCACTTTTTGGCCAACCAAGCAAGCTTGCAAAGGAAATCTGCACTACAATGAAGTCTCACTTCCCCCTGGTCAAAAGGGCCATCTGAAAACAGTGTAAAATCCAGAAAGGCAGGACAGGCCATGGAGAACTGGGAGCCTTGTTATGCTGATGGGTGGGATGTAAATTGCCAACAGCCACTCGGGAGAAGTGTATGGTGTTTCCTGAAACATCTAAAAAACAAAGCAACAGAGCCTGGGGCACTTCCACTTATGGTCCTATAGCTTAGGGAAATTAAAATCAAAAAGACACAGCCACCCCAAAGTTTGGGAAGGCTCATTTACGATACAAGTTCAATATCGCAGAAAGCGCAAAATGGATAAAGAAGTTGTGGTACTTACGTACAATGCCATATCACTCGGCAATGACATCTATGTCATCAGGCCCGTAGCAGCATAATGAGTGGATTCAGGTATGATGCTTCTAACTGAAATAAGTTACACAGAAAAACAAACATCATAAGATATCCCTAATACACGGAATGTAAACTTGGCTACACAAGAACTGGATTACAAAACAGAACAGGGTCTCAAATTTAGAAAACCAACTTATGCTTGCTTAAGGGGAAAGGTGAGTTGGGGTGCTGCATAAAACCAAGATTCTAATGAGCACAGATAAAGTTCCTTAAGCCAAATATGGAATAGACAAGAGCTACTCCTTGCTCAACGAAATGGACTCAACACCCCATATTAAACACCTAAGAATGTACCTGACTAGTAAGTATCTTAAAACCTATGGATTGCTATGTCTCCGAAAGAGAATCAAGCGTGTGTACACTGGCATAAACGCAGCAGTGATAGGATTGGAGAGGTTCGGTGAGCAAATGAAGACCCTTTGAAGTCATATTGCATGGTACCCATTCCACGGGTCTCCACTCTACAAGTTTAAGGGATTCTTCCTTCAGCTAAACAATGCATGTGGAACCCAGAGTATGATCAAACGTGTGATCAGGAGACGTGTTCAAATATGTCTCCGTTCTCGTCCCCTGGTACTCGGGTGCAACATTCCAGACACTTTACTAACACTCTCCGGACTTAGAGAGTCAGTGCCTTTAACCTACTGTTTGGCCCAGTTTGCAATTTCTGCGGAAGATGAACAGGAATAGGGAGAACCAATGAGAGATTAGCTGGAGGTGTCTGGACGGGCAAATTTAACTCTCATTTCCCACCAGGAAGAGGAATTAACCTAAGGGTCAGCGTGCCGTGCCGGAACCAGATTAGGGCCTGAAGCAATCTGTGGTGTTGCGGCGAGCTCACAAGAAAGCGACTTGAAGAAAGGAGCTCAGGGGCACTGTAATTCACAAACCTACAGAGTTATAAATGACAGCTATCGTCCAAAAATATACTGAAGTAAGGCTGCCAAGAGGACTTGAAAGCGGGGGAGAATTGCAGGAAACCGATTTCAGGAGGTAGACTGGAATTGCATTTAAAGCATAGGAAAAGAGGCAGAACGTCCACAATGATGCACTTGGCCAAAAAGGGCGTATGCGTTTTTTCCTGAATATATTCAGGAAAAAACGCATACGCCCTTTTTGGCCAACCAAGCAAGCTTGCAAAGGAAATCTGCACTACAGTGAAGTCTCACTTCCCCGCGGTCAAAAGGGCCATCTGAAAAAAGTGTAAAATCCAGAAAGGCAGGACAGGCCATGGAGAACTGGGAGCCTTGTTACGCTGATGGGCGGGATGTAAATTGCCAACAGCCACTCGGAAGAAGTGTATGGTGTTTCCTGAAACATCTAAAAAACAAAGCAACAGAGCCTAGGGCACTTCCACTTATGGTCCTATAGCTTAGGGAAATTAAAATCAAAAGACACAGCCACCCCAAAGGTTGGGACGGCTCTGTTTACAAGAACCTGGTTTACGGTACAAGTTCAATATCGCAGAAAGTGAAAAATGGATAAAGAAGTTGTGGTACTTACGTACAATGCAATATCACTCAGCAATGAAATCTATGTCATCAGCCCCGTAGCAGCATAATGAGTGGATTCAGGTATGATGATTCTAACTGAAATAAGTCACACAGGAAAAGAAACATCATAAGATATCACTAATACACGGAATGTAAACTTGGCTACATAGGAACTGAATTACAAAACAGAACAGGGTCTCAAATTTAGAAAACCAACTTATGCTTGCTTAAGGGGAAAGGTGAGTTGGGGTGCTGCATAAAACCAGAGATTGAAATGAGCACAGATAAAGTTCCTTAAGCCAAATATGGAATAGACAAGAGCTACTCCTTGCTCAACGAAATGGACTCAACACCCCGTATTAAACGCCTAAGAATGTACCTGACTAGTAAGTATCTTAAAACCTATGCATTGCTATGTCTCCGAAAGAGAATCAAGCGTGTGTACACTGGCATAAATGCAGCAGTGATAGGATTGGAGAGGTTCGGTGAGCAAATGAAGACCCTTTGAAGTCATATTGCATGGTACCCATTCCACGGGTCTCCACTCTCCAGCTTTAAGGGATTCTTCCTTCAGCTAAAGCATTCATGTGGAACTCAGAGTATGATAAAACGTGTGATCGGGAGACGTGTTCAAATATGTCTCCGTTCTCGTCCCCTGGTACTCGGGTGCAACATTCCAGACGCTTTACTAACACTCTCCCGACTTGGAGAGTCAGTGCCTTTAACCTCCTGTTTGGCCCAATTTGCAATTTCTGCGGAAGATGAACAGGAATAGGGAGAAGCAATGAGAGACTAGCTGGAGGTGTCTGGACGGGCAAATTTAACTCTCATTTCCCACCAGGAAGAGGAATTAACCAAAGGCTCAGCGTGCCGTGCCGGAACCAGATTAGGGCCTGAAGCAATCCTGCGGTGTTGTGGCCAGCTCACAAGAAAGCGAGTTGAAGAAAGGAGCTCAGGGGCACTGTAATTCACAAACCTGCAGAGTTATAAATGACAGCTATCGTCCAAAAATATACTGAAGTAAGGCTGCCAAGAGGACTTGAAAGCGGGGCAGAATTGCAGGAAACCGATTTCAGGAGGTAGACTGGAATTGCATTTAAAGCATAGGAAAAGAGGCAGGACGTCCACAATGATGCACTTGGCCAAAAAGGGCGTATGCGTTTTTTCCTGAATATATTCAGGAAAAAACGCATACGCCCTTTTTGGCCAACCAAGCAAGCTTGCAAAGGAAATCTGCACTACAATGAAGTCTCACTTCCCCCTGGTCAAAAGGGCCATCTGAAAAAAGTGTAGAATCCAGAAAGGCAGGACAGGCCATGGAGAACTGGGAGCCTTGTTATGCTGATGGGCGGGATGTAAATTGCCAACAGCCACTTGGGAGAAGTGTATGGTGTTTCCTGAAACATCTAAAAAACAAAGCAACAGAGCCTGGGGCACTTCCACTTATGGTCCTATAGCTTAGGGAAATTAAAATCAAAAAGACACAGCCACCCCAAAGTTTGGGACGGCTCTCTTTACAAGAACCTCGTTTACGGTACAAGTTCAATATCACAGAAGGCGCAAAATGGATAAAGAAGTTGTGGTACTTACGTACAATGCAATATCACTCAGCAATGACATCTATGTCATCAGGCCCATAGCAGCATAATGAGTGGATTCAGGTATGATTATTCTAACTGAAATAAGTCACACAGAAAAAGAAACATCATAAGATATCACTAATACACGGAATGTAAACTTGGCTACACAGGAACTGGATTCCAAAACAGAACAGGGTCTCAAATTTAGAAAACCAACTTATGCTTGCTTAAGGGGAAAGGTGAGTTGGGGTGCTGCATAAAACCAGAGATTGTAATGAGCACAGATAAAGTTCCTTAAGCCAAATATGGAATAGACAAGAGCTACTCCTTGCTCAATGAAATGGACTCAACACCCCATATTAAACGCCTAAGAATGTACCTGACTAGTAAGTATCTTAAAACCTATGCATTGCTATGTCTCCGAAAGAGAATCAAGTGTGTGTACACTGGCATAAATGCAGCAGTGATAGGATTGGAGAGGTTCGGTGAGCAAATGAAGACCCTTTGAAGTCATATTGCATGGTACCCATTCCACGGGTCTCCACTCTCCAGGTTTAACGGATTCTTCCTTCAGCTAAACCATGCATGTGGAACCCAGAGTATGATCAAACGTGTGATCGGGAGACGTGTTCAAATATGTCTCCGTTCTCGTCCCCTGGTACTCGGGTGCAACATTCCAGACGCTTTACTAACACTCTCCCGACTTGGAGACTCAGTGCCTTTAACCTCCTGTTTGGCCCAGTTTGCAATTTCTGCGGAAGATGAACAGGAATAGGGAGAACCAATGAGAGACTAGCTGGAGGTGTCTGGACGGGCAAATTTAACTCTCATTTCCCACCAGGAAGGGAATTAACCAAAGGCTCAGCGTGCTGTGCCGGAACCAGAGTAGGGCCTGAAGCAATCTTGCGGTGTTGCGGCCAACTCACAAGAAAGCGAGTTGAAGAAAGGAGCTCAGGGGCACTGTAATTCACAAACCTGCAGAGTTATAAATGACAGCTATCGTCCAAAAATATACTGAAGTCAGGCTGCCAAGAGGACTTGAAAGCGGGGCAGAATTGCAGGAAACCGATTTCAGGAGGTACACTGGAATTGCATTTAAAGCATAGGAAAAGAGGCAGAACGTCCACAATGATGCACTTGGCCAAAAAGGGCGTATGCGTTTTTTCCTGAATATATTCAGGAAAAAACGCATACGCCCTTTTTGGCCAACCAAGCAAGCTTGCAAAGGAAATCTGCACTACAATGAAGTCTCACTTCCCCCCGGTCAAAAGGGCCATCTGAAAAAAGTGTAGAATCCAGAAAGGCAGGACAGTCCATGGAGAACTGGGAGCCTTGTTATGCTGATGGGCAGGATGTAAATTGCCAACAGCCACTTGGGAGAAGTGTATGGTGTTTCCTGAAACATCTAAAAAACAAAGCAACAGAGCCTGGGGCACTTCCACTTATGGTCCTATAGCTTAGGGAAATTAAAATCAAAAAGACACAGCCACCCCAAAGTTTGGGACGGCTCTCTTTACAAGAACCTCGTTTACGGTACAAGTTCAATATCACAGAAAGCGCAAAATGGATAAAGAAGTTGTGGTACTTACGTACAATGCAATATCACTCAGCAATGACATCTATGTCATCAGGCCTGTAGCAGCATAATGAGTGGATTCAGGTATGATTATTCTAACTGAAATAAGTCACACAGAAAAAGAAACATCATAAGATATCACTAATACACGGAATGTAAACTTGGCTACACAGGAACTGGATTACAAAACAGAACAGGGTCTCAAATTTAGAAAACCAACTTATGCTTGCTTAAGGGGAAAGGTGAGTTGGGGTGCTGCATAAAACCAGAGATTGAAATGAGCACAGATAAAGTTCCTTAAGCCAAATATGGAATAGACAAGAGCTACTCCTTGCTCAACGAAATGGACTCAACACCCCATATTAAACGCCTAAGAATGTACCTGACTAGTAAGTATCTTAAAACCTATGCATTGCTATGTCTCCGAAAGAGAATCAAGCGTGTGTACACTGGCATAAATGCAGCAGTGATAGGATTGGAGAGGTTCGGTGAGCAAATGAAGACCCTTTGAAGTCATATTGCATGGTACCCATTCCACGGGTCTCCACTCTCCAGCTTTAAGGGATTCTTCCTTCAGCTAAAGCATTCATGTGGAACTCAGAGTATGATAAAACGTGTGATCGGGAGACGTGTTCAAATATGTCTCCGTTCTCGTCCCCTGGTACTCGGGTGCAATATTCCAGACGCTTTACTAACACTCTCCCGACTTGGAGAGTCAGTGCCTTTAACCTCCTGTTTGGCCCAATTTGCAATTTCTGCGGAAGATGAATAGGAATAGGGATAAGCAATGAGAGACTAGCTGGAGGTGTCTGGACGGGCAAATTTAACTCTCATTTCCCACCAGGAAGAGGAAGTAACCAAAGGCTCAGCGTGCCGTGCCGGAACCAGAAGCAATCCTGCGGTGTTGCGGCCAGCTCACAAGAAAGCGAGTTGAAGAAAGGAGCTCAGGGGCACTGTAATTCACAAACCTGCAGAGTTATAAATGACAGCTATCGTCCAAAAATATACTGAAGTAAGGCTGCCAAGAGGACTTGAAAGCGGGGCAGAATTGCAGGAAACCGATTTCAGGAGGTAGACTGGAATTGCATTTAAAGCATAGGAAAAGAGGCAGGACGTCCACAATGATGCACTTGGCCAAAAAGGGCGTATGCGTTTTTTCCTGAATATATTCAGGAAAAAACGCATACGCCCTTTTTGGCCAACCAAGCAAGCTTGCAAAGGAAATCTGCACTACAATGAAGTCTCACTTCCCCCTGGTCAAAAGGGCCATCTGAAAAAAGTGTAGAATCCAGAAAGGCAGGACAGGCCATGGAGAACTGGGAGTCTTGTTATGCTGATGGGCGGGATGTAAATTGCCAACAGCCACTTGGGAGAAGTGTATGGTGTTTCCTGAAACATCTAAAAAACAAAGCAACAGAGCCTGGGGCACTTCCACTTATGGTCCTATAGCTTAGGGAAATTAAAATCAAAAAGACACAGCCACCCCAAAGTTTGGGACGGCTCTCTTTACAAGAACCTCGTTTACGGTACAAGTTCAATGTCGCAGAGGGCGCAAAATGGATAAAGAAGTTGTGGTACTTACGTACAATGCAATATCACTCAGCAATGACATCTATGTCATCAGGCCCATAGCAGCATAAAGAGTGGATTCAGGTATGATTATTCTAACTGAAATAAGTCACACGGAAAAAGAAACATCATAAGATATCACTAATACACGGAATGTAAACTTGGCTACACAGGAACTGGATTCCAAAACAGAACAGGGTCTCAAATTTAGAAAACCAACTTATGCTTGCTTAAGGGGAAAGGTGAGTTGGGGTGCTGCATAAAACCAGAGATTGAAATGAGCACAGATAAAGTTCCTTAAGCCAAATATGGAATAGACAAGAGCTACTCCTTGCTCAACGAAATGGACTCAACACCCCATATTAAACGCCTAAGAATGTACCTGACTAGTAAGTATCTTAAAACCTATGCATTGCTATGTCTCCGAAAGAGAATCAAGCATGTGTACACTGGCATAAACGCAGCAGTGATAGGATTGGAGAGGTTCGGTGAGCAAATGAAGACCCTTTGAAGTCATATTGCATCGTACCCATTCCACGGGTCTCAACTCTCCAGGTTTAAGGGATTCTTCCTTCAGCTAAAACATGCATGTGGAACCCAGATTATGATCAACCGTGTGATCGGGAGACATGTTGCAATATGTCTCAGTTCTCGTCCCCTGGTACTCGGGTGCAACATTCCAGACGCTCTACTAACTCTCTCCCGACTTGGAGAGTCAGTGCCTTTAACCTCCTGTTTGGCCCACTTTGCAATTTCTGCGGAAAATGAACAGGAATAGGGAGAACCAATGAAAGAGTAGCTGGATGTGTCTGGACGGGCAAATTTAACTCTCATATCCCACCAGGAAGAGGAATTAATCTAAGGGTCAGCGTGCCGTGCCAGAACCAGATTAGGGCCTGAAGCAATCTGTGGTGTTGCGGCCAGCTCACAAGAAAGCGACTTGAAGAAAGGAGCTCAGGGGCACTGTAATTCACAAACCTGCAGAGTTATAAATGACAGCTATCGTCCAAAAATATACTGAAGTAAGGCTGCCAAGAGGACTTGAAAGTGGGGCAGAATTGCAGGAAACCGATTTCAGGAGGTAGACTGGAATTGCATTTAAAGCATAGGAAAAGAGGCAGGACGTCCACAATGATGGACTTGGCCAAAAAGGGCGTATGCGTTTTTCCTGAATATATTCAGGAAAAAACGCATACGCCCTTTTTGGCCAACTAAGCAAGCTTGCAAAGGAAATCTGAACTACAATGAAGTCTCACTTCCCCCCTGTCAAAAGGGCCATCTGAAAAAATTGTAGAATCCAGAAAGGCAGGACAGGCCATGGAGAACTGGGAGCATGGTTATGCTGATGGGTGGGATATAAATTGCCAACAACCACTCGAGAGAAGTGTATGTTGTTTCCTGAAACATCTAAAAAACAAAGCAACAGAGCCTAGGGCACTTCCACTTATGGTCCTATAGCTTAGGGAAGTTGAAATCAAAAAGACACAGTCACCCCAAAGTTTGTGACGGCTCTGTTTACAAGAACCTCGTTTACTGTACAAGTTCAATATCACAGAAAGTGAAAAATGGATAAAGAATTTGTGGTACTTACGTACAATGCAATATCACTCAGCAATGAAATCTATGTCATCAGGCCCGTAGCAGCATAATGAGTGGATTCAGGTATGATGATTCTAACTGAAATAAGTCACAAAGAAAAAGAAACATCATAAGATATCACTAATACACAGAATGTAAACTTGGCTACACAGGAACTGGATTACAAAACAGAACAGGGTCTCAAATTTAGAAAACCAACTTATGCTTGATTAAGGGGAAAGGTGAGTTGGGGTGCTGCATAAAACCAGAGATTGAAATGAGCACAGATAAAGTTCCTTAAGCCAAATATGGAATAGACAAGAGCTACTCCTTGCTCAATGAAATGGACTCAACACCCCATATTAAACGCCTAAGAATGTACCTGACTACTAAGTATCTTAAAACCTATGGATTGCTATGTCTCCGAAAGAGAATCAAGCGTGTGTACACTGGCATAAACGCAGCAGTGATAGGATTGGAGAGGTTCAGTGAGCAAATGAAGACCCTTTGAAGTCATATTGTATGGTACCCATTCCACGGGTCTCCACGCTCCAGCTTTAAGGGATTCTTCTTTCAGCTAAACCATGCCTGTGGAACCCAGAGTATGATCAAACGTGTGATCGGGAGACGTGTTCAAATATGTCTCCGTTCTCGTCCCCTGGTGCTCGGGTGCAACATTCCAGACACTTCACTAACACTCTCCCGACTTGGAGAGTCAGTGCCTTTAACCTCCTGTTTGGCCCAGTTTGGAATTTCTGCGGAAAATGAACAGGATTAGGGAGAACCAATGAGAGACTAGCTGGAGGTGTCTGGACGGGCAAATTTAACTCTCATTTCCCACCAGGAAGAGGAATTAATCTAAGGGTCAGCGTGCCGTGGCAGAACCAGACTAGGGCCTGAAGCAATCTGTGGTGTTGCGGCCAGCTCACAAGAAAGCGACTTGAAGAAAGGAGCTCAGGGGCACAGTATTTCACAAACCTGTAGAGATATAAATGACAGCTATCGTCCAAAAATATACTGAAGTAAGGTTGCCAATAGGACTTGAAAGCGGGGCAGAATTGCAGGAAACCGATTTCAGGAGGTAGACTGGAATTGCATTTAAAGCATAGGAAAAGAGGCAGAACGTCGACAATGATGCACTTGGCCAAAAAGGGCGTATGCGTTTTTTCCTGAATATATTCAGGAAAAAACGCATACGCCCTTTTTGGCCAACCAAGCAAGCTTGCAAAGGAAATCTGCACTACAATGAAGTCTCACTTCCCCTGGTCAAAAGGGCCATCTGAAAACAGTGTAAAATCCAGAAAGGCAGGACAGGCCATGGAGAACTGGGAGCCTTGTTATGCTGATGGGCGGGATGTAAATTGCCAACAGCCACTCGGGAGAAGTGTATGGTGTTTCCTGAAACATCTAAAAAACAAAGCAACAGAGCCTGGGGCACTTCCACTTATGGTCCTATAGCTTAGGGAAATTAAAATCAAAAAGACACAGCCACCCCAAAGTTTGGGACGGCTCGTTTATGATACAAGTTCAATATCGCAGAAAGCGCAAAATGGATAAAGAAGTTGTGGTACTTACGTACAATGCAATATCACTCAGCAATGACATCTATGTCATCAGGCCCGTAGGAGCATAATGAGTGGATTCAGGTATGATGCTTCTAACTGAAATAAGTCACACAGAAAAAGAAACATCATAAGATATCACTAATACACGGAATGTAAACTTGGCTACACAAGAACTGGATTACAAAACAGAACAGCGTCTCAAATTTAGAAAACCAACTTATGCTTGCTTAAGGGGAAAGGTGAGTTGGGGTGCTGCATAAAACCAGAGATTGAAATGAGCACAGATAAAGTTCCTTAAGCCAAATATGGAATAGACAAGAGCTACTCCTTGCTCAACGAAATGGACTCAACACCCCATATTAAACGCCTAAGAATGTACCTGACTAGTAAGTATCTTAAAACCTATGCATTGCTATGTCTCCGAAAGAGAATCAAGCGTGTGTACACTGGCATAAATGCAGCAGTGATAGGATTGGAGAGGTTCGGTGAGCAAATGAAGACCCTTTGAAGTCATATTGCATGGTACCCATTCCACGGGTCTCCACTCTCCAGCTTTAAGGGATTCTTCCTTCAGCTAAAGCATTCATGTGGAACTCAGAGTATGATAAAACGTGTGATCGGGAGACGTGTTCAAATATGTCTCCGTTCTCGTCCCCTGGTACTCGGGTGCAACATTCCAGATGCTTTACTAACACTCTCCCGACTTGGAGAGTCAGTGCCTTTAACCTCCTGTTTGGCCCAATTTGCAATTTCTGCGGAAGATGAACAGGAATAGGGAGAAGCAATGAGAGACTAGCTGGAGGTGTCTGGACGGGCAAATTTAACTCTCATTTCCCACCAGGAAGAGGAATTAACCAAAGGCTCAGCGTGCCGTGCCGGAACCAGATTAGGGCCTGAAGCAATCCTGCGGTGTTGCGGCCAGCTCACAAGAAAGCGAGTTGAAGAAAGGAGCTCAGGGGCACTGTAATTCACAAACCTGCAGAGTTATAAATGACAGCTATCGTCCAAAAATATACTGAAGTAAGGCTGCCAAGAGGACTTGAAAGCGGGGCAGAATTGCAGGAAACCGATTTCAGGAGGTAGACTGGAATTGCATTTAAAGCATAGGAAAAGAGGCAGGACGTCCACAATGATGCACTTGGCCAAAAAGGGCGTATGCGTTTTTTCCTGAATATATTCAGGAAAAAACGCATACGCCCTTTTTGGCCAACCAAGCAAGCTTGCAAAGGAAATCTGCACTACAATGAAGTCTCACTTCCCCCTGGTCAAAAGGGCCATCTGAAAAAAGTGTAGAATCCAGAAAGGCAGGACAGGCCATGGAGAACTGGGAGCCTTGTTATGCTGATGGGCGGGATGTAAATTGCCAACAGCCACTTGGGAGAAGTGTATGGTGTTTCCTGAAACATCTAAAAAACAAAGCAACAGAGCCTGGGGCACTTCCACTTATGGTCCTATAGCTTAGGGAAATTAAAATCAAAAAGACACAGCCACCCCAAAGTTTGGGACGGCTCTCTTTACAAGAACCTCGTTTACGGTACAAGTTCAATATCGCAGAAAGCGCAAAATGGATAAAGAAGTTGTGGTACTTACGTACAATGCAATATCACTCAGCAATGACATCTATGTCATCAGGCCCATAGCAGCATAATGAGTGGATTCAGGTATGATTATTCTAACTGAAATAAGTCACACAGAAAAAGAAACATCATAAGATATCACTAATACACGGAATGTAAACTTGGCTACACAGGAACTGGATTACAAAACAGAACAGGGTCTCAAATTTAGAAAACCAACTTATGCTTGCTTAAGGGGAAAGGTGAGTTGCAGTGCTGCATAAAACCAGAGATTGAAATGAGCACAGATAAAGTTCCTTAAGCCAAATATGGAATAGAAAGAGATACTCCTTGCTCAACGAAATGGACTCAACACCCCATATTAAACGCCTAAGTATGTACCTGACTAGTAAGTAATTTAAAACCTATGGATTGCTATGTCTCCGAAAGAGAATCAAGCGTGTCTACAGGGGCATAAACGCAGCAGTGATAGGATTGGAGAGGTTCGGTGAGCAAATGAAGACCCTTTGAAGTCATATTGCATCGTACCCATTCCACGGGTCTCAACTCTCCAGGTTTAAGGGATTCTTCCTTCAGCTAAAACATGCATGTGGAACCCAGATTATGATCAACCGTGTGATCGGGAGACATGTTGCAATATGTCTCAGTTCTCGTCCCCTGGTACTCGGGTGCAACATTCCAGACGCTCTACTAACTCTCTCCCGACTTGGAGAGTCAGTGCCTTTAACCTCCTGTTTGGCCCACTTTGCAATTTCTGCGGAAAATGAACAGGAATAGGGAGAACCAATGAAAGAGTAGCTGGATGTGTCTGGACGGGCAAATTTAACTCTCATATCCCACCAGGAAGAGGAATTAATCTAAGGGTCAGCGTGCCGTGCCAGAACCAGATTAGGGCCTGAAGCAATCTGTGGTGTTGCGGCCAGCTCACAAGAAAGCGACTTGAAGAAAGGAGCTCAGGGGCACTGTAATTCACAAACCTGCAGAGTTATAAATGACAGCTATCGTCCAAAAATATACTGAAGTAAGGCTGCCAAGAGGACTTGAAAGTGGGGCAGAATTGCAGGAAACCGATTTCAGGAGGTAGACTGGAATTGCATTTAAAGCATAGGAAAAGAGGCAGGACGTCCACAATGATGGACTTGGCCAAAAAGGGCGTATGCGTTTTTCCTGAATATATTCAGGAAAAAACGCATACGCCCTTTTTGGCCAACTAAGCAAGCTTGCAAAGGAAATCTGAACTACAATGAAGTCTCACTTCCCCCCTGTCAAAAGGGCCATCTGAAAAAAGTGTAGAATCCAGAAAGGCAGGACAGGCCATGGAGAACTGGGAGCATGGTTATGCTGATAGGTGGGATATAAATTGCCAACAACCACTCGAGAGAAGTGTATGTTGTTTCCTGAAACATCTAAAAAACAAAGCAACAGAGCCTAGGGCACTTCCACTTATGGTCCTATAGCTTAGGGAAGTTGAAATCAAAAAGACACAGTCACCCCAAAGTTTGTGACGGCTCTGTTTACAAGAACCTCGTTTACTGTACAAGTTCAATATCACAGAAAGTGAAAAATGGATAAAGAATTTGTGGTACTTACGTACAATGCAATATCACTCAGCAATGAAATCTATGTCATCAGGCCCGTAGCAGCATAATGAGTGGATTCAGGTATGATGATTCTAACTGAAATAAGTCACACAGAAAAAGAAACATCATAAGATATCACTAATACAAAGAATGTAAACTTGGCTACACAGGAACTGGATTACAAAACAGAACAGGGTCTCAAATTTAGAAAACCAACTTATGCTTGATTAAGGGGAAAGGTGAGTTGGGGTGCTGCATAAAACCAGAGATTGAAATGAGCACAGATAAAGTTCCTTAAGCCAAATATGGAATAGACAAGAGCTACTCCTTGCTCAATGAAATGGACTCAACACCCCATATTAAACGCCTAAGAATGTACCTGACTACTAAGTATCTTAAAACCTATGGATTGCTATGTCTCCGAAAGAGAATCAAGCGTGTGTACACTGGCATAAACGCAGCAGTGATAGGATTGGAGAGGTTCAGTGAGCAAATGAAGACCCTTTGAAGTCATATTGTATGGTACCCATTCCACGGGTCTCCACGCTCCAGCTTTAAGGGATTCTTCTTTCAGCTAAACCATGCCTGTGGAACCCAGAGTATGATCAAACGTGTGATCGGGAGACGTGTTCAAATATGTCTCCGTTCTCGTCCCCTGGTGCTCGGGTGCAACATTCCAGACACTTCACTAACACTCTCCCGACTTGGAGAGTCAGTGCCTTTAACCTCCTGTTTGGCCCAGTTTGGAATTTCTGCGGAAAATGAACAGGATTAGGGAGAACCAATGAGAGACTAGCTGGAGGTGTCTGGACGGGCAAATTTAACTCTCATTTCCCACCAGGAAGAGGAATTAATCTAAGGGTCAGCGTGCCGTGGCAGAACCAGACTAGGGCCTGAAGCAATCTGTGGTGTTGCGGCCAGCTCACAAGAAAGCGACTTGAAGAAAGGAGCTCAGGGGCACAGTAATTCACAAACCTGTAGAGATATAAATGACAGCTATCGTCCAAAAATATACTGAAGTAAGGCTGCCAATAGGACTTGAAAGCGGGGCAGAATTGCAGGAAACCGATTTCAGGAGGTAGACTGGAATTGCATTTAAAGCATAGGAAAAGAGGCAGAACGTCGACAATGATGCACTTGGCCAAAAAGGGCGTATGCGTTTTTTCCTGAATATATTCAGGAAAAAACGCATACGCCCTTTTTGGCCAACCAAGCAAGCTTGCAAAGGAAATCTGCACTACAATGAAGTCTCACTTCCCCTGGTCAAAAGGGCCATCTGAAAACAGTGTAAAATCCAGAAAGGCAGGACAGGCCATGGAGAACTGGGAGCCTTGTTATGCTGATGGGCGGGATGTAAATTGCCAACAGCCACTCTGGAGAAGTGTATGGTGTTTCCTGAAACATCTAAAAAACAAAGCAACAGAGCCTGGGGCACTTCCACTTATGGTCCTATAGCTTAGGGAAATTAAAATCAAAAAGACACAGCCACCCCAAAGTTTGGGACGGCTCGTTTATGATACAAGTTCAATATCGCAGAAAGCGCAAAATGGATAAAGAAGATGTGGTACTTACGTACAATGCAATATCACTCAGCAATGACATCTATGTCATCAGGCCCGTAGGAGCATAATGAGTGGATTCAGGTATGATGCTTCTAACTGAAATAAGTCACACAGAAAAAGAAACATCATAAGATATCACTAATACACGGAATGTAAACTTGGCTACACAAGAACTGGATTACAAAACAGAACAGCGTCTCAAATTTAGAAAACCAACTTATGCTTGCTTAAGGGGAAAGGTGAGTTGGGGTGCTGCATAAAACCAGAGATTGAAATGAGCACAGATAAAGTTCCTTAAGCCAAATATGGAATAGACAAGAGCTACTCCTTGCTCAACGAAATGGACTCAACACCCCATATTAAACGCCTAAGAATGTACCTGACTAGTAAGTATCTTAAAACCTATGCATTGCTATGTCTCCGAAAGAGAATCAAGCGTGTGTACACTGGCATAAATGCAGCAGTGATAGGATTGGAGAGGTTCGGTGAGCAAATGAAGACCCTTTGAAGTCATATTTCATGGTACCCATTCCACGGGTCTCCACTCTCCAGCTTTAAGGGATTCTTCCTTCAGCTAAAGCATTCATGTGGAACTCAGAGTATGATAAAACGTGTGATCGGGAGACGTGTTCAAATATGTCTCCGTTCTCGTCCCCTGGTACTCGGGTGCAACATTCCAGACGCTTTACTAACACTCTCCCGACTTGGAGAGTCAGTGCCTTTAACCTCCTGTTTGGCCCAATTTGCAATTTCTGCGGAAGATGAACAGGAATAGGGAGAAGCAATGAGAGACTAGCTGGAGGTGTCTGGACGGGCAAATTTAACTCTCATTTCCCACCAGGAAGAGGAAGTAACCAAAGGCTCAGCGTGCCGTGCCGGAACCAGATTAGGGCCTGAAGCAATCCTGCGGTGTTGCGGCCAGCTCACAAGAAAGCGAGTTGAAGAAAGGAGCTCAGGGGCACTGTAATTCACAAACCTGCAGAGTTATAAATGACAGCTATCGTCCAAAAATATACTGAAGTAAGGCTGCCAAGAGGACTTGAAAGCGGGGCAGAATTGCAGGAAACCGATTTCAGGAGGTAGACTGGAATTGCATTTAAAGCATAGGAAAAGAGGCAGGACGTCCACAATGATGCACTTGGCCAAAAAGGGCGTATGCGTTTTTTCCTGAATATATTCAGGAAAAAACGCATACGCCCTTTTTGGCCAACCAAGCAAGCTTGCAAAGGAAATCTGCACTACAATGAAGTCTCACTTCCCCCTGGTCAAAAGGGCCATCTGAAAAAAGTGTAGAATCCAGAAAGGCAGGACAGGCCATGGAGAACTGGGAGCCTTGTTATGCTGATGGGCGGGATGTAAATTGCCAACAGCCACTTGGGAGAAGTGTATGGTGTTTCCTGAAACATCTAAAAAACAAAGCAACAGAGCCTGGGGCACTTCCACTTATGGTCCTATAGCTTAGGGAAATTAAAATCAAAAAGACACAGCCACCCCAAAGTTTGGGACGGCTCTCTTTACAAGAACCTCGTTTACGGTACAAGTTCAATATCGCAGAAAGCGCAAAATGGATAAAGAAGTTGTGGTACTTACGTACAATGCAATATCACTCAGCAATGACATCTATGTCATCAGGCCGATAGCAGCATAATGAGTGGATTCAGGTATGATTATTCTAACTGAAATAAGTCACACAGAAAAAGAAACATCATAAGATATCACTAATACACGGAATGTAAACTTGGCTACACAGGAACTGGATTACAAAACAGAACAGGGTCTCAAATTTAGAAAACCAACTTATGCTTGCTTAAGGGGAAAGGTGAGTTGCAGTGCTGCATAAAACCAGAGATTGAAATGAGCACAGATAAAGTTCCTTAAGCCAAATATGGAATAGAAAGAGATACTCCTTGCTCAACGAAATGGACTCAACACCCCATATTAAACGCCTAAGTATGTACCTGACTAGTAAGTAATTTAAAACCTATGGATTGCTATGTCTCCGAAAGAGAATCAAGCGTGTCTACAGGGGCATAAACGCAGCAGTGATAGGATTGGAGAGGTTCGGTGAGCAAATGAAGACCCTTTGAAGTCATATTGCATCGTACCCATTCCACGGGTCTCAACTCTCCAGGTTTAAGGGATTCTTCCTTCAGCTAAAACATGCATGTGGAACCCAGATTATGATCAACCGTGTGATCGGGAGACATGTTGCAATATGTCTCAGTTCTCGTCCCCTGGTACTCGGGTGCAACATTCCAGACGCTCTACTAACTCTCTCCCGACTTGGAGAGTCAGTGCCTTTAACCTCCTGTTTGGCCCACTTTGCAATTTCTGCGGAAAATGAACAGGAATAGGGAGAACCAATGAAAGAGTAGCTGGATGTGTCTGGACGGGCAAATTTAACTCTCATATCCCACCAGGAAGAGGAATTAATCTAAGGGTCAGCGTGCCGTGCCAGAACCAGATTAGGGCCTGAAGCAATCTGTGGTGTTGCGGCCAGCTCACAAGAAAGCGACTTGAAGAAAGGAGCTCAGGGGCACTGTAATTCACAAACCTGCAGAGTTATAAATGACAGCTATCGTCCAAAAATATACTGAAGTAAGGCTGCCAAGAGGACTTGAAAGTGGGGCAGAATTGCAGGAAACCGATTTCAGGAGGTAGACTGGAATTGCATTTAAAGCATAGGAAAAGAGGCAGGACGTCCACAATGATGCACTTGGCCAAAAAGGGCGTATGCGTTTTTCCTGAATATATTCAGGAAAAAACGCATACGCCCTTTTTGGCCAACTAAGCAAGCTTGCAAAGGAAATCTGAACTACAATGAAGTCTCACTTCCCCCCTGTCAAAAGGGCCATCTGAAAAAAGTGTAGAATCCAGAAAGGCAGGACAGGCCATGGAGAACTGGGAGCATGGTTATGCTGATGGGTGGGATATAAATTGCCAACAACCACTCGAGAGAAGTGTATGTTGTTTCCTGAAACATCTAAAAAACAAAGCAACAGAGCCTAGGGCACTTCCACTTATGGTCCTATAGCTTAGGGAAGTTGAAATCAAAAAGACACAGTCACCCCAAAGTTTGTGACGGCTCTGTTTACAAGAACCTCGTTTACTGTACAAGTTCAATATCACAGAAAGTGAAAAATGGATAAAGAATTTGTGGTACTTACGTACAATGCAATATCACTCAGCAATGAAATCTATGTCATCAGGCCCGTAGCAGCATAATGAGTGGATTCAGGTATGATGATTCTAACTGAAATAAGTCACAAAGAAAAAGAAACATCATAAGATATCACTAATACACAGAATGTAAACTTGGCTACACAGGAACTGGATTACAAAACAGAACAGGGTCTCAAATTTAGAAAACCAACTTATGCTTGATTAAGGGGAAAGGTGAGTTGGGGTGCTGCATAAAACCAGAGATTGAAATGAGCACAGATAAAGTTCCTTAAGCCAAATATGGAATAGACAAGAGCTACTCCTTGCTCAATGAAATGGACTCAACACCCCATATTAAACGCCTAAGAATGTACCTGACTACTAAGTATCTTAAAACCTATGGATTGCTATGTCTCCGAAAGAGAATCAAGCGTGTGTACACTGACATAAACGCAGCAGTGATAGGATTGGAGAGGTTCAGTGAGCAAATGAAGACCCTTTGAAGTCATATTGTATGGTACCCATTCCACGGGTCTCCACGCTCCAGCTTTAAGGGATTCTTCTTTCAGCTAAACCATGCCTGTGGAACCCAGAGTATGATCAAA
The DNA here is from genome assembly GCF_949774975.1 of Lagenorhynchus albirostris. Lineage (NCBI taxonomy): Eukaryota > Metazoa > Chordata > Mammalia > Artiodactyla > Delphinidae > Lagenorhynchus > Lagenorhynchus albirostris. Next base: position 81,998 of record NW_026783396.1, on the reverse strand, counting down.
CGTGTGATCGGGAGACGTGTTCAAATATGTCTCCGTTCTCGTCCCCTGGTGCTCGGGTGCAACATTCCAGACACTTCACTAACACTCTCCCGACTTGGAGAGTCAGTGCCTTTAACCTCCTGTTTGGCCCAGTTTGGAATTTCTGCGGAAAATGAACAGGATTAGGGAGAACCAATGAGAGACTAGCTGGAGGTGTCTGGACGGGCAAATTTAACTCTCATTTCCCACCAGGAAGAGGAATTAATCTAAGGGTCAGCGTGCCGTGGCAGAACCAGACTAGGGCCTGAAGCAATCTGTGGTGTTGCGGCCAGCTCACAAGAAAGCGACTTGAAGAAAGGAGCTCAGGGGCACAGTATTTCACAAACCTGTAGAGATATAAATGACAGCTATCGTCCAAAAATATACTGAAGTAAGGCTGCCAATAGGACTTGAAAGCGGGGCAGAATTGCAAGAAACCGATTTCAGGAGGTAGACTGGAATTGCATTTAAAGCATAGGAAAAGAGGCAGAACGTCGACAATGATGCACTTGGCCAAAAAGGGCGTATGCGTTTTTTCCTGAATATATTCAGGAAAAAACGCATACGCCCTTTTTGGCCAACCAAGCAAGCTTGCAAAGGAAATCTGCACTACAATGAAGTCTCACTTCCCCTGGTCAAAAGGGCCATCTGAAAACAGTGTAAAATCCAGAAAGGCAGGACAGGCCATGGAGAACTGGGAGCCTTGTTATGCTGATGGGCGGGATGTAAATTGCCAACAGCCACTCTGGAGAAGTGTATGGTGTTTCCTGAAACATCTAAAAAACAAAGCAACAGAGCCTGGGGCACTTCCACTTATGGTCCTAAGCTTAGGGAAATTAAAATCAAAAAGACACAGCCACCCCAAAGTTTGGGACGACTCTGTTTACAAGAACCTCGTTTATGGTACACGTTCAATATCGCAGAAAGTGAAAAATGGATAAAGAAGTTGTGGTACTTACGTACAATGCAATATCACACAGCAATGAAATCTATGTCATCAGGCCCGTAGCAGCATAATGAGTGGATTCAGGTATGATGCTTCTAACTGAAATAAGTCACACAGAAAAAGAAACATCATAAGATATCACTAATACACGGAATGTAAACTTGGCTACACAAGAACCGGATTACAAAACAGAACAGGGTCTCAAATTTAGAAAACCAACTTATTCTTGCTTAAGGGGAAAGGTGAGTTGGGGTGCTGCATAAAACCAGAGATTGAAATGAGCACAGATAAAGTTCCTTAAGCCAAATATGGAATAGACAAGAGCTACTCCTTGCTCAACGAAATGGACTCAACACCCCGTATTAAACGCCTAAGAATGTACCTGACTAGTAAGTATCTTAAAACCTATGGATTGCTATGTCTCCGAAAGAGAATCAAGCGTGTGTACACTGGCATAAAAGCAGCAGTGATAGGATTGGAGAGGTTTGGTGAGCAAATGAAGACCCTTTGAAGTCATATTGCATGGTACTCATTCCACGGGTCTCCACTCTCCAGATTTAAAGGATTCTTCCTTCAGCTAAACCATGCATGTGGAACTCAGAGTATGATCAAACGTGTGCTCGGGAGACGTGTTCAAATATGTCTCCGTTCTCGTCCCCTGGTACTCGGGTGCAACATTCCAGACGCTTTACTAACACTCTCCCGACTTGGAGAGTCAGTGCCTTTAACCTCCTGTTTTGCCCAGTTTGCAATTTCTGCAGAAGATGAACAGGAATAGGGAGAACCAATGAGAGACTAGCTGGAGGTGTCTGGACGGGCAAATTTAACTCTCATTTCCCACAAGGAAGGGAATTAACCAAAGGCTCAGCGTGCCGTGCCGCAACCAGATTAGGGCCTGAAGCAATCCTGCGGTGTTGCGGCCAGCTCACAAGAAAACGAGTTGAAGAAAGGAGCTCAGGGGCACTGTAATTCACAAACCTGCAGAGTTATAAATGACAGCTATCGTCCAAAAATATACTGAAGTCAGGCTGCCAAGAGGACTTGAAAGCGGGGCAGAATTGCAAGAAACCGATTTCAGGAGGTAGGCTGGAATTGCATTTAAAGCATCGGAAAAGAGGCAGAACGTCCACAATGATGCACTTGGCCAAAAAGGGCGTATGCGTTTTTTCCTGAATATATTCAGGAAAAAACGCATACGCCCTTTTTGGCCAACCAAGCAAGCTTGCAAATGAAATCTGCACTACAATGAAGTCTCACTTCCCCCCGGTCAAAAGGGCCATCTGAAAAAAGTGTAAAATCCAGAAAGGCAGGACAGGCCATGGAGAACTGGGAGCCTTGTTATGCTGATGGGCGGGATGTAAATTGCCAACAGCCACTTGGGAGAAGTGTATGGTGTTTCCTGAAACATCTAAAAAACAAAGCAACAGAGCCTGGGGCACTTCCACTTATGGTCCTATAGCTTAGGGAAATTAAAATCAAAAAGACACAGCCACCCCAAAGTTTGGGACGGCTCGTTTATGGTACAAGTTCAATATCGCAGAAAGCGCAAAATGGATAAAGAAGTTGTGGTACTTACGTACAATGCAATATCACTCAGCAATGACATCTATGTCATCAGTCCGGTAGCAGCATAATGAGTGGATTCAGGTATGATGCTTCTAACTTAAATAAGTCACACAGAAATAGAAATATTATAAGATATCTCTAATACACAGAATGTAAACTTGACTACACAGGAACTGGATTACAAAACAGAACAGGGTCTCAAATTTAGAAAACCAACTTACGCTTGCTTAAGGGGAAAGGTGAGTTGTGGTGCTGCATAAAACCAGAGATTGAAATGAGCACAGATAAAGTTCCTTAAGCCAAATATGGAATAGACAAGAGCTACTCCTTGCTCAACGAAATGGACTCAACACCCCGTATTAAACGCCTAAGAATGTACCTGACTAGTAAGTATCTTAAAACCTATGGATTGCTATGTCTCCGAAAGAGAATCAAGCGTGTGTACACTGGCATAAAAGCAGCAGTGATAGGATTGGAGAGGTTTGGTGAGCAAATGAAGACCCTTTGAAGTCATATTGCATGGTACTCATTCCACGGGTCTCCACTCTCCAGATTTAAAGGATTCTTCCTTCAGCTAAACCATGCATGTGGAACTCAGAGTATGATCAAACGTGTGCTCGGGAGACGTGTTCAAATATGTCTCCGTTCTCGTCCCCTGGTACTCGGGTGCAACATTCCAGACGCTTTACTAACACTCTCCCGACTTGGAGAGTCAGTGCCTTTAACCTCCTGTTTTGCCCAGTTTGCAATTTCTGCAGAAGATGAACAGGAATAGGGAGAACCAATGAGAGACTAGCTGGAGGTGTCTGGACGGGCAAATTTAACTCTCATTTCCCACAAGGAAGGGAATTAACCAAAGGCTCAGCGTGCCGTGCCGCAACCAGATTAGGGCCTGAAGCAATCCTGCGGTGTTGCGGCCAGCTCACAAGAAAACGAGTTGAAGAAAGGAGCTCAGGGGCACTGTAATTCACAAACCTGCAGAGTTATAAATGACAGCTATCGTCCAAAAATATACTGAAGTCAGGCTGCCAAGAGGACTTGAAAGCGGGGCAGAATTGCAAGAAACCGATTTCAGGAGGTAGGCTGGAATTGCATTTAAAGCATCGGAAAAGAGGCAGAACGTCCACAATGATGCACTTGGCCAAAAAGGGCGTATGCGTTTTTTCCTGAATATATTCAGGAAAAAACGCATACGCCCTTTTTGGCCAACCAAGCAAGCTTGCAAATGAAATCTGCACTACAATGAAGTCTCACTTCCCCCCGGTCAAAAGGGCCATCTGAAAAAAGTGTAAAATCCAGAAAGGCAGGACAGGCCATGGAGAACTGGGAGCCTTGTTATGCTGATGGGCGGGATGTAAATTGCCAACAGCCACTTGGGAGAAGTGTATGGTGTTTCCTGAAACATCTAAAAAACAAAGCAACAGAGCCTGGGGCACTTCCACTTATGGTCCTATAGCTTAGGGAAATTAAAATCAAAAAGACACAGCCACCCCAAAGTTTGGGACGGCTCGTTTATGGTACAAGTTCAATATCGCAGAAAGCGCAAAATGGATAAAGAAGTTGTGGTACTTACGTACAATGCAATATCACTCAGCAATGACATCTATGTCATCAGTCCGGTAGCAGCATAATGAGTGGATTCAGGTATGATGCTTCTAACTTAAATAAGTCACACAGAAATAGAAATATTATAAGATATCTCTAATACACAGAATGTAAACTTGACTACACAGGAACTGGATTACAAAACAGAACAGGGTCTCAAATTTAGAAAACCAACTTACGCTTGCTTAAGGGGAAAGGTGAGTTGTGGTGCTGCATAAAACCAGAGATTGAAATGAGCACAGATAAAGTTCCTTAAGCCAAATATGGAATAGACAAGAGCTACTCCTTGCTCAACGAAATGGACTCAACACCCCATATTAAACACCTAAGAATGTACCTTACTAGTAAGTATCTTAAAACCTATGGATTGCTATGTCTCCGAAAGAGAATCAAGCGTGTGTACACTGGCATAAACGCAGCAGTGATAGGATTGGAGAGGTTCGGTGAGCAAATGAAGACCCTTTGAAGTCATATTGCATGGTATCCATTCCACGGGTCTCCACTCTCCAAGTTTAAGGGATTCTTCCTTCAGCTAAACAATGCATGTGGAACCCAGAGTATGATCAAACGTGTGATCAGGAGACGTGTTCAAATATGTCTCCGTTCCCGTCCCCTGGTACTCGGGTGCAACATTCCAGACGCTTTACTAACACTCTCCGGACTTAGAGAGTCAGTGCCTTTAACCTCCTGTTTGGCCCAGTTTGCAATTTCTGCGGAAGATGAACAGGAATAGGGAGAAGAAATGAGAGATTAGCTGGAGGTGTCTGGACGGGCAAATTTAACTCTCATTTCCCACCAGGAAGAGCAATTAACCTAAGGGTCAGCGTGCCGTGCCAGAACCAGATTAGGGCCTGAAGCAATCTGTGGTGTTGCGGCCAGCTCACAAGAAAGCGACTTGAAGAAAGGAGCTCAGGGGCACTGTAATTCACAAACCTACAGAGTTATAAATGACAGCTATCGTCCAAAAATATACTGAAGTAAGGCTGCCAAGAGGACTTGAAAGTGGGGCAGAATTGTAGGAAACCGATTTCAGCAGGTAGACTGGAATTGCATTTAAAGCATAGGAAAAGAGGCAGGACGTCCACAATGATGCACCTGGCAAAAAAGGGCATATGCGTTTTTTCCTGAATATATTCAGGAAAAAACGCATACGCCCTTTTTGGCCAACCAAGCAAGCTTGCAAAGGATATCTGCACTACAATGAAGTGTCACTTCCCCCCGTCAAAAGGGCCATCTGAAAAAAGTGTAGAATCCAGAAAGGCAGGACAGGCCATGGAGAACTGGGAGCCTTGTTATGCTGATGGGTGGGATGTAAATTGCCAACAGCCACTTGGGAGAAGTGTATGGTGTTTCCTGAAACATCTAAAAAACAAAGCAACAGAGCCTAGGGCACTTCCACTTATGGTCCTATAGCTTAGGGAAATTAAAATCAAAAAGACACAGCCACCCCAAAGTTTGGGACGGCTCTGTTTACAAGAACCTCGTTTATGGTACACGTTCAATATCGCAGAAAGTGAAAAATGTATAAAGAAGTTGTGGTACTTACGTACAATGCAATATCACTCAGCAATGAAATCTATGTCATCAGGCCCCTAGCAGCATAATGAGTGGATTCAGGTATGATGCTTCTAACTGAAATAAGTCACACAGAAAAAGAACATCATAAGATATCACTAATACACGGAATGTAAACTTGGCTACACAAGAACCGGATTACAAAACAGAACAGGGTCTCAAATTTAGAAAACCAACTTATGCTTGCTTAAGGGGAAAGGTGAGTTGGGGTGCTGCATAAAACCAGAGATTGAAATGAGCACAGATAAAGTTCCTTAAGCCAAATATGGAATAGACAAGAGCTACTCCTTGCTCAACGAAATGGACTCAACACCCCGTATTAAACGCCTAAGAATGTACCTGACTAGTAAGTATCTTAAAACCTATGGATTGCTATGTCTCCGAAAGAGAATCAAGCGTGTGTACACTGGCATAAACGCAGCAGTGATAGGATTGGAGAGGTTTGGTGAGCAAATGAAGACCCTTTGAAGTCATATTGCATGGTACTCATTCCACGGGTCTCCACTCTCCAGATTTAAAGGATTCTTCCTTCAGCTAAACCATGCATGTGGAACTCAGAGTATGATCAAACGTGTGCTCGGGAGACGTGTTCAAATATGTCTCCGTTCTCGTGCCCTGGTACTCGGGTGCCACATTCCAGACGCTTTACTAACACTCTCCCGACTTGGAGAGTCAGTGCCTTTAACCTCCTGTTTTGCCCAGTTTGCAATTTCTGCAGAAGATGAACAGGAATAGGGAGAACCAATGAGAGACTAGCTGGAGGTGTCTGGACGGGCAAATTTAACTCTCATTTCCCACAAGGAAGGGAATTAACCAAAGGCTCAGCGTGCCGTGCCGCAACCAGATTAGGGCCTGAAGCAATCCTGCGGTGTTGCGGCCAGCTCACAAGAAAACGAGTTGAAGAAAGGAGCTCAGGGGCACTGTAATTCACAAACCTGCAGAGTTATAAATGACAGCTATCGTCCAAAAATATACTGAAGTCAGGCTGCCAAGAGGACTTGAAAGCGGGGCAGAATTGCAAGAAACCGATTTCAGGAGGTAGGCTGGAATTGCATTTAAAGCATCGGAAAAGAGGCAGAACGTCCACAATGATGCACTTGGCCAAAAAGGGCGTATGCGTTTTTTCCTGAATATATTCAGGAAAAAACGCATACGCCCTTTTTGGCCAACCAAGCAAGCTTGCAAATGAAATCTGCACTACAATGAAGTCTCACTTCCCCCCGGTCAAAAGGGCCATCTGAAAAAAGTGTAAAATCCAGAAAGGCAGGACAGGCCATGGAGAACTGGGAGCCTTGTTATGCTGATGGGCGGGATGTAAATTGCCAACAGCCACTTGGGAGAAGTGTATGGTGTTTCCTGAAACATCTAAAAAACAAAGCAACAGAGCCTAGGGCACTTCCACTTATGGTCCTATAGCTTAGGGAAATTAAAATCAAAAAGACACAGCCACCCCAAAGTTTGGGACGGCTCGTTTATGGTACAAGTTCAATATCGCAGAAAGCGCAAAATGGATAAAGAAGTTGTGGTACTTACGTACAATGCAATATCACTCAGCAATGACATCTATGTCATCAGTCCGGTAGCAGCATAATGAGTGGATTCAGGTATGATGCTTCTAACTTAAATAAGTCACACAGAAATAGAAATATTATAAGATATCTCTAATACACAGAATGTAAACTTGACTACACAGGAACTGGATTACAAAACAGAACAGGGTCTCAAATTTAGAAAACCAACTTACGCTTGCTTAAGGGGAAAGGTGAGTTGTGGTGCTGCATAAAACCAGAGATTGAAATGAGCACAGATTAAGTTCCTTAAGCCAAATATGGAATAGACAAGAGCTACTCCTTGCTCAACGAAATGGACTCAACACCCCATATTAAACACCTAAGAATGTACCTTACTAGTAAGTATCTTAAAACCTATGGATTGCTATGTCTCCGAAAGAGAATCAAGCGTGTGTACACTGGCATAAACGCAGCAGTGATAGGATTGGAGAGGTTCGGTGAGCAAATGAAGACCCTTTGAAGTCATATTGCATGGTATCCATTCCACGGGTCTCCACTCTCCAAGTTTAAGGGATTCTTCCTTCAGCTAAACAATGCATGTGGAACCCAGAGTATGATCAAACGTGTGATCAGGAGACGTGTTCAAATATGTCTCCGTTCCCGTCCCCTGGTACTCGGGTGCAACATTCCAGACGCTTTACTAACACTCTCCGGACTTAGAGAGTCAGTGCCTTTAACCTCCTGTTTTGCCCAGTTTGCAATTTCTGCGGAAGATGAACAGGAATAGGGAGAAGAAATGAGAGATTAGCTGGAGGTGACTGGACGGGCAAATTTAACTCTCATTTCCCACCAGGAAGAGCAATTAACCTAAGGGTCAGCGTGCCGTGCCAGAACCAGATTAGGGCCTGAAGCAATCTGTGGTGTTGCGGCCAGCTCACAAGAAAGCGACTTGAAGAAAGGAGCTCAGGGGCACTGTAATTCACAAACCTACAGAGTTATAAATGACAGCTATCGTCCAAAAATATACTGAAGTAAGGCTGCCAAGAGGACTTGAAAGTGGGGCAGAATTGTAGGAAACCGATTTCAGCAGGTAGACTGGAATTGCATATAAAGCATAGGAAAAGAGGCAGGACGTCCACAATGATGCACCTGGCAAAAAAGGGCATATGCGTTTTTTCCTGAATATATTCAGGAAAAAACGCATACGCACTTTTTGGCCAACCAAGCAAGCTTGCAAAGGATATCTGCACTACAATGAAGTGTCACTTCCCCCCGTCAAAAGGGCCATCTGAAAAAAGTGTAGAATCCAGAAAGGCAGGACAGGCCATGGAGAACTGGGAGCCTTGTTATGCTGATGGGTGGGATGTAAATTGCCAACAGCCACTTGGGAGAAGTGTATGGTGTTTCCTGAAACATCTAAAAAACAAAGCAACAGAGCCTAGGGCACTTCCACTTATGGTCCTATAGCTTAGGGAAATTAAAATCAAAAAGACACAGCCACCCCAAAGTTTGGGACGGCTCTGTTTACAAGAACCTCGTTTATGGTACACGTTCAATATCGCAGAAAGTGAAAAATGGATAAAGAAGTTGTGGTACTTACGTACAATGCAATATCACTCAGCAATGAAATCTATGTCATCAGGCCCCTAGCAGCATAATGAGTGGATTCAGGTATGATGCTTCTAACTGAAATAAGTCACACAGAAAAAGAAACATCATAAGATATCACTAATACACGGAATGTAAACTTGGCTACACAAGAACCGGATTACAAAACAGAACAGGGTCTCAAATTTAGAAAACCAACTTATGCTTGCTTAAGGGGAAAGGTGAGTTGGGGTGCTGCATAAAACCAGAGATTGAAATGAGCACAGATAAAGTTCCTTAAGCCAAATATGGAATAGACAAGAGCTACTCCTTGCTCAACGAAATGGACTCAACACCCCGTATTAAACGCCTAAGAATGTACCTGACTAGTAAGTATCTTAAAACCTATGGATTGCTATGTCTCCGAAAGAGAATCAAGCGTGTGTACACTGGCATAAACGCAGCAGTGATAGGATTGGAGAGGTTTGGTGAGCAAATGAAGACCCTTTGAAGTCATATTGCATGGTACTCATTCCACGGGTCTCCACTCTCCAGATTTAAAGGATTCTTCCTTCAGCTAAACCATGCATGTGGAACTCAGAGTATGATCAAACGTGTGCTCGGGAGACGTGTTCAAATATGTCTCCGTTCTCGTGCCCTGGTACTCGGGTGCCACATTCCAGACGCTTTACTAACACTCTCCCGACTTGGAGAGTCAGTGCCTTTAACCTCCTGTTTTGCCCAGTTTGCAATTTCTGCAGAAGATGAACAGGAATAGGGAGAACCAATGAGAGACTAGCTGGAGGTGTCTGGACGGGCAAATTTAACTCTCATTTCCCACAAGGAAGGGAATTAACCAAAGGCTCAGCGTGCCGTGCCGCAACCAGATTAGGGCCTGAAGCAATCCTGCGGTGTTGCGGCCAGCTCACAAGAAAGCGAGTTGAAGAAAGGAGCTCAGGGGCACTGTAATTCACAAACCTGCAGAGTTATAAATGACAGCTATCGTCCAAAAATATACTGAAGTCAGGCTGCCAAGAGGACTTGAAAGCGGGGCAGAATTGCAAGTAACCGATTTCAGGAGGTAGGCTGGAATTGCATTTAAAGCATCGGAAAAGAGGCAGAACGTCCACAATGATGCACTTGGCCAAAAAGGGCGTATGCGTTTTTTCCTGAATATATTCAGGAAAAAACGCATACGCCCTTTTTAGCCAACCAAGCAAGCTTGCAAAGGAAATCTGCACTACAATGAAGTCTCACTTCCCCCCGGTCAAAAGGGCCATCTGAAAACAGTGTAAAATCCAGAAAGGCAGGACAGGCCATGGAGAACTGGGAGCCTTGTTATGCTGATGGGCGGGATGTAAATTGCCAACAGCCACTTGGGAGAAGTGTATGGTGTTCCCTGAAACATCTAAAAAACAAAGCAACAGAGCCTAGGGCACTTCCACTTATGGTCCTATAGCTTAGGGAAATTAAAATCAAAAAGACACAGCCACCCCAAAGTTTGGGACGGCTCGTTTATGGTACAAGTTCAATATCGCAGAAAGCGCAAAATGGATAAAGAAGTTGTGGTACTTACGTACAATGCATTATCACTCAGCAATGACATCTATGTCATCAGGCCCGTAGCAGCATAATGAGTGGATTCAGGTATGATGCTTCTAACTGAAATAAGTCACACAGAAAAAGAAACATCATAAGATATCACTAATAAACGGAATGTAAACTTGGCTACACAAGAACTGGATTACAAAACAGAACAGGGTCTCAAATTTAGAAAACCAACTTATGCTTGCTTAAGGGGAAAGGTGAGTTGGGGTGCTGCATAAAACCAGAGATTGAAATGAGCACAGATAAAGTTCCTTAAGCCAAATATGGAATAGACAAGAGCTACTCCTTGCTCAACGAAATGGACTCAACACCCCATATTAAACGCCTAAGAATGTACCTGACTAGTAAGTATCTTAAAACCAATGGATTGCTATGTCTCCGAAAGAGAATCAAGCGTGTGTACACTGGCATAAACGCAGCAGTGATAGGATTGGAGAGGTTCGGTGAGCAAATGAAGACACTTTGCAGTCATATTGCATGGTACCCATTCCACGGGTCTCCACTCTCCAGCTTTAAGGGATTCTTCCTTTAGCTAAAGCATGCATGTGGAACCCAGAGTATGATCAAACGTGTGATCGGGAGACGTGTTCAAATATGTCTCCGTTCTCGTCCCCTGGTACTCGGGTGCAACATTCCAGACGCTTTACTAACACTCTCCCGACTTGCAGAGTCAGTGCCTTTAACCTCCTGTTTGGACCAGTTTCCAATTTCTGCGGAAGATGAACAGGAATAGGGAGAACCAATGAGAGACTAGCTGGAGGTGTCTGGACGGGCAAATTTAACTCTCATTTCCCACCAGGAAGAGGAATTAACCAAAGGCTCAGCGTGCCGTGCCGGAATCAGATTAGGGCCTGAAGCAATCCTGCGGTGTTGCGCCCAGCTCACAAGAAAGCCAGTTGAAGAAAGGAGCTCAGGGGCACTGTAATTCACAAACATGCAGAGTTATAAATGACAGCTATTGTCCAAAAATATACTGAAGTAAGGCTGCCAAGAGGACTTCAAAGCGGGGCAGAATTGCAGGAAACCGATTTCAGGAGGTAGACTGGAATTGCATATAAAGCATAGGAAAAGAGGCAGAACGTCGACAATGATGCACTTGGCCAAAAAGAGCGTATGCGTTTTTTCCTGAATATATTCAGTAAAAAACGCATACGTCCTTTTTGGCCAACCAATCAAGCTTGCAAAGGAAATCTGCACTACAATGAAGTCTCACTTCCCCCTGGTCAAAAGGGCCATCTGAAAAATGTGTAAAATCCAGAAAGGCAGGACAGGCCATGGAGAACTGGGAGCCTTGTTATGCTGATGGGCGGAATGTAAATTGCCAACAGCCACTCTGGAGAAGTGTATGGTGTTTCCTGAAACATCTAAAAAACAAAGCAACAGAGCCTGGGGCACTTCCACTTATGGTCCTATAGCTTAGGAAAATTAAAATCAAAAAGACACAGCCACCCCAAAGTTTGGGATGGCTCGTTTACGGTACGAGTTCAATATCGCAGAAAGCGCAAAATGGATAAAGAAGTTGTGGTACTTACGTACACTGCAATATCACTCAGAAATGACATCTATGTCATCAGGCCCGTAGCAGCATAATGAGTGGATTCAGGTATGATGCTTCTAACTGAAATAAGTCACACAGAAAAAGAAACATCATAAGATATCACTAATACACGGAATGTAAACTTGGCTACACAAGAACTGGATTACAAAACAGAACAGGGTCTCAAATTTAGAAAACCAACTTATGCTTGCTTAAGCGGAAAGGTGAGTTGGGGTTCTGCATAAAACAAGAGATTGAAATGAGCACAGATAAGTTCCTTAAGCCAAATATGGAATAGACAAGAGCTACTCCTTGCTCAACGAAATGGACTCAACACCCCATATTAAACGCCTAAGAATGTACCTGACTAGTAAGTATCTTAAAACCTATGGATTGCTATGTCTCCGAAAGAGAATCAAGCGTGTGTACACTGGCATAAACGCAGCAGTGATAGGATCGGAGAGGTTCGGTGAGCAAATGAAGACACTTTGCAGTCATATTGCATGGTACCCATTCCACGGGTCTCCACTCTCCAGCTTTAAGGGATTCTTCCTTCAGCTAAAGCATGCATGTGGAACCCAGAGTATGATCAAACGTGTGATCGGGAGACGTGTTCAAATATGTCTCCATTCTCGTCCCCTGGTACTCGGGTGCAACATTCCAGACGCTTTACTAACACTCTCCCCACTTGGAGAGTCAGTGCCTTTAACCTCCTGTTTGGCCCAGTTTGCAATTACTGCGGAAGATGAACAGGAATAGGGAGAACCAATGAGAGACTAGCTGGAGGTGTCTGGACGGGCAAATTTAACTCTCATTTCCCACCAGGAAGGGAATTAACCAAAGGCTCAGCGTGCCATGCCGCAACCAGATTAGGACCTGAAGCAACTGCGGTGTTGCGGCCAACTCACAAGAAAGAGAGTTGAAGAAAGTAGCTCAGGGGCACTGTAATTCACAAACCTGCAGAGTTATAAATGACAGCTATCGTCCAAAAATATACTGAAGTAAGGCTGCCAAGAGGAGTTGAAAGCGGGGCAGAATTGCAGGAAACCGATTTCAGGAGGTAGACTGGAATTGCATTTAAAGCATAGGAAAAGAGGCAGGACGTCCACAATGATGCACTTGGCCAAAAATGGCATATGCGTTTTTCCTGAATATATTCAGGAAAAAACGCATACGCCCTTTGTGGCCAACCAAGCAAGCTTGCAAAGGAAATCTGCACTACAATGAAGTCTCACTTCCCCCTGGTCAAAAGGGCCATCTGAAAAAAGTGTAAAATCCAGAAAGGCAGGAAAGGCCATGGAGAACTGGGAGCCTTGTTATGCTGATGGGCGGGATGTAAATTGCCAACAGCCACTCGGGAGAAGTGTATGGTGTTTCCTGAAACATCTAAAAAACAAAGCAACAGAGCCAGGGGCACTTCCACTTATGGTCCTATAGCTTAGGGAAATTAAAATAAAAAAGACACAGCCACCCCAAAGTTTGGGACGGCTCGTTTACGATACAAGTTCAATATCGCAGTAAGTGCAAAATGGATAAAGAAGTTGTGGTACTTATGTACAATGCCATATCACTCGGCAATGACATCTATGTCATCAGGCCCGTAGCAGCATAATGAGTGGATTCAGGTATGATGATTCTAACTGAAATAAGTCACAAAGAAAAAGAAACATCATAAGATATCACTAATACACAGAATGTAAACTTGGCTACACAAGAACTGGATTACAAAACAGAACAGGGTCTCAAATTTAGAAAACCAACTTATGCTTGCTTAAGGGGAAAGGTGAGTTGGGGTTCTGCATAAAACAAGAGATTGAAATGAGCACAGATAAAGTTCCTTAAGCCAAATATGGAATAGACAAGAGCTACTCCTTGCTCAACGAAATGGACTCAACACCCCATATTAAACGCCTAAGAATGTACCTGACTAGTAAGTATCTTAAAACCTATGGATTGCTATGTCTCCGAAAGAGAATCAAGCGTGTGTACACTGGCATAAACGCAGCAGTGATAGGATTGGAGAGGTTCGGTGAGCAAATGAAGACCCTTTGAAGTCATATTGCATGGTACCCATTCCACGGGTCTCCACTCTCCAGCTTTAAGGGATTCTTCCTTCAGCTAAACCATGCATGTGGAACTCAGAGTATGATCAAACGTGTGCTCGGGAGACGTGTTTAAATACGTCTCCGTTCTCGTGCCCTGGTACTCGGGTGCAACATTCCAGACGCTTTACTAACACTCACCCGACTTGGAGAGTCAGTGCCTTTAACCTCCTGTTTGGCCCAGTTTGCAATTTCTGCGGAAGATGAACAGGAATAGGGAGAACCAATGAGAGACTAGCTGGAGGTGTCTGGACGGGCAAATTTAACTCTCATTTCCCACCAGGAAGGGAATTAACCAAAGGCTCAGCATGCTGTGCCGGATCCAGATTAGGGCCTGAAGCAATCCTGCGGTGTTGCGGCCAGCTCACAAGAAAGCGAGTTGAAGAAAGGAGCTCAGGGGCACTGTAATTCACAAACCTGCAGAGTTATAAATGACAGCTATCGTCCAAAAATATACTGAAGTAAGACTGCCAAGAGGACTTGAAAGCGGGGCAGAATTGCAAGAAACCGATTTCAGGAGGTAGGCTGGAATTGCATTTAAAGCATCGGAAAAGAGGCAGAAGGTCCACAGTGATGCACTTGTCCAAAAAGGGCGTATGCGTTTTTTCCTGAATATATTCAGGAAAAAACGCATACGCCCTTTTTGTCCAACCAAGCAAGCTTGCAAAGGAAATCTGCACTACAATGAAGTCTCACTTCCCCCCGGTCAAAAGGGCCATCTGAAAAAAGTGTAAAATCCAGAAAGGCAGGACAGGCCATGGAGAACTGGGAGCCTTGTTATGCTGATGGCCGGGATGTAAATTGCCAACAGCCACTCGGGAGAAGTGTATGGTGTTTCCTGAAACATCTAAAAAACAAAGCAACAGAGCCTGGGGCACTTCCACTTATGGTCCTATAGCTTAGGGAAATTAAAATCAAAAAGACACAGCCACCCCAAAGTTTGGGACGGCTCGTTTACGGTACAAGTTCAATATCGCAGAAAGCGCAAAATGGATAAAGAAGTTGTGGTACTTACGTACAATGCAATATCACTCGGCAATGACATCTATGTCATCAGGCCCGTAGCAGCATAATGAGTGGATTCAGGTATGATGCTTCTAACTGAAATAAGTCACACAGAAAAAGAAACATCATAAGATATCACTAATACACGGAATGTAAACTTTCCTACACAGGAACTGGATTACAAAACAGAACAGGGTCTCAAATGTAGAAAACCAACTTATGCTTGCTTAAGGGGAAAGGTGAGTTGGGGTGCTGCATAAAACCAGAGATTGAAATGAGCACAGATAAAGTTCCTTAAGCCAAATATGGAATAGACAAGAGCTACTCCTTGCTCAATGAAATGGACTCAACACCCCATATTAAACGCCTAAGAATGTACCTGACTAGTAAGTATCTTAAAACCTATGGATTGCTATGTCTCCGAAAGAGAATCAAGCGTGTGTACACTGGCATAAACGCAGCAGTGATAGGATTGGAGAGGTTCGGTGAGCAAATGAAGACCCTTTGAAGTCATATTGCATGGTACCCATTCCACGGGTCTCAACTCTCCAGCTTTAAGGGATTCTTTCTTCAGCTAAACCATTCATGTGGAACCCAGAGTATGATCAAACGTGTGATCGGGAGACGTGTTCCAATATGTCTCCGTTCTCGTCCCCTGGCACTAGGGTGCAACATTCCAGACGCTTTACTAACACTCTCCCGACTTGGAGAGTCAGTGCCTTTAACCTCCTGTTTGGCCCAGTTTGCAATTACTGCGGAAGATGAACAACAATAGGGAGAACCAATGAGAGACTAGCTGGAGGTGTCTGGACGGGCAAATTTAACTCTCATTTCCCACCAGGAAGGGAATTAACCAAAGGCTCAGCGTGCCGTGCCAGAACCAGTTTAGGGCCTGTAGCAATTCTGCGGTGTGCGGCGAGCTCACAAGAAAGCGAGTTGAAGAAAGGAGCTCAGGGGCACTGTAATTCACAAACCTGCAGAGTTATAAATGACAGCTATCGTCCAAAAATATACTGAAGTAAGGCTGCCAAGAGGACTTGAAAGCGGGGCAGAATTGCAGGAAACCGATTTCAGGAGGTAGGCTGGAATTGAATTTAAAGCATAGGAAAAGAGGCAGAACGTCCACAATGATGCACTTGGCCAAAAAGGGCGTATGCGTTTTTTCCTGAATATATTCAGGAAACAACACATACGCCCTTTTTGGCCAACCAAGCAAGCTTGCAAAGGAAATCTGCACTACAATGAAGTCTAACTTCCCCCCTGTCAAAAGGGCCATCTGAAAAAAGTGTAAAATCCAGAAAGGCAGGACAGGCCATGGAGAACTGGGAGCCTTGTTATGCTGATGGGCGGGATGTAAATTGCCAACAGCCACTCTGGAGAAGTGTATGGTGTTTCCTGAAACATCTAAAAAACAAAGCAACAGAGCCTAGGGCACTTCCACTTATGGTCCTATAGCTTAGGGAAATTAAAATCAAAAAGACACAGCCACCCCAATGTTTGGGATGGCTCTGTTTACAAGAACCTCGTTTATGGTACAAGTTCAATATCGCAGAAAGGGAAAAATGGATAAAGAAGTTGTGGTACTTACGTACAATGCAATATCACTCAGCAATGACATCTATGTCATCAGGCCCGTAGCAGCATAATGAGTGGATTCAGGTATGATGCTTCTAACTGAAATAAATCACAAAGAAAAAGAAACATCATAAGATATCACTAATACACAGAATGTAAACTTGGCTACACAGGAACTGGATTACAAAACAGAACAGGGTCTCAAATGTAGAAAACCAACTTATGCTTGCTTAAGGGGAAAGGTGAGTTGGGGTGCTGCATAAAACCAGAGATTGAAATGAGCACAGATAAAGTTCCTTAAGCCAAATATGGAATAGACAAGAGCTACTCCTTGCTCAACGAAATGGACTCAACACCCCATATTAAACGCCTAAGAATGTACCTGACTAGTAAGTATCTTAAAACCTATGGATTGCTATGTCTCCGAAAGAGAATCAAGCGTGTGTACATTGACATAAACGCAGCAGTGATAGGATTGGAGAGGTTCGGTGAGCAAATGAAGACCCTTTGAAGTCATATTGCATGGTACCCATTCCACGGGTCTCCACTCTCCAGCTTTAAGGGATTCTTCCTTCAGCTAAATCATGCATGTGGAACCCAGAGTGTGATCAAACGTGTGATCGGGAGACGTGTTCAAATATGTCTCCGTTCTCGTCCCCTGGTACTCGGGTGCAACATTCCAGACGCTTTACTAACACTCTCCCGACTTGGAGAGTCAGTGCCTTTAACCTCCTGTTTGGCCCAGTTTGCAATTTCTGCGGAAAATGAACAGGAATAGGGAGAACCAATGAGAGACTAGCTGGAGGTGTCTGGACGGGCAAATTTAACTCTCATTTCCCACCAGAAAGACGAATGTACCAAAGGCTCCGCGTGCCGTGCTGGAACTAGATTAGGGTCTGAAGAGATCATGCGCTTTTGCGGCCAGCTCACAAGAAAGCGAGTTGAAGAAAGGAGCTGAGGGGCACTGTAATTCACAAACCTGCCGAGTTATAAATGACAGCTATCATCCAAAATTATACTGAAGTAAGGCTGTGAAGAGGACTTGAATTCGGGGCAGAATTGCTGGAAACCGATTTCAGAAGGTATACGGGAGTCGCTCTTAAAGCATAGGAAAAGAGACAGAACTTGGAAAATAATGCACTTGGCAAAAAAGAGCATATGTGTTTTATCCAGAGCTCTCATAACTGAGGGTAGGAGATTCCCAGCAGGCTCCAACTGCCACCTGAGGGCTCACATTGCCAAGGCAACGTGAGCAGGCCAGGCAGGAGTTACCTCACAGCAGAGGTCCCACCTCACAGAAGGGTGAGAAACCCAGCCAACAGCAGACTCTCACCAGAGGGCCCACATCACCAAGGGGATGGGAACCAGGCAGGAGTGTCTTCACACCAGTGGGGCCACATCATCGAAAGGTGAGGTACTCAGCACATGTGTCCTCAAACCAGAGGACCCACATCACCAAGGGCCTCGGAGTGAGGCAGGCAGGAGTAGCCTCACAACACTGGGCCCATAGAATAAAAAAGTGAGGAATCCAGCAGTTGGAACCTCCCAGCAGGCGGCCCAGAGCACCGAGGCTATGGGATCCAGGCCACAGTGAACTCACAGAAGAGGGCCCATGTCATGAAACTGAGCAACCCAGCCATTGGGACCTCAGAGCAGGAGACCCACATCCCCATGGGGATGGAAATCTGGTAGGAGTGTCCTCTCACCACTGAGAACGTATCAGAAAATTTTGGGCGACCAGCAGTTAGGGCCTGACGCCAGAGGACCCTCATCACCAAGGGAAGGAGGCTCCCAGCAGGCTCCAACTGCCACCAGAGGGCTGACGTCGCCAAGGCGATGTGTGCCAACCAGGCACGAATGACCTCACAGCAGAGGGCCCACCTCAGAGAAGTGTGACGAACCCAGTCTGGATCAGACTCGCACCAGAGGGCCCACATCACCAAATGGATTGGAACCAGGCAGGAGTGTCCTCACATGAGTAGGGCCACATCATCTAAAGATGAGGAACCCAGAACATGTGGCTTCAAACCATAGGACACCCATCACCAAGGGGCTGGGAGTGAGGCAGGCAGGAGGAGCCTCATAACAGAGGGCCCCAAAATAAGAAAGGTGAGGAATCCAGCATTTGGAACCTCCCAGCAGGCGGCCCAGAGCACAGAGGTTAGGGGATGCAGGCCGGAGTGAACTAACACCAGACAGCCCACATCATGAAACTGTGAGCAACCCAGACATTGGGACCTCACAGCAGAAGGCCCACATCCCCATGGTGATGGGAACATGACAGGAGTGTCCTGGCATCACTGGGCTCACATCAGAAAACGTGGGGTGCTCAGAAGTTAGGGCCTGACACTAGAGGGCACTCATCACCGAGAGGAGGAGGCTCCCAGCAGGCTCCAGCTGCCATCAGAGGGCCAACATCGCCAAGGCGATGTGTGCCAGCCCGGCAGGAGTGACCTCACAGCAGAGGGCCCCCCTCACAGAAGGGTGAGGAACACAGCCAGGATCAGACTCTCACCAGAGGGCCCACATCACCAAGGGGATGGGAACCAGGCAGGAGTGTCCCCACACCAGTGGGACAACATCATCGAAAGGTGAGGATCCCAGCACATGTAGCCTCAAACCACAGGAACCACATCACCAAGGGGTTCGGAATGAGGCTGGCAGGACCGGCCTCACAACACAGGGTCCATAGAATATAAAAGTTGAGGAATCCAGCAGTTGGGACCTCCCAGCAAGTGGCCCAGAGCACCGAGGCTATGGGATCCAGGCCACAGTGAACTCACAGCAGAGGGCCCACATCATGAACCTGTGAGCAGCCCAGCCGTTGGGACCTCAGAACAGAAGGCCCACATCCCCATTGGGATGGGAACCTGGCAGGAGTGGCTTCGCACCACTTAGCACATATCAGAAAATGTTAGGAGCCCAGCAGTTAGGGCCTGACGCCAGGGGGCCCTCATAACTGAGGGGAGGAGACTCCCAGCAGGTTCCAACTGCCAACAGAGGGCCCACGTCTACAAGGTGGCATGCACCAGCCAGGCAGTAGTGACCTCACAGCAGAGGGCCTATCTCACAGAAGGGTGAGGAACCGAGGCAGGATGAGACTCTCACCAGAGGACCCACAACACCAAGGGGATGGGAACCAGTCAGGACTGTCCTCCCACCAGTGGGGCCACATCATCGAAAGGTGAGGAACCCAGCACATGTGGCCTCATATCAGAGGACATACATCACAAAGGGGATGGGAGTGAGGCAGGTAGGAGTAGCCTAAAAACAGAGGGCCCAAAGAATTAAAAAGGTGAGGAATCCAGCATTTGGAACCTCCCAGCAGGCGGCCGAGAGCACAGAAGCTATGGGATGCACGAAGGAGTGAACTAACACCAGAGAGCCCACATCATGAAACTGTGAGCAACCCAGGCATTGGGACCTCAGAGCAGAAAGCCCACATCCCCATGGGGATGGGAACCTGACAGGAGTGTCCTGGCATCACTGGGCTCACATCAGAAAACGTGGGGAGCCCAGCAGTTAGGGCCTGATGCTAGAGGGCCATCATCACCGAGGGCAGGAGGCTCCCAGCAGGTTCCATGTGCCAACAGAGGGCCCACGTCGCCAAGGTGATGTGTGCAAGTCAGGCAGGACTGACCTCACAGCAGAGGGCCTACCTCACAGAAGAGTGAGGAACCCAGCCAGGATAAGACTGTCACCAGAAGGCCCACATCACCAAGGGGATGGGAACCAGGCAGGAGTGTCCTCACACCAGTGGGGCCACATCATAGAAAGTTGCGGAACCCAGCACATGTGGCCTCAAACCAGAAGACCCACATCACGAAGGGGTTGCGAGTGAGGCAGGCAGGAGGAGCATCACAACACAGGACCCATAGAATACAAAAGTTGAGGAATCGAGCAGTTGGAACCTCCCAGCAGGCGGCCAAGAGCACAGAGGCTATGGGATCCAGGCCACAGTGAACTAACACCAGAGAGCCCACATCATGAAATTGTGATCAACCCAGCCTTTGGAACCTCAGAGCAGAAGGCCCACATGCCCATGGAGATGGGAACCTAAGAGGAGTGCCCGAGCATCACTGGGCTCACTAAGAAAAGTTGGGGAGCCCAGCAGTTAGGGCCTGACGTCAGAGGGCCCTCATCACAGAGGTGAGGAGGCTCCCAGCAGGGTCCAAGTGCCACCAGAGGGCTCATGTCAACAAGGCGAGGTGAGCAAGCCAGGCAAGAGTTACCTGATAGTAGAGGGCCCACCTCACAGATGGGTGAGGAACCCAGCCAGGATCAGACTCTCACCAGAGGGCCCACATCACAAAGGGGATGGGAACCAGTCAGGATTATCCTCACACCAGTGGGGCCTCATCATCTTAAGGTGAGGAACCCAGCACATGTGTCCTCAAACCAGAGGACCCACATCACCAAGGGCCTTGGAATGAGGCAGGCAGGAGTAGCCTCACAACACAGGGCACATAATATAAAAAAACGTGAGGATTCCAGCATTTAGACCTTCCAGCAGGCGGCCCAGAACACTGAGGCTATGGGATCCAGGCCACAGTGAACTCACAGCAGAGGGCCCACATCATAAAACTGTGAGCAACCCAGGCATTGGGACCTCAGCGCAGAAGGCCCACATCCCCATGGGAATGGGAACCTGGCTGGAGTGTCCTCGCACCACTGGGCGCACATCAGAAAATTTGGGGAGCCCACCATTTAGGGCCTGACGCCAGAGGGCTGTCATCACCGAGAGGAGGAGGCACCCTGCACGCTCCAACTGCCACCAGAGGGCTCACGTCTCCAAGGTGACGTGGGCCAGCCAGGCAGGAGTGACCTCACAGCAGAGGGCCTACCTCACAGGACGTTGAGGAACCCAGCCAGGATTAGACTCTCGCCAGAGGGCCCACCTCACCAAGGGGATGGGAACCAGGCAGGAGTGTCCTCACACGAGTGGGGCCACATCATCGAGAGGTGAGGAACGCAGCACATGTGGCCTCAAGCCATAGGACAGTCATCACCAAGGGGCTGGCAGTGAGGCAGGCAGGAGGAGCCTCACAACAGAGGGCACATAGAATAAAAAAGGTGAGGAATCCAGCAGTTGGAACCTCCCAGCAGGCGGCTCAGAGCACCGATGATAAGGGATCCTTGCCGGAGTGAACTCACAGCAGAGGGCCCACATCATGGTACTGTGAGCAAGCCAGCCGTTTTGACCTCAGAGCAGAAGGCCCATATCCCCATGGGGATGGGAACCTGGCAAGAGTGTCCTCACTCACTTGGCGCACATCAGAAAATGTGGGGAGCCCAGCAGTTATGGCCTAAGGCAAGAGGGCCCTCATCACCGAGGGGAGGAGGATCCCAGCACACTCCAACTGCCACCAGAGGGCCCACGTCGCCAAGGTGACGTGTGCCAGACAGGCATGATTGACCTCACAGCAGAGGGCCCACCTCACAGAAGGGTGAGGAACCCAGCCAGGATCAGACTCTCACCTGAGGGCCCACATCAGCAAGGGGATGGGAACCACTCAGGACTGTCTTCCCTCCAGTGGGGCCACATCATCGAAAGGTGCGGAACCCAGCACATGTGGCCTCAAATCAGAGGACACATATCACAAAGGGAATGGGAGTGAGGCAGGCAGGAGTAGCCTAAAAACAGAGGGCCCAAAGAATAAGAAAGGTGAGGAATCCAGCAGTTGGAACCTCCCAGCAGGCGGCCGAGAGCACAGAAGCTATGGGATGCAGGCAGGAGTGAACTAACAGCAGAGAGCCCACATCATGAAACTGTGAGCAATCCACGCGTTGGGACCTCAGAGCAGAAGGCCCACATCCCAATGGGGATGTGAATCTGGCTGGAGTGTCCTCGCACCACTGGGCGCAGATCACAAAATGTGGGGAGCCCAGCAGTTAGGGCCTGACGCCAGAGGGCCCTCATCACCGAGGGGAGGAGGCTCCCAGCAGGCTCCAAGTGCCACCAGAGGGCTCATGTCCACAAGGCGAGGTGAGCAAGCCAGGCAGGAGTGACCTCACAGCAGACGGCCCACCTCACAGATGGGTGAGGAACCCAGCCAGGATCAGACTCTCAACAGAGGGCCCACATCACCAAGGGGATGTGAACCAGGCAGGAGTCTCCTAAGACCATTGGTCCCACATCATCGAAAGGTGAGGAACCCAGCACATGTGGCCTCAAACCAGACGACACACATCACGAAGGGGCTGGGAGTGAGGCAGGCAGGAGGATCCTCACAACAGAGGGCCCAAAAAATTTAAAAAGTGAGGAATCCAGCAGTTGGAACCTCCCAGCAGGTGGCCAAGAGCACAGAGGCTATGGGATCCAGGCCTCTGTGAACTAACACCAGAGAGCCCACATCATGAAAATGTGAACAACCCAGCCGTTGGGACCTCAGAGCAGAAGGCCCACATCCCCATGGAGATGGGATCCTAAGAGGAGTGCCCAAGCATCATTGGGCTCACTAAGAAAAGTTGGTGAGCCCAGCAGTTAGGGCCTGACGCAAGAGGGCCCTCATCACCGGGGGGAGGAGATTCCCAGCACGCTCCAACTGCCACCACACGGCTGACTTCACCAAGGCAATGTGTGCCAGCCATGCAGGAGTGACCTATCAGCAGAGGGTCTCCCTCACAGGTGGGTTAGGAACACAGCCAGGAACAGACTCTCACCAGGGGGTCCACATAACCAAGTGGATGAGAACCAGGCAGGAGTGTCCTCACACTAGTGGGGCCACATCATCGAAAGGTGAGGAACACAGCAAAGGTGGCCACAAACCAGAGGACCCACATCACCAAGGGGTTGAGAGTGAGGTAGGTGTCTGGACGGGCATATTTAACTCTCATTTCCCATCAGGAAGAGGAATTAACCAAAGGCTCAGTGTGCCCTGCCAGAAGCATGTTAGGGCCTGAAGCAGTCTTGCGGGTTTGCGGCCAGCTCACAAGAAAGCGAGTTGAAGAAAGGAGCTCAGGGGCCCTGTAATTCACAAACCTGCAGAGTTATAAATGACAGATAACGTCCAAAAATATATTGAAGTAAGGCTGCCAAGAGGACTTGAAAGCGGGGCAGAATTGCAGGAAACCGATTTCAGGAGGTAGACTGGATTTGCATTTAAAGCATAGGAAAAGAGGCAGAACATCGACAATGATGCACTTGGCAAAAAAGGGCATATGAGTTTGTTCCTCAATATATTCAGGAACAAACACATACGCCCTTTTTGGCAAACCAAGCAAGCTTGCAATGGAAATCCGAACTACTATGAAGTGTCACTTCCCCCCGGTCTAAAGGGCCATCTGAGAAAAGTGTAAAATCCAGAAAAGCAAGACAGGCCATGGGGAAAAAGGAGCCTTGTTATGCTGATGGGCGGGATGTAAATTGCCAACAGCCACTCTGGAGAAGTGTATGGTGTTTCCTGATACATCTGAAAAACAAAGCAACAAGCCTAGGGCACTTCCACTTATGGTCCTATAGCTTAGGGAAATTAAAATCAAAAAGACACAGCCACCCCAATGTTTGGGACGGCTCGTTTACGGTACAAGTTCAATATCACAGAAAGCGCAAAATGGATAAAGAAGTTGTGATACTTACGTACAATGCAATGTCACTCAGCAATGACATCTATGTCATCAGGCCCGTAGCAGCATAATAAGTGGATTCAGGTATGATGCTTCTAACTGAAATAAGTCACACAGAAAAAGAAACATCATAAGATATCACTAATACACGGAATGTAAACTTGGCTACACAAGAACTGGATTACAAAACAGAACAGGGTCTCAAATGTAGAAAACCAACTTATGCTTGCTTAAGGGGAAAGGTGAGTTGGGGTGCTGCATAAAACCAGAGATTGAAATGAGCACAGATAAAGTTCCTTAAGCCAAATATGGAATAGACAAGAGCTACTCCTTGCTCAACGAAATGGACTCAACACCCCATATTAAACGCCTAAGAATGTACCTGACTAGTAAGTATCTTAAAACCTATGGATTGCTATGTCTCCGAAAGAGAATCAAGCGTGTGTACACTGGCATAAACGCAGCAGTGATAGGATTGGAGAGGTTCAGTGAGCAAATGAAGACCCTTTGAAGTCATATTGCATGGTACCCATTCCACGGGTCTCCACTCTCCAGCTTTAAGGGATTCTTCCTTCAGCTAAACCATGCATGTGGAACTCAGAGTATGATCAAAAGTGTGATCGGGAGACGTGTTCAAATATGTCTCCGTTCTCGTCCCCTGGTACTCGGGTGCAACATTCCAGACGCTTTACTAACACTCTCCCGACTTGGAGAGTCAGTGCCTTTAACCTCCTGTTTGGCCCAGTTTGCAATTTCTGCGTAAGATGAACAGGAATATGGAGAACCAATGAGAGACTAGCTAGAGGTGTCTGGACGGGCAAATTTAACTCTCATTTCCCACCAGGAAGAGGAATTAACCAAAGGCTCAGCGTGCCGTGCCGGAACCACATTAGGGCCTGAAGCAATCCTGCGGTGTTGCGGCCAGCTCACAAGAAAGCAAGTTGAAGAAAGGAGCTCAGGGGCACTGTAATTCACAAACCTGCAGAGTTATAAATGACAGCTATCGTCCAAAAATATACTGAAGTAAGACTGCCAAGAGGACTTGAAAGCGGGGCAGAATTGCAGGAAACCGATTTCAGGAGGTAGACTGGAATTGCATTTAAAGCATAGGAAAAGAGGCAGAACGTCCACAATGATGCACTTGGCCAAAAAGGGCGTATGCGTTTTTTCCTGAATATATTCAGGAAAAAACGCATACGCCCTTTTTGGCCAACCAAGCAAGCTTGCAAAGGAAATCTGCACTACAATGAAGTCTCACTTCCCCCTGGTCAAAAGGGCCATCTGAAAAAAGTGTAAAATCCAGAAAGGCAGGACAGGCCATGGAGAACTGGGAGCCTTGTTATGCTGATGGGCGGGATGTAAATTGCCAACAGCCACTTGGGAGAAGTGTATGGTGTTTCCTGAAACATCTAAAAAACAAAGCAACAGAGCCTGGGGCACTTCCACTTATGGTCCTATAGCTTAGGGAAATTAAAATCAAAAAGACACAGCCACCCCAAAGTTTGGGACGGCTCGTTTACGGTACAAGTTCAATATCGCAGAAAGCGCAAAATGGATAAAGAAGTTGTGGTACTTACGTACAATGCAATATCACTCAGCAATGACATCTATGTCATCAGGCCCGTAGCAGCATAATGAGTGGATTCAGGTATGATGCTTCTAACTGAAATAAGTCACACAGAAAAAGAAACATCATAAGATATCACTAATGCACGGAATATAAACTTGGCTACACAAGAACTGGATTACAAAACAGAACAGGGTCTCAAATTTAGAAAACCAACTTATGCTTGCTTAAGGGGAAAGGTGAGTTGGGGTGCTGCCTAAAACCAGAGATTGAAATGAGCACAGATAAAGTTCCTTAAGCCAAATATGGAATAGACAAGAGCTACTCCTTGCTCAATGAAATGGACTCAACACCCCATATTAAACGCCTAAGAATGTACCTGACTACTAAGTAACTTAAAACCTATGGATTGCTATGTCTCCGAAAGAGAATCAAGCGTGTGTACACTGGCATAAACGCAGTAGTGATAGGATTGGAGAGGTTCGTTGAGCAAATGAAGACCCTTTGAAGGCATATTGCTGGTACCAATTCCACGGGTCTCAACTCTCCAGCTTTAAGGGATTCTTCCTTCAGCTAAACCATGCATGTGGAACTCAGAGTATGATCAAACGTGTGCTCGGGAGACGTGTTCAAATATGTCTCCGTTCTCGTCCCCTGGTACTCGGGTGCAACATTCCAGACGCTTTACTAACACTCTCCCGACTTGGAGAGTCAGTGCCTTTAACCTCCTGTTTGGCCCAGTTTGCAATTTCTGCGGAAGATGAACAGGAATAGGGAGAACCAATGAGAGACTAGCTGGAGGTGTCTGGACGGGCAAATTTAACTCTCATTTCCCACCAGGAAGGGAATTAACCAAAGGCTCAGCATGCCGTGCCGGAACCAGATTAGGGCCTGAAGCAATCCTGCGGTGTTGCGGCCAGCTCACAAGAAAGCGACTTGAAGAAAGGAGCTCAGGGGCACTGTAATTCACAAACCTGCAGAGTTATAAATGACAGCTATCGTCCAAAAATATACTGAAGTAAGGCTGCCAAGAGGACGTGAAAGCGGGGCAGAATTACAGGAAACTGATTTCAGGAGGTAGACTGGAATTGCATTTAAAGCATAGGAAAAGAGGCAGGACGTCCACAATGATGCACTTGGCCAAAAAGGGCGTATGCGTTTTTTCCTGAATATATTCAGGAAAAAACGCATACGCCCTTTTTGGCCAACCAAGCAAGCTTGCAAAGGAAATCTGCACTACAATGAAGTGTCACTTCCCCCCGTCAAAAGGGCCATCTGAATAAAGTGTAGAATCCAGAAAGGCAGGACAGGCCATGGAGAACTGGGAACATGGTTATGCTGATGGGTGGGATATAAATTGCCAACAGCCAATCGGGAGAAGTGTATGGTGTTTCCTCAAACATCTAAAAAACAAAGCAACAGACCCTAGCGCACTTCCACTTATGGTCCTATAGCTTAGGGAAATTAAAATCAAAAAGACACAGTCGCCGCAAAGTTTGGGACGGCTCTGTTTACAAGAACCTCGTTTACGGTACAAGTTCAATATCGCAGAAAGTGAAAAATGGATAAAGATGTTGTGGTACTTACGTACAATGCAATATCACTCAGCAATGACATCTATGTCATCAGGCCCATAGCAGCATAATGAGTGGATTCAGGTATGATTATTCTAAGTGAAATAAGTCACAGAGAAAAACAAACATCATAAGATATCACTAATACACGGAATGTAAACTTTCCTACACAGGAACTGGATTACAAAACAGAACAGGGTCTCAAATTTAGAAAACCAACTTATGCTTGCTTAAGGGGAAAGGTGAGTTGGGGTGCTGCATAAAACCAGAGATTGAAATGAGCACAGATAAAGTTCCTTAAGCCAAAAATGTAATAGACAAGAGCTACTCCTTGCTCAACGAAATGGACTCAACACCCCATATTAAACGCCTAAGAATGTACGTGAGTAGTAAGTTAAAACCTATGGATTGCTATGTCTCCGAAAGAGAATCAAGCGTGTGTACAGGGGCATAAACGCAGCAGTGATAGGATTGGAGAGGTTCGGTGAGCAAATGAAGACCCTTTGAAGTCATATTGCATGGTACCCATTCCACGGGTCTCAACTCTCCAGCTTTAAGGGATTCTTCCTTCAGCTAAACCATGCATGTGGAACCCAGAGTATGATCAACCGTGTGATCGGGAGACGTGTTCCAATATGTCTCTGTTCTCGTCCCCTGGTACTCGGGTACAACATTCCAGACGCTTTACTAACACTCTCCCGACTTGGAGAGTCAGTGCCTTTAACCTCCTGTTTGGCCCAGTTTGCAATTACTGCGGAAGATGAACAGGAATAGGGAGAACCAATGAGAGACTAGCTGGAGGTGTCTGGACGGGCAAATTTAACTCTCACTTCCCACCAGGAAGAGGAATTAATGAAAGGCTTAGTGTGCCGGGCCAGCTCCATTCTTCAACTCGCTTTCTTGTGAGCTGGCCGCAACACCGCAGGATTGCTTCTGTCCCTAATCAGAATATATTCAGGAAAAAACGCATACGCCCTTTTTGGCCAACCAAGCAAGCTTGCAAAGGAAATCTGCACTACAATGAAGTCTCACTTCCCCACGGTCCAAACGGCCATTTGAAAAAAGTGTAAAATCCAGAAAGGCAGGACAGGCCATGGAGAACTGGGAGCCTTGTTATGCTGATGGGCGGGATGTAAATTGCCAACAGCCACTCGGGAGAGGTGTATGGTGTTTCCTGAAACATCTAAAAAACAAAGCAACAGAGCCTAGGGCACTTCCACTTATGGTCCTATAGCTTAGGGAAATTAAAATCAAAAAGACACAGCCACCCCAAAGTTTGGGACGGCTCGTTTACGGTACAAGTTCAATATCGCAGAAAGCGCAAAATGGATAAAGAAGTTGTGGTACTTACGTACAATGCAATATCACTAGGCAATGACATCTATGTCATCAGGCCCGTAGCAGCATAATGAGTGGATTCAGGTATGATGCTTCTAACTGAAATAAGTCACACAGAAAAAGAAACATCATAAGATATCACTAATACACGGAATGTAAACTTGGCTACACAAGAACTGGATTACAAAACAGAACAGGGTCTCAAATGTAGAAAACCAACTTATGCTTGCTTAAGGGGAAAGGTGAGTTGGGGTGCTGCATAAAACCAGAGATAGAAATGAGCACAGATAAATTTCCTTAAGCCAAATATGGAATAGACAAGAGCTACTCCTTGCTCAACGAAATGGACTCAACACCCCATATTAAACGCCTAAGAATGTACCTGACTAGTAAGTATCTTAAAACCTATGGATTGCTATATCTCCGAAAGAGAATCAAGCATGTGTACACTGGCATAAACGCAGCAGTGATAGGATTGGAGAGGTTCGGTGAGCAAATGAAGACCCTTTGAAGTCATATTGCATGGTACCCATTCCACGGGTCTCCACTCTCCAGCTTTAAGGGATTCTTCCTTCAGCTAAACCATGCATGTGGAACCCAGAGTATGATCAAACGTGTGATCGGGAGACGTGTTCCAATATGTCTCCATTCTCGTCCCCTGGTACTCGGGTGCAACATTCCAGACGCTTTACTAACTCTCTCCCGACTTGGAGAGTCAGTGCCTTTAACCTCCTGTTTGGCCCAGTTTGCAATTTCTGCGGAAGATGAACAGGAATAGGGAGAACCAATGGGAGACTAGCTGGAGGTGTCTGGACGGGCAAATTTAACTCTCATTTCCCACCAGGAAGGGAATTAACCAAAGGCTCAGCGTGCCGTGCCGGAACCAGATTAGGGCCTGAAGCAATCTTGCGGTGTTGCGGCCAGCTCACAAGAAAGCGAGTTGAAGAAAGGAGCTCAGGGGCACTGTAATTCACAAACCTGCAGAGTTATAAATGACAGCTATCGTCCAAAAATATACTGAAGTCAGGCTGCCAAGAGGACTTGAAAGCGGGGCAGAATTGCAGGAAACCGATATCAGGAGGTAGACTGGAATTGCATTTAAAGCATAGGAAAAGAGGCAGAACGTCCACAATGATGCACTTGGCCAAAAAGGGCGTATGCGTTTTTCCTGAATATATTCAGGAAAAAACGCATACGCCCTTTTTGGCCAACCAAGCAAGCTTGCAAAGGAAATCTGCACTACAATGAAGTCTCACTTCCCCCCGGTCAAAAGGGCCATCTGAAAAAAGTGTAAAATCCAGAAAGGCAGGACAGGCCATGGAGAACTGGGAGCCTTGTTATGCTGATGGGCGGGATGTAAATTGCCAACAGCCACTCTGGAGAAGTGTATGGTGTTTCCTGAAACATCTAAAAAGCAAAGCAACAGAGCCTGGGGCACTTCCACTTATGGTCCTATAGCTTAGGGAAATTAAAATCAAAAAGACACAGCCACCCCAAAGTTTGGGACGGCTCCCTTACGGTACAAGTTCAATATCCCAGAAAGCGCAAAATGGATAAAGAAGTTGTGGTACTTACGTACAATGCAATATCACTAGGCAATGACATCTATGTCATCAGGCCCGTAGCAGCATAATCAGTGGATTCAGGTATGATGCTTCTAACTGAAATAAGTCACACAGAAAAAGAAACATCATAAGATATCACTAATACACGGAATGTAAACTTGGCCACACAGGAACTGGATTACAAAACAGAACAGGGTCTCAAATGTAGAAAACCAACTTATGCTTGCTTAAGGGGAAAGGTGAGTTGGGGTGCTGCATAAAACCAGAGATTGAAATGAGCACAGATAAATTTCCTTAAGCCAAATATGGAATAGACAAGAGCTACTCCTTGCTCAACGAAATGGACTCAACACCCCATATTAAACGCCTAAGAATGTACCTGACTAGTAAGTATCTTAAAACCTATGGATTACTATATCTCCGAAAGAGAATCAAGCGTGTGTACACTGGCATAAACGCAGCAGTGATAGGATTGGAGAGGTTCGGTGAGCAAATGAAGACCCTTTGAAGTCATATTGCATGGTACCCATTCCACGGGTCTCCACTCTCCAGCTTTAAGGGATTCTTCCTTCAGCTAAACCATGCATGTGGAACCCAGAGTATGATCAAACGTGTGATCGGGAGACGTGTTCCAATATGTCTCCATTCTCGTCCCTGGTACTCGGGTGCAACATTCCAGACGCTTTACTAACACTCTCCCGACTTGGAGAGTCAGTGCCTTTAACCTCCTGTTTGGCCCAGTTTGCAATTTCTGCGGAAGATGAACAGGAATAGGGAGAACCAATGGGAGACTAGCTGGAGGTGTCTGGACGGGCAAATTTAACTCTCATTTCCCACCAGGAAGAGGAATTAACCAAAGGATCAGCGTGCCGTGCCGGAACCAGATTAGGGCCTGAAGCAATCCTGCGGTGTTGCGGTCAGCTCACAAGAAACCGACTTGAAGAAAGGAGCTCAGGGGCACTGTAATTCACAAACCTGCAGAGTTATAAATGACAGCTATCGTCCAAAAATATACTGAAGTCAGGCTGCCAAGAGGACTTGAAAGCGGGGCAGAATTGTAGGAAACCGATTTCAGGATGTAGACTGGAATTGCATTTAAAGCATAGGAAAAGAGGCAGAACGTCCACAATGATGCACTTGGCCAAAAAGGGCGTATGCCTTTTTCCCTGAATATATTCAGGAAAAAACGCATACGCCCTTTTTGGCCAACCAAGCAAGCTTGCAAAGGAAATCTGCACTACAATGAAGTCTCACTTCCCCACGGTCAAAAGGGCCATCTGAAAAAAGTGTAAAATCCAGAAAGGCAGGACAGGCCATGGAGAACTGGGAGCCTTGTTATGCTGACGGGCGGGATGTAAATTGCCAACAGCCACTCGGGAGAAGTGTATGGTGTTTCCTGAAACATCTAAAAAGCAAAGCAACAGAGCCTGGGGCACTTCCACTTATGGTCCTATAGCTTAGGGAAATTAAAATCAAAAAGACACAGCCACCCCAAAGTTTGGGACGGCTCCCTTACGGTACAAGTTCAATATCGCAGAAAGCGCAAAATGGATTAAGAAGTTGTGGTACTTAAGTACAATGCAATATCACTCAGCAATGACATCTATGTCATCAGGCCCGTAGCAGCATAATCAGTGGATTCAGGTATGATGCTTCTAACTGAAATAAGTCACACAGAAAAAGAAACATCATAAGATATCACTAATACACGGAATGTAAACTTGGCTACACAGGAACTGGATTACAAAACAGAACAGGGTCTCAAATTTACAAAATCAACATATGCTTGCTTAAGGGGAAAGGTGAGTTGGGGTGCTGCATAAAACCAGAGATTGAAATGAGCACAGATAAAGTTCCTTAAGCCAAATATGGAATAGACAAGAGCTACTCCTTGCTCAACGAAATGGACTCAACACCCCATATTAAACGCCTAAGAATGTACCTGACTAGTAAGTATCTTAAAACCTATGGATTGCTATGTCTCCGAAAGAGAATCAGGCGTGTGTACACTGGCATAAACGCAGCAGTGATAGGATTGGAGAGGTTCGGTGAGCAAATGAAGACACTTTGCAGTCATATTGCATGGTACCCATTCCACGGGTCTCCACTCTCCAGCTTTAAGGGATTCTTCCTTCAGCTAAACCATGCATGTGGAACCCAGAGTATGATCAAACGTGTGATCGGGAGACGTGTTCCAATATGTCTCCATTCTCGTCCCCTGGTACTCGGGTGCAATATTCCAGACGCTTTACTAACACTCTCCCGACTTGGAGAGTCAGTGCCTTTAACCTCCTGTTTGGCCCAGTTTGCAATTTCTGCGGAAGATGAACACTAATAGGGAGAACCAATGAGAGACTAGCTGGAGGTGTCTGGACGGGCAAATTTAACTCTCATTTCCCACCAGGAAGAGGAATTAACCAAAGGATCAGCGTGCCGTGCCGGAACCAGATTAGGGCCTGAAGCA
Source organism: Lagenorhynchus albirostris (assembly GCF_949774975.1). Taxonomy (NCBI): domain Eukaryota; kingdom Metazoa; phylum Chordata; class Mammalia; order Artiodactyla; family Delphinidae; genus Lagenorhynchus; species Lagenorhynchus albirostris. The sequence continues at coordinate 49,289 of NW_026783396.1, read as the reverse complement.
ATCCTGCGGTGTTGCGGTCAGCTCACAAGAAACCGACTTGAAGAAAGGAGCTCAGGGGCACTGTAATTCACAAACCTGCAGAGTTATAAATGACAGCTATCGTCCAAAAATATACTGAAGTCAGGCTGCCAAGAGGACTTGAAAGCGGGGCAGAATTGTAGGAAACCGATTTCAGGATGTAGACTGGAATTGCATTTAAAGCATAGGAAAAGAGGCAGAACGTCCACAATGATGCACTTGGCCAAAAAGGGCGTATGCGTTTTTCCCTGAATATATTCAGGAAAAAACGCATACGCCCTTTTTGGCCAACCAAGCAAGCTTGCAAAGGAAATCTGCACTACAATGAAGTCTCACTTCCACACGGTCAAAAGGGCCATCTGAAAAAAGTGTAAAATCCAGAAAGGCAGGACAGGCCATGGAGAACTGGGAGCCTTGTTATGCTGACGGGCGGGATGTAAATTGCAAACGGCAACTCGGGAGAGGTGTATGGTGTTTCCTGAAACATCAAAAAACAAAGCAACAGAGCCTGGGGCACTTCCACTTATGGTCCTATAGCTTAGGGAAATTAAAATCAAAAAGACACAGCCACCCCAAAATTTGGGACGGCTCGTTTACGGTACAAGTTCAATATCGCAGAAAGCGCAAAATGGATAAAGAAGTTGTGGTACTTACGTACAATGCAATATCACTCGGCAATGACATCTATGTCATCAGGCCCGTAGCAGCATAATGAGTGGATTCAGGTATGATGCTTCTAACTGAAATAAGTCACACAGAAAAAGAAACATCATAAGATATCACTAATACACGGAATGTAAACTTGGCTACACAAGAACTGGATTACAAAACAGAACAGGGTCTCAAATTTAGAAAACCAACTTATGCTTGCTTAAGGGGAAAGGTGAATTGGGGTGCTGCATAAAACCAGAGATTGAAATGAGCACAGATAAAGTTCCTTAAGCCAAATATGGAATAGACAAGAGCTACTCCTTGCTCAACGAAATGGACTCAACACCCCATATTAAACGCCTAAGAATGTACCTGACTAGTAAGTATCTTAAAACCTATGGATTGCTATGTCTCCGAAAGAGAATCAAGCGTGTGTACACTGGCATAAACGCAGCAGTGATAGGATTGGAGAGGTTCGGTGAGCAAATGAAGAACCTTTGAAGTCATATTGCATGGTACCCATTCCACGGGTCTCAACTCTCCAGCTTTAAGGGATTCTTCCTTCAGCTAAACCATGCATGTGGAACTCAGAGTATGATCAAACGTGTGCTCGGGAGACGTGTTTAAATATGTCTCCATTCTCGTGCCCTGGTACTCGGGTGCAACATTCCAGATGCTGTACTAACACTCTCCCGACTTGGAGAGTCAGTGCCTTTAACCTCCTGTTTGGCCCAGTTTGCAATTTCTGCGGAAGATGAACACTAATAGGGAGAACCAATGAGAGACTAGCTGGAGGTGTCTGGACGGGCAAATTTAACTCTCATTTCCCACCAGGAAGAGGAATTAACCAAAGGCTCAGCGTGCCGTGCCGGAACCAGTTTAGGGCCTGAAGCAATCCTGCGGTGTTGCGGCCAGCTCACAAGAAACCGACTTGAAGAAAGGAGCTCAGGGGCACTGTAATTCACAAACTTGCAGAGTTATAAATAACAGCTATCGTCCAAAAATATACTGAAGTCAGGCTGCCAAGAGGACTTGAAAGTGGGGCAGAATTGCAGGAAATCAATTTCAGGAGGTAGACTGGAATTGCATTTAAAGCATAGGAAAAGAGGCAGAACGTTGACAATGATGCACTTGGCCAAAAAGGGCGTATGCGTTTTTTCCTGAATATATTCAGGAAAAAACGCATACGCCCTTTTTGGCCAACCAAGCAAGCTTGCAAAGGAAATCTGCACTACAATGAAGTCTCACTTGCCCCTGGTCAAAAGGGCCATCTGAAAGAAGTGTAAAATCCAGAAAGGCAGGACAGGCCATGGAGAACTGGGAGCCTTGTTATGCTGATGGGCGGGATGTAAATTGCCAACAGCCACTCTGGAGAAGTGTATGGTGTTTCCTGAAACATCTAAAAAACAAAGCAACAGAGCCTGGGGCACTTCCACTTATGGTCCTATAGCTTAGGGAAATTAAAATCAAAAAGACACAGCCACCCCAAAGTTTGGGATGGCTCGTTTACGGTACAAGTTCAATATCGCAGAAAGCGCAAAATGGATTAAGAAGTTGTGGTACTTACGTACAATGCAATATCACTCAGCAATGACATCTATGTCATCAGGCCCGTAGCAGCATAATCAGTGGATTCAGGTATGATGCTTCTAACTGAAATAAGTCACACAGAAAAAGAAACATCATAAGATATCACTAATACACGGAATGTAAACTAGGCTACACAGGAACTGGATTACAAAACAGAACAGGGTCTCAAATTTACAAAATCAACATATGCTTGCTTAAGGGGAAAGGTGAGTTGGGGTGCTGCATAAAACCAGAGATTGAAATGAGCACAGATAAAGTTCCTTAAGCCAAATATGGAATAGACAAGAGCTACTCCTTGCTCAACGAAATGGACTCAACACCCCATATTAAACGCCTAAGAATGTACCTGACTAGTAAGTATCTTAAAACCTATGGATTGCTATGTCTCCGAAAGAGAATCAAGCGTGTGTACACTGGCATAAACGCAGCAGTGATAGGATTGGAGAGGTTCGGTGAGCAAATGAAGAACCTTTGAAGTCATATTGCATGGTACCCATTCCACGGGTCTCCACTCTCCAGCTTTAAGGGATTCTTCCTTCAGCTAAACCATGCATGTGGAACTCAGAGTATGATTAAACGTGTGCTCGGGAGACGTGTTCAAATATGTCTGCGTTCTCGTCCCCAGGTACTCGGGTGCAACATTCCAGACGCTTACTAACACTGTCCCGACTTGGAGAGTCAGTGCCTTTAACCTCCTGTTTGGCCCAGTTTGCAATTTCTGCGGAAGATGAACACTAATAGGGAGAACCAATGAGAGACTAGCTGGAGGTGTCTGGACGGGCAAATTTAACTCTCATTTCCCACCAGGAAGAGGAATTAACCAAAGGCTCAGCGTGCCGTGCCGGAACCAGATTAGGGCCTGAAGCCATCCTGCGGTGTTGCGGCCAGCTCACGAGAAAGCGAGTTGAAGAAAGGAGCTCAGGGGCACTGTAATTCACAAACCTGCAGAGTTATAAATGACAGCTATCGTCCAAAAATATACTGAAGTAAGGCTGCCAAGAGGACTTGAACTTGGGGCAGAATTGCAGGAAACCGATTTCAGGAGGTAGACTGGAATTGCATTTAAAGCATAGGAAAAGAGGCAGAACGTCCACAATGATGCACTTGGCCAAAAAGGGCGTATGCGTTTTTTCCTGAATATATTCAGGAAAAAACGCATACGCCCTTTTTGGCCAACCAAGCAAGCTTGCAAAGGAAATCTGCACTACAATGAAGTCTCACTTCCCCCCGGTCAAAAGGGCCATCTGAAAAAAGTGTAAAATCCAGAAAGGCAGGACAGGCCATGGAGAACTGGGAGCCTTGTTATGCTGATGGGCGGGATGTCAATTGCCAACAGCCACTCGGGAGAAGTGTATGGTGTTTCCTGAAACATCTAAAAAACAAAGCAACAGAGCCTAGGGCACTTCCACTTATGGTCCTATAGCTTAGGGAAATTAAAATCAAAAAGACACAGCCACCCCAAAGTTTGGGACGGCTCGTTTACGGTACAAGTTCAATATCGCAGAAAGCGCAAAATGGATAAAGAAGTTGTGGTACTTACGTACAATGCAATATCACTAGGCAATGACATCTATGTCATCAGGCCCGTAGCAGCATAATGAGTGGATTCAGGTATGATGCTTCTAACTGAAATAAGTCACACAGAAAAAGAAACATCATAAGATATCACTAATACACGGAATGTAAACTTGGCTACACAAGAACTGGATTACAAAACAGAACAGGGTCTCAAATGTAGAAAACCAACTTATGCTTGCTTAAGGGGAAAGGTGAGTTGGGGTGCTGCATAAAACCAGAGATTGAAATGAGCACAGATAAATTTCCTTAAGCCAAATATGGAATAGACAAGAGCTACTCCTTGCTCAACGAAATGGACTCAACACCCCATATTAAACGCCTAAGAATGTACCTGACTAGTAAGTATCTTAAAACCTATGGATTGCTATATCTCCGAAAGAGAATCAAGCGTGTGTACACTGGCATAAACGCAGCAGTGATAGGATTGGAGAGGTTCGGTGAGCAAATGAAGACCCTTTGAAGTCATATTGCATGGTACCCATTCCACGGGTCTCCACTCTCCAGCTTTAAGGGATTCTTCCTTCAGCTAAACCATGCATGTGGAACCCAGAGTATGATCAAACGTGTGATCGGGAGACGTGTTCCAATATGTCTCCATTCTCGTCCCCTGGTACTCGGGTGCAACATTCCAGACGCTTTACTAACTCTCTCCCGACTTGGAGAGTCAGTGCCTTTAACCTCCTGTTTGGCCCAGTTTGCAATTTCTGCGGAAGATGAACAGGAATAGGGAGAACCAATGGGAGACTAGCTGGAGGTGTCTGGACGGGCAAATTTAACTCTCATTTCCCACCAGGAAGGGAATTAACCAAAGGCTCAGCGTGCCGTGCCGGAACCAGATTAGGGCCTGAAGCAATCTTGCGGTGTTGCGGCCAGCTCACAAGAAAGCGAGTTGAAGAAAGGAGCTCAGGGGCACTGTAATTCACAAACCTGCAGAGTTATAAATGACAGCTATCGTCCAAAAATATACTGAAGTCAGGCTGCCAAGAGGACTTGAAAGCGGGGCAGAATTGCAGGAAACCGATATCAGGAGGTAGACTGGAATTGCATTTAAAGCATAGGAAAAGAGGCAGAACGTCCACAATGATGCACTTGGCCAAAAAGGGCGTATGCGTTTTTCCTGAATATATTCAGGAAAAAACGCATACGCCCTTTTTGGCCAACCAAGCAAGCTTGCAAAGGAAATCTGCACTACAATGAAGTCTCACTTCCCCCCGGTCAAAAGGGCCATCTGAAAAAAGTGTAAAATCCAGAAAGGCAGGACAGGCCATGGAGAACTGGGAGCCTTGTTATGCTGATGGGCGGGATGTAAATTGCCAACAGCCACTCTGGAGAAGTGTATGGTGTTTCCTGAAACATCTAAAAAGCAAAGCAACAGAGCCTGGGGCACTTCCACTTATGGTCCTATAGCTTAGGGAAATTAAAATCAAAAAGACACAGCCACCCCAAAGTTTGGGACGGCTCCCTTACGGTACAAGTTCAATATCGCAGAAAGCGCAAAATGGATTAAGAAGTTGTGGTACTTAAGTACAATGCAATATCACTCAGCAATGACATCTATGTCATCAGGCCCGTAGCAGCATAATCAGTGGATTCAGGTATGATGCTTCTAACTGAAATAAGTCACACAGAAAAAGAAACATCATAAGATATCACTAATACACGGAATGTAAACTTGGCTACACAGGAACTGGATTACAAAACAGAACAGGGTCTCAAATTTACAAAATCAACATATGCTTGCTTAAGGGGAAAGGTGAGTTGGGGTGCTGCATAAAACCAGAGATTGAAATGAGCACAGATAAAGTTCCTTAAGCCAAATATGGAATAGACAAGAGCTACTCCTTGCTCAACGAAATGGACTCAACACCCCATATTAAACGCCTAAGAATGTACCTGACTAGTAAGTATCTTAAAACCTATGGATTGCTATGTCTCCGAAAGAGAATCAAGCGTGTGTACACTGGCATAAACGCAGCAGTGATAGGATTGGAGAGGTTCGGTGAGCAAATGAAGACACTTTGCAGTCATATTGCATGGTACCCATTCCACGGGTCTCCACTCTCCAGCTTTAAGGGATTCTTCCTTCAGCTAAACCATGCATGTGGAACCCAGAGTATGATCAAACGTGTGATCGGGAGACGTGTTCCAATATGTCTCCATTCTCGTCCCTGGTACTCGGGTGCAACATTCCAGACGCTTTACTAACACTCTCCCGACTTGGAGAGTCAGTGCCTTTAACCTCCTGTTTGGCCCAGTTTGCAATTTCTGCGGAAGATGAACACTAATAGGGAGAACCAATGAGAGACTAGCTGGAGGTGTCTGGACGGGCAAATTTAACTCTCATTTCCCACCAGGAAGAGGAATTAACCAAAGGCTCAGCGTGCCGTGCCGGAACCAGATTAGGGCCTGAAGCAATCCTGCGGTGTTGCGGTCAGCTCACAAGAAACCGACTTGAAGAAAGGAGCTCAGGGGCACTGTAATTCACAAACCTGCAGAGTTATAAATGACAGCTATCGTCCAAAAATATACTGAAGTCAGGCTGCCAAGAGGACTTGAAAGCGGGGCAGAATTGTAGGAAACCGATTTCAGGATGTAGACTGGAATTGCATTTAAAGCATAGGAAAAGAGGCAGAACGTCCACAATGATGCACTTGGCCAAAAAGGGCGTATGCGTTTTTCCCTGAATATATTCAGGAAAAAACGCATACGCCCTTTTTGGCCAACCAAGCAAGCTTGCAAAGGAAATCTGCACTACAATGAAGTCTCACTTCCCCACGGTCAAAAGGGCCATCTGAAAAAAGTGTAAAATCCAGAAAGGCAGGACAGGCCATGGAGAACTGGGAGCCTTGTTATGCTGACGGGCGGGATGTAAATTGCCAACAGCCACTCGGGAGAAGTGTATGGTGTTTCCTGAAACATCTAAAAAGCAAAGCAACAGAGCCTGGGGCACTTCCACTTATGGTCCTATAGCTTAGGGAAATTAAAATCAAAAAGACACAGCCACCCCAAAGTTTGGGACGGCTCCCTTACGGTACAAGTTCAATATCGCAGAAAGCGCAAAATGGATTAAGAAGTTGTGGTACTTAAGTACAATGCAATATCACTCAGCAATGACATCTATGTCATCAGGCCCGTAGCAGCATAATCAGTGGATTCAGGTATGATGCTTCTAACTGAAATAAGTCACACAGAAAAAGAAACATCATAAGATATCACTAATACACGGAATGTAAACTTGGCTACACAGGAACTGGATTACAAAACAGAACAGGGTCTCAAATTTACAAAATCAACATATGCTTGCTTAAGGGGAAAGGTGAGTTGGGGTGCTGCATAAAACCAGAGATTGAAATGAGCACAGATAAAGTTCCTTAAGCCAAATATGGAATAGACAAGAGCTACTCCTTGCTCAACGAAATGGACTCAACACCCCATATTAAACGCCTAAGAATGTACCTGACTAGTAAGTATCTTAAAACCTATGGATTGCTATGTCTCCGAAAGAGAATCAGGCGTGTGTACACTGGCATAAACGCAGCAGTGATAGGATTGGAGAGGTTCGGTGAGCAAATGAAGACACTTTGCAGTCATATTGCATGGTACCCATTCCACGGGTCTCCACTCTCCAGCTTTAAGGGATTCTTCCTTCAGCTAAACCATGCATGTGGAACCCAGAGTATGATCAAACGTGTGATCGGGAGACGTGTTCCAATATGTCTCCATTCTCGTCCCCTGGTACTCGGGTGCAATATTCCAGACGCTTTACTAACACTCTCCCGACTTGGAGAGTCAGTGCCTTTAACCTCCTGTTTGGCCCAGTTTGCAATTTCTGCGGAAGATGAACACTAATAGGGAGAACCAATGAGAGACTAGCTGGAGGTGTCTGGACGGGCAAATTTAACTCTCATTTCCCACCAGGAAGAGGAATTAACCAAAGGATCAGCGTGCCGTGCCGGAACCAGATTAGGGCCTGAAGCAATCCTGCGGTGTTGCGGTCAGCTCACAAGAAACCGACTTGAAGAAAGGAGCTCAGGGGCACTGTAATTCACAAACCTGCAGAGTTATAAATGACAGCTATCGTCCAAAAATATACTGAAGTCAGGCTGCCAAGAGGACTTGAAAGCGGGGCAGAATTGTAGGAAACCGATTTCAGGATGTAGACTGGAATTGCATTTAAAGCATAGGAAAAGAGGCAGAACGTCCACAATGATGCACTTGGCCAAAAAGGGCGTATGCGTTTTTCCCTGAATATATTCAGGAAAAAACGCATACGCCCTTTTTGGCCAACCAAGCAAGCTTGCAAAGGAAATCTGCACTACAATGAAGTCTCACTTCCACACGGTCAAAAGGGCCATCTGAAAAAAGTGTAAAATCCAGAAAGGCAGGACAGGCCATGGAGAACTGGGAGCCTTGTTATGCTGACGGGCGGGATGTAAATTGCAAACGGCAACTCGGGAGAGGTGTATGGTGTTTCCTGAAACATCAAAAAACAAAGCAACAGAGCCTGGGGCACTTCCACTTATGGTCCTATAGCTTAGGGAAATTAAAATCAAAAAGACACAGCCACCCCAAAATTTGGGACGGCTCGTTTACGGTACAAGTTCAATATCGCAGAAAGCGCAAAATGGATAAAGAAGTTGTGGTACTTACGTACAATGCAATATCACTCGGCAATGACATCTATGTCATCAGGCCCGTAGCAGCATAATGAGTGGATTCAGGTATGATGCTTCTAACTGAAATAAGTCACACAGAAAAAGAAACATCATAAGATATCACTAATACACGGAATGTAAACTTGGCTACACAAGAACTGGATTACAAAACAGAACAGGGTCTCAAATTTAGAAAACCAACTTATGCTTGCTTAAGGGGAAAGGTGAATTGGGGTGCTGCATAAAACCAGAGATTGAAATGAGCACAGATAAAGTTCCTTAAGCCAAATATGGAATAGACAAGAGCTACTCCTTGCTCAACGAAATGGACTCAACACCCCATATTAAACGCCTAAGAATGTACCTGACTAGTAAGTATCTTAAAACCTATGGATTGCTATGTCTCCGAAAGAGAATCAAGCGTGTGTACACTGGCATAAACGCAGCAGTGATAGGATTGGAGAGGTTCGGTGAGCAAATGAAGACCCTTTGAAGTCATATTGCATGGTACCCATTCCACGGGTCTCAACTCTCCAGCTTTAAGGGATTCTTCCTTCAGCTAAACCATGCATGTGGAACTCAGAGTATGATCAAACGTGTGCTCGGGAGACGTGTTTAAATATGTCTCCATTCTCGTGCCCTGGTACTCGGGTGCAACATTCCAGATGCTGTACTAACACTCTCCCGACTTGGAGAGTCAGTGCCTTTAACCTCCTGTTTGGCCCAGTTTGCAATTTCTGCGGAAGATGAACACTAATAGGGAGAACCAATGAGAGACTAGCTGGAGGTGTCTGGACGGGCAAATTTAACTCTCATTTCCCACCAGGAAGAGGAATTAACCAAAGGCTCAGCGTGCCGTGCCGGAACCAGTTTAGGGCCTGAAGCAATCCTGCGGTGTTGCGGCCAGCTCACAAGAAACCGACTTGAAGAAAGGAGCTCAGGGGCACTGTAATTCACAAACTTGCAGAGTTATAAATAACAGCTATCGTCCAAAAATATACTGAAGTCAGGCTGCCAAGAGGACTTGAAAGTGGGGCAGAATTGCAGGAAATCAATTTCAGGAGGTAGACTGGAATTGCATTTAAAGCATAGGAAAAGAGGCAGAACGTCGACAATGATGCACTTGGCCAAAAAGGGCGTATGCGTTTTTTCCTGAATATATTCAGGAAAAAACGCATACGCCCTTTTTGGCCAACCAAGCAAGCTTGCAAAGGAAATCTGCACTACAATGAAGTCTCACTTGCCCCTGGTCAAAAGGGCCATCTGAAAGAAGTGTAAAATCCAGAAAGGCAGGACAGGCCATGGAGAACTGGGAGCCTTGTTATGCTGATGGGCGGGATGTAAATTGCCAACAGCCACTCTGGAGAAGTGTATGGTGTTTCCTGAAACATCTAAAAAACAAAGCAACAGAGCCTGGGGCACTTCCACTTATGGTCCTATAGCTTAGGGAAATTAAAATCAAAAAGACACAGCCACCCCAAAGTTTGGGATGGCTCGTTTACGGTACAAGTTCAATATCGCAGAAAGCGCAAAATGGATTAAGAAGTTGTGGTACTTACGTACAATGCAATATCACTCAGCAATGACATCTATGTCATCAGGCCCGTAGCAGCATAATCAGTGGATTCAGGTATGATGCTTCTAACTGAAATAAGTCACACAGAAAAAGAAACATCATAAGATATCACTAATACACGGAATGTAAACTAGGCTACACAGGAACTGGATTACAAAACAGAACAGGGTCTCAAATTTACAAAATCAACATATGCTTGCTTAAGGGGAAAGGTGAGTTGGGGTGCTGCATAAAACCAGAGATTGAAATGAGCACAGATAAAGTTCCTTAAGCCAAATATGGAATAGACAAGAGCTACTCCTTGCTCAACGAAATGGACTCAACACCCCATATTAAACGCCTAAGAATGCACCTGACTAGTAAGTATCTTAAAACCTATGGATTGCTATGTCTCCGAAAGAGAATCAAGTGTGTGTACACTGGCATAAACGCAGCAGTGATAGGATTGGAGAGGTTCGGTGAGCAAATGAAGAACCTTTGAAGTCATATTGCATGGTACCCATTCCACGGGTCTCCACTCTCCAGCTTTAAGGGATTCTTCCTTCAGCTAAACCATGCATGTGGAACTCAGAGTATGATTAAACGTGTGCTCGGGAGACGTGTTCAAATATGTCTGCGTTCTCGTCCCCAGGTACTCGGGTGCAACATTCCAGACGCTTACTAACACTGTCCCGACTTGGAGAGTCAGTGCCTTTAACCTCCTGTTTGGCCCAGTTTGCAATTTCTGCGGAAGATGAACACTAATAGGGAGAACCAATGAGAGACTAGCTGGAGGTGTCTAGACGGGCAAATTTAACTCTCATTTCCCACCAGGAAGAGGAATTAACCAAAGGCTCAGCGTGCCGTGCCGGAACCAGATTAGGGCCTGAAGCAATCCTGCGGTGTTGCGGTCAGCTCACAAGAAACCGACTTGAAGAAAGGAGCTCAGGGGCACTGTAATTCACAAACCTGCAGAGTTATAAATGACAGCTATCGTCCAAAAATATACTGAAGTCAGGCTGCCAAGAGGACTTGAAAGCGGGGCAGAATTGCAGGAAACCGATTTCAGGAGGTAGGCTGGAATTGCATTTAAAGCATAGGAAAAGAGGCAGAACGTCCACAATGATGCACTTGGCCAAAAAGGGCGTATGCGTTTTTTCCTGAATATATTCAGGAAAAAACGCATACGCCCTTTTTGGCCAACCAAGCAAGCTTGCAAAGGAAATCTGCACTACAATGAAGTCTCACTTCCCCCCGGTCAAAAGGGCCATCTGAAAAAAGTGTAAAATCCAGAAAGGCAGGACAGGCCATGGAGAACTGGGAGCCTTGTTATGCTGATGGGCGGGATGTAAATTGCCAACAGCCACTCGGGAGAGGTGTATGGTGTTTCCTGAAACATCAAAAAACAAAGCAACAGAGCCTGGGGCACTTCCACTTATGGTCGTATAGCTTAGGGAAATTAAAATCAAAAAGACACAGCCACCCCAAAATTTGGGACGGCTCGTTTACGGTACAAGTTCAATATCGCAGAAAGCGCAAAATGGATAAAGAAGTTGTGGTACTTACGTACAGTGCAATATCACTCGGCAATGAAATCTATGTCATCAGGCCCGTAGCAGAATAATGAGTGGATTCAGGTATGATGCTTCTAACTGAAATAAGTCACACAGAAAAAGAAACATCATAAGATATCACTAATACACAGAATGTAAACTTGGCTACACAAGAACTGGATTACAAAACAGAACAGGGTCTCAAATTTAGAAAACCAACTTATGCTTGCTTAAGGGGAAAGGTGAGTTGGGGTGCTGCATAAAACCAGAGATTGAAATGAGCACAGATAAAGTTCCTTAAGCCAAATATGGAATAGACAAGAGCTACTCCTTGCTCAACGAAATGGACTCAACACCCCATATTAAACGCCTAAGAATGTACCTGACTAGTAAGTATCTTAAAACCTATGGATTGCTATGTCTCCGAAAGAGAATCAAACGTGTGTACACTGGCATAAACGCAGCAGTGATAGGATTGGAGAGGTTCAGTGAGCAAATGAAGACCCTTTGCAGTCATATTGCATGGTACCCATTCCACGGGTCTCAACTCTCCAGGTTTAAGGGATTCTTCCTTCAGCTAAACCATGCATGTGGAACCCAGAGTATGATCAAACGTGTGCTCGGGAGACGTGTTCAAATATGTCTCCATTCTCGTCCCCTTGTACTCGGGTGCAACATTCCAGACCCTTTACTAACACTCTCCCGACTTGGAGAGTCAGTGCTTTTAACCTCCTGTTTGGCCCAGTTTGCAATTTCTGCGGAAGATGAACACTAATAGGGAGAACCAATGAGAGACTAGCTGGAGGTGTCTGGACGGGCAAATTTAACTCTCATTTCCCACCAGGAAGAGGAATTAACCAAAGGCTCAGCGTGCCGTGCCGGAACCAGATTAGGGCCTGAAGCAATCTTGCGGTGTTGCGGCCAGCTCACAAGAAACCGACTTGAAGAAAGGAGTTCAGGGGCACTGTAATTCACAAACCTGCAGAGTTATAAATGACAGCTATCGTCCAAAAATATACTGAAGTCAGGCTGCCAAGAGGACTTTAAAGCGGGGCAGAATTGCAGGAAACCGATTTCAGGAGGTAGGCTGGAATTGCATTTAAAGCATAGGAAAAGAGGCAGAACGTCGACAATGATGCACTTGGCCAAAAAGGGCGTATGCGTTTTTTCCTGAATATATTCAGGAAAAAACGCATACGCCCTTTTTGGACAACCAAGCAAGCTTGCAAAGGAAATCTGCACTACAATGAAGTCTCACTTCCCCCCGGTCAAAAGGGCCATCTGAAAAAAGTGTAAAATCCAGAAAGGCAGGACAGGCCATGGAGAACTGGGAGCCTTGTTATGCTGATGGGCGGGATGTAAATTGCCAACAGCCACTCTGGAGAAGTGTATGGTGTTTCCTGAAACATCTAAAAAACAAAGCAACAGAGCCTGGGGCACTTCCACTTATGGTCCTATAGCTTAGGGAAATTAAAATCAAAAAGACACAGCCATCCCAAAATTTGGGACGGCTCTGTTTACAAGAACCTCGTTTATGGTACAAGTTCAATATCACAGAAAGTGAAAAATGGATAAAGAAGTTGTGGTACTTACGTACAATGTAATATCACTCAGCAATGACATCTATATCATGAGGCCCATAGCAGCATAAGGAGTGGATTCAGGTATGATGCTTCTAACTGAAATAAGTCACACAGAAAAAGAAACATCATAAGATATCACTAATACACGGAATGTAAACTTGGCTACACAAGAACTGGATTACAAAACAGAACAGGGTCTCAAATTTAGAAAACCAACTTATGCTTGCTTAAGGGGAAAGGTGAGTTGGGGTGCTGCCTAAAACCAGATATTGAAATGAGCACAGATAAAGTTCCTTAAGCCAAATATGGAATAGACAAGAGCTACTCCTTGCTCAACGAAATGGACTCAAAACCCCATATTAAACGCCTAAGAATGTACCTGACTAGTAAGTATCTTAAAACCTATGGATTGCTATGTCTCCAAAAGAGAATCAAGCATGTGTACACTGGCATAAACGCAGCAGTGATAGGATTGGAGAGGTTCGGTGAGCAAATGAAGACCCTTTGAAGTCATATTGCATGGTACCCATTCCACGGGTCTCCACTCTCCAGGTTTAAGGGATTCTTCCTTCAGCTAAACCATGCATGTGGAACTCAGCGTATGATCAAACGTGTGCTCGGGAGACGTGTTCAAATATGTCTCCATTCTCGTCCCTTTGTACTCGGGTGCAACATTCCAGACACTTTACTAACACTCTCCCGACTTGGAGAGTCAGTGCCTTTAACCTCCTGTTTGGCCCAGTTTGCAATTTCTGCGGAAGATGAACAGGAATAAGGAGAACCAATGAGAGACTAGCTGGAGGTGTCTGGACGGGCAAATTTAACTCTCCTTTCCCACCAGGAAGGGAATTAACCAAAGGCTCAGCGTGCCATGCCGGAACCAGATTAGGGCCTGAAGCAATCTTGCGGTGTTGCGGCCAGCTCACAAGAAACCGACTTGAAGAAAGGAGCTCAGGGACACTGTAATTCACAAACCTGCAGAGTTATAAATGACAGCTATCGTACAAAAATATACTGAAGTAAGGCTGCCAAGAGGACATGGAAGCGGGGCAGAATTGCAGGAAACCGATTTCAGGAGGTAGACTGGAATTGCATTTAAAGCATAGGAAAAGAGGCAGAACGTCCACAATGATGCACTTGGCCAAAAAGGGCGTATGCGTTTTTTCCTGAATATATTCAGGAAAAAACGCATACGCCCTTTTTGGACAACCAAGCAAGCTTGCAAAGGAAATCTGCACTACAATGAAGTCTCACTTCCCCACGGTCAAAAGGGCCATCTGAAAAAAGTGTAAAATCCAGAAAGGCAGGACAGGCCATGGAGAACTGGGAGCCTTGTTATGCTGATGGGCGGGATGTAAATTGCCAACAGCCACTCGGGAGAGGTGTATGGTGTTTCCTGAAACATCAAAAAACAAAGCAACAGAGCCTGGGGCACTTCCACTTATGGTCCTATAGCTTAGGGAAATTAAAATCAAAAAGACACAGCCACCCCAAAGTTTGGGACGGCTCGTTTACGGTACAAGTTCAATATCGCAGAAAGCGCAAAATGGATAAAGAAGTTGTGGTACTTACGTACAATGCAATATCACTCGGCAATGACATCTATGTCATCAGGCCCGTAGCAGCATAATGAGTGGATTCAGGTATGAAGCTTCTAACTGAAATAAGTCACACAGAAAAAGAAACATCATAAGATATCACTAATACACGGAATGTAAACTTGGCTACACAGGAACTGGATTACAAAACAGAACAGGGTCTCAAATTTACAAAATCAACATATGCTTGCTTAAGGGGAAAGGTGAGTTGGGGTGCTGCATAAAACCAGAGATTGAAATGAGCACAGATAAAGTTCCTTAAGCCAAATATGGAATAGACAAGAGCTACTCCTTGCTCAACGAAATGGACTCAACACCCCATATTAAACGCCTAAGAATGTACCTGACTAGTAAGTATCTTAAAACCTATGGATTGCTATGTCTCCGAAAGAGAATCAAGCGTGTGTACACTGGCATAAACGCAGCAGTGATAGGATTGGAGAGGTTCGGTGAGCAGATGAAGACCCTTTGAAGTCATATTGCATGGTACCCATTCCACGGGTCTCAACTCTCCAGCTTTAAGGGATTCTTCCTTCAGCTAAACCATGCATGTGGAACCCAGAGTATGATCAAACGTGTGATCGGGAGACGTGTTCAAATATGTCTTCATTCTCGTCCCCTTGTACTCGGGTGCAACATTCCAGACGCTTTACTAACACTCTCCCGACTTGGAGAGTCAGTGCCTTTAACCTCCTGTTTGGCCCAGTTTGCAATTTCTGCGGAAGATGAACAGGAATAGGGAGAACCAATGAGAGACTAGCTGGAGGTGTCTGGACGGGCAAATTTAACTCTCCTTTCCCACCAGGAAGAGGAATTAACCAAAGGCTCAGCGTGCCGTGCCGGAACCAGATTAGGGCCTGAAGCAATCTTGCGGTGTTGCGGCCAGCTCACAAGAAACCGACTTGAAGAAAGGAGCTCAGGGACACTGTAATTCACAAACCTGCAGAGTTATAAATGACAGCTATTGTCCAAAAATATACTGAAGTAAGGCTACCAAGAGGACTTGAAAGCGGGGCAGAATTGCAGGAAACCGATTTCAGGAGGTAGACTGGAATTGCATTTAAAGCATAGGAAAAGAGGCAGAACGTCCACAATGATGCACTTGGCCAAAAAGGGCGTATGCGTTTTTTCCTGAATATATTCAGGAAAAAACGCATACGCCCTTTTTGGCCAACCAAGCAAGCTTGCAAAGGAAATCTGCACTACAATGAAGTCTCACTTCCCCCTGGTCAAAAGGGCCATCTGAAAAAAGTGTAAAATCCAGAAAGGCAGGACAGGCCATGGAGAACTGGGAGCCTTGTTATGCTGATGGGCGGGATGTAAATTGCCAACAGCCACTCGGGAGAAGTGTATGGTGTTTCCTGAAACATCTAAAAAACAAAGCAACAGAGCCTGGGGCACTTCCACTTATGGTCCTATAGCTTAGGGAAATTAAAATCAAAAAGACACAGCCACCCCAAAGTTTGGGACGGCTCTGTTTAGAAGAACCTCGTTTACCGTACATGTTCAATATCGCAGAAAGTGAAAAATGGATAAAGAAGTTGTGGTACTTACGTACAATGCAATATCACTAGGCAATGAAATCTATGTCATCAGGCCCGTAGCAGCATAATGAGTGGATTCAGGTATGATGATTGTAACTGAAATAAGTCACAAAGAGAAAGAAACATCATAAGGTATCACTAATACACAGAATATAAACTTGGCTACACAGGAACTGAATTACAAAACAGAACAGGGTCCCAAATTTAGAAAACCAACTTATGCTTGCTTAAGGGGAAAGGTGAGTTGGGGTGCTGCATAAAACCAGAGACTGAAATGAGCACAGATAAAGTTCCTTAAGCCAAATATGGAATAGACAAGAGCTACTCCTTGCTCAAGGAAATGGACTCAACACCCCATATTAAACGCCAAAGAATGTACCTGACTAGTTAGTATCTTAAAACCTATGGATTGCTATGTCTCCGAAAGAGAATCAAGCGTGTGTACACTGGCATAAACGCAGCAGTGATAGGATTGGAGAGGTTCGGTGAGCAAATGAAGACCCTTTGAAGTCATATTGCATGGTACCCATTCCACGGGACTCCACACTCCAGCTTTAAGGGATTCTTCCTTCAGCTAAACCATGCATGTGGAACCCAGAGTATGATCAAACGTGTGATCGGGAGACGTGTTCAAATATGTCTCCGTTCTCGTCCCCTGGTACTCGGGTGCAACATTCCAGACGCTTTACTGACACTCTCACGACTTGGAGAGTCAGTGCCTTTAACCTCCTGTTTGGCCCAGTTTGCAATTTCTGCGGAAGATAAACAGGAATAGGGAGAACCAATGAGAGACTAGCTGGAGGTGTCTGGACGGGCAAATTTAACTCTCATTTCCCACCAGGAAGAGGAATTAACCAAAGGCTCAGCGTGCCGTGCCGGAACCAGATTAGGGCCTGAAGCAATCCTGCGGTGTTGCGGCCAGCTCACAAGAAACCGACTTGAAGAAAGGAGCTCAGGGGCACTGTAATTCACAAACCTGCAGAGTTATAAATGACAGCTAACGTCCAAAAATATACTGAAGTCAGGCTGCCAAGAGGACTTGAAAGCGGGGCAGAATTGCAGGAAACCGATTTCAGGAGGTAGGCTGGAATTGCATTTAAAGCATAGGAAAAGAGGCAGAACGTCGACAATGATGCACTTGGCCAAAAAGGGCGTATGCGTTTTTTCCTGAATATATTCAGGAAAAAACGCATATGCACTTTTTGGCCAACCAAGCAAGCTTGCAAAGGAAATCTGCACTACAATGAAGTCTCACTTCCCCCCGGTCAAAAGGGCCATCTGAAAAAAGTGTAAAATTCAGAAAGGCAGGACAGGCCATGGAGAACTGGGAGCCTTGTTATGCTGATGGGCGGGATGTAAATTGCCAACAGCCACTGGGGAGAAGTGTATGGTGTTTCCTGAAACATCTAAAAAACAAAGCAACAGAGCCTGGGGCAGTTCCACTTATGGTCCTATAGGTTAGGGAAATTAAAATCAAAAAGACACAGCCACCCCAAAGTTTGGGACGGCTCTGTTTACAAGAACCTCGTTTATGGTACAAGTTCAATATCACAGAAAGTGAAAAATGGATAAAGAAGTTGTGGTACTTACGTACAATGTAATATCACTCTGCAATGACATCTATATCATCAGGCCCATAGCAGCATAAGGAGTAGATTCAGGTATGATGCTTCTAACTGAAATAAGTCACACAGAAAAAGAAACATCATAAGATATCACTAATACACGGAATGTAAACTTGGCTACACAAGAACTGGATTACAAAACAGAACAGGGTCTCAAATTTAGAAAACCAACTTATGCTTGCTTAAGGGGAAAGGTGAGTTGGGGTGCTGCATAAAACCAGAGATTGAAATGAGCACAGATAAAGTTCCTTAAGCCAAATATGGAATAGACAAGAGCTACTCCTTGCTCAACGAAATGGACTCAACACCCCATATTAAACGCCTAAGAATGTACCTGACTAGTAAGTATCTTAAAGCCTATGGATTGCTATGTCTCCTAAAGAGAATCAAGTGTGCGTACACTGACATAAACGCAGCAGTGATAGGATTGGAGAGGTTCGGTGAGCAAATGAAGAACCTTTGCAGTCACATTGCATGGTACCCATTCCACGGGTCTCAACTCTCCAGGTTTAAGGGATTCTTCCTTCAGCTAAACCATGCATGTGGAACTCAGAGTATGATCAAACGTGTGATCGGGAGACGTGTTCCAATATGTCTCCGTTCTCGTCCCCTGGTACTCGGGTGCAACATTCCAGACGCTTTACTAACACTCTCCCTACTTGGAGAGTCAGTGCCTTTAACCTCCTGTTTGGCCCAGTTTGCAATTACTGCGGAAGATGAACAGGAATAGGGAGAACCAATGAGAGACTAGCTGGAGGTGTCTGGACGGGCAAATTTAACTCTCATTTCCCACCAGGAAGGGAATTAACCAAAGGCTCAGCATGCCATGCCGTAACCAAATTAGGGCCCGAAGCAATCCTGCGGAGTTGCGGCCAGCTCACAAGAAAGCGAGTTGAAGAAAGGAGCTCAGGGGCACTGTAATTCACAAACCTGCAGAGTTATAAATGACAGCTATCGTCCAAAAATATATTGAACTAAGGCTGCCAAGAGGACTTGACAGCGGGGCAGAATTGCAGGAAACCGATTTCAGGAGGTAGACCGGAATTGCATGTAAAGCATAGGAAAAGAGGCAGAACGTCGACAATGATGCACTTGGCCAAAAAGGGCGTATGAGTTTTTTCCTGAATATATTCAGGAAAAAACGCATACGCCCTTTTTGGCCAACCAAGCAAGCTTGCAAAGGAAATCTGCACTACAATGAAGTCTCACTTCCCCCCGGTCAAAAGGGCCATCTGAAAAAAGTGTAAAATCCAGAAAGGCAGGACAGGCCATAGAGAACTGGGAGCCTTGTTATGCTGACGGGCGGGATGTAAATTGCCAACAGCCACGCGGGAGAAGTGTATGGTCTTTCCCGAAACATCTAAAAAACAAAGCAACAGAGCCTAGGGCACTTCCACTTATCGTCCTTTAGTTTAGGGAAATTAAAATCAAAACGACACAGCCACCCCAAAATTTGGGACGGCTCTGTTTACAAGAACCTCGTTTACGGTACAAGTTCAATATCGCAGAAAGTGAAAAATGGATAAAGAAGTTGTGGTACTTACGTACAATGCAATATCATTCAGCATGACATCTATGTCATCAGGCCCGTAGCAGCATAATCAGTGGATTCAGGTATGATGCTTCTAACTGAAATAAGTCACACAGAAAAAGAAACATCATAAGATATCACTAATATGTGGAATGTAAACTTGGCTACACAGGAACTGAATTACAAAACAGAACAGGGTCTCAAATTTAGAAAACCAACTTATGCTTGCTTAAGGGGAAAGGTGAGTTGGGGTGCTGCATAAAACCAGAGATTGAAATGAGCACAGATACCGTTCCATAAGCCAAATATGGAATAGGCAAGAGCTACTCCTTGCTCAACGAAATGGACTCAACACCCCATATTAAACGCCTAAGAATGTACCTGACTAGTAAGTATCTTAAAACCTATGGATTGCTATGCCTCCGAAAGAGAATCAAGCGTGTGTACACTGGCATAAACGCAGCAGTGATAGAATTGGAGAGGTTCAGTGAGCAAATGAAGACCCTTTGCAGTCATATTGCATGGTACCCATTCCACGGGTCTCAACTCTCCAGGTTTAAGGGATTCTTCCTTCAGCTAAACCATGCATGTGGAACCCAGACTATGATCAAACGTGTGATCGGTAGACGTGTTCCAATATGTCTCCGTTCTTGTCCCCTGGTACTCGGGTGCAACATTCCAGACGCTTTACTAACACTCTCCCGACTTGGAGAGTCAGTGCCTTTAACCTCCTGTTTGGCCCAGTTTGCAATTTCTGCGGAAGATGAACAGGAATAGGGAGAACCAATGAGAGACTAGCTGGAGGTGTCTGGACGGGCAAATTTAACTCTCATTTCCCACCAGGAAGAGGAATTAACCAAAGGCTCAGCGTGCCGTGCCGGATCCAGATTAGGGCCTGAAGCAATCCTGTGGTGTTGCGGCCAGCTCACAAGAAAGCGAGTTGAAGAAAGGAACTCAGGGGCACTGTAATTCACAAACCTGAAGAGTTATAAATGACAGCTATCGTCCAAAAATATACTGAAGTAAGACTGCCAAGAGGACTTGAAAGCGGGGCAGAATTGCAGGAAACCGATTTCAGGAGGTAGGCTGGAATTGCATTTAAAGCATAGGAAAAGAGGCAGAACGTCGACAATGATGCACTTGGCCAAAAAGTGCGTATGTGTTTTTTCCTGAATATATTCAGGAAAAAACGCATACGCCCTTTTTGGCCAACCAAGCAAGCTTGCAAAGGAAATCTGCACTACAATGAAGTCTCACTTCCCCACGGTCAAAAGGGCCATCTGAAAAAAGTGTAAAATCCAGAAAGGCAGGACAGGCCATGGAGAACTGGGAGCCTGGTTAGGCTGATGGGTGGGATGTAAATTGCCAACAGCCACTCGGGAGAAATGTATGGTGTTTCCTGAAACATCTAAAAAACAAAGCAACAGAGCCTAGGGCACTTCCACTTATGGTCCTATAGCTTAGGGAAATTAAAATCAAAAAGACACAGCCACCCCAAAGTTTGGGACGGCTCTGTTTACAAGAACCTCGTTTATGGTACAAGTTCAATATCGCAGAAAGCGCAAAATGGATAAAGAAGTTGTGGTACTTACGTACAATGCAATATCACTCAGCAATGAAATCTATGTCATCAGGCCCGTAGCAGCATAATGAGTGGATTCAGGTATGATGATTCTAACTGAAATAAGTCACAAAGAAAAAGAAACATCATAAGATATCACTAATACACAGAATATAAACTTGGCTACACAGGAACTGGATTACAAAACAGAACAGGGTCTCAAATTTAGAAAACCAACTTATGCTTGCTTAAGGGGAAAGGTGAGTTGGGGTGCTGCATAAAACCAGAGATTGAAATGAGCACAGATAAAGTTCCTTAAGCCAAATATGGAATAGACAAGAGCTACTCCTTGCTCAACGAAATGGACTCAACACCCCATATTAAACGCCTAAGAATGTACCTGACTAGTAAGTATCTTAAAACCTATGGATTGCTATGTCTCCGAAAGAGAATCAAGCGTGTGTACACTGGTATAAACGCAGCAGTGATAGGATTGGAGAGGTTCGGTGAGCAAATGAAGACCCTTTGAAGTCATATTGCATGGTAACCATTCCAAAGGTATTCACTCTCCAGCTTTAAGGGATTCTTCCTTCAGCTAAACCATGCATGTGGAACCCAGAGTATGATCAAACGTGTGATCAGGAGACGTGTTCAAATAGGTCTCGGTTCTCGTCCCCTGGTACTCGGGTGCAACATTCCAGACGCTTTATTAACACTCTCCCGACTTGGAGAGTCAGTACCTTTAACTTCCTTTTTGGCCCAGTTTGCAATTACTGCGGAAGATGAACAGGAATAGGGAGAACCAATGAGAGACTAGCTGGAGGTGTCTGGACGGGCAAATTTAACTCTCATTTCCCACCAGGAAGAGGAATAAACCAAAGGCTCAGCGTGCAGTGCCGGAACCAGATTAGGGCCTGAAGCAATCCTGCGGTGTTGCGGCCAGCTCACAAGAAAGCGAGTTGAAGAAAGGAGCTCAGGGGCACTGTCATTCACAAACCTGCAGAGTTATAAATGACAGCTATCGTCCAAAACTATACTGAAGTAAGGCTGCCAAGAGGACTTGAAAGCGGGGCAGAATTGCAGGAAACCGATTTCAGGAGGTAGGCTGGAATTGCATTTAAAGCATAGGAAAAGAGGCAGGACGTCCACAATGATGCACTTGGCCAAAAAGGGCGTATGCGTTTTTTCCTGAATATATTCAGGAAAAAACTCATACGCACTTTTTGGACAACCAAGCAAGCTTGCAAAGGAAATCTGCACTACAATGAAGTCTCACTTCCCCCTGGTCAAAAGGGCCATCTGATAAAAGTGTAAAATCCAGAAAGGCAGGACAGGCCATGGAGAACTGGGAGCCTTGTTATGCTGATGGGCGGGATGTAAATTGCTAACAGCCACTGGGGAGAAGTGTATGGTGTTTCCTGAAACATCTAAAAAGCAAAGCAACAAAGCCTGGGGCACTTCCACTTATGGTCCTATAGCTTAGGGAAATTAAAATCAAAAAGGCACAGCCACCCCAAAGTTTGGGACGGCTCGTTTACGGTACAAGTTCAATATCGCAGAAAGCGCAAAATGGATAAAGAAGTTGTGGTACTTACGTACAATGCAATATCACTCGGCAATGACATCTATGTCATCAGTCCCGTAGCAGCATAATGAGTGGATTCAGGTATGATGCTTCTAACTGAAATAAGTCACACAGAAAAAGAAACATCATAAGATATCACTAATACACGGAATGTAAACTTGGCTACACAAGAACTGGATTACAAAACAGAACAGGGTCTCAAATTTAGAAAACCAACTTATGCTTGCTTAAGGGGAAAGGTGAGTTGGGGTGCTGAATAAAACCAGAGATTGAAATGAGCACAGATAAAGTTCCTTAATCCAAATATGGAATAGACAAGAGCTACTCCTTGCTCAACGAAATGGACTCAACACCCCATATTAAACGCCTAAGAATGTACCTGACTACTAAGTATCTTAAAACCTATGGATTGCTATGTCTCCGAAAGAGAATCAAGCGTGTGTACACTGGCATAAACGCAGCAGTGATAGGATTGGAGAGGTTCGGTGAGCAAATGAAGACCCTTTGAAGTCATATTGCATGGTACCCATTCCACGGGTCTCCACTCTCCAGCTTTAAGGGATTCTTCCTTCAGCTAAACCATGCATGTGGAACCCAGAGTAGGATCAAACGTGTGCTCGGGAGACGTGTTCAAATATGTCTCCGTTCTCGTCCCCTGGTACTCGGGTGCAACATTCCAGACGCTTTACTAACACTCTCCCGACTTGGAGAGTCAGTGCTTTTAACCTCCTGTTTGGCCCAGTTTGCAATTTCTGCGGAAGATGAACAGGAATAGGGAGAACCAATGAGAGACTAGCTGGAGGTGTCTGGACGGGAAAATTTAACTCTCATTTCCCACCAGGAATGGAATTAACCAAAGGCTCAGCGTGCCGTGCTGGAACCAGATTAGGGCCTGAAGCAATCCTGCGGTGTTGCGGCCAGCTCACAAGAAAGCGAGTTGAAGAAAGGAGCTCAGGGGCACTGATATTCACAAACCTGCAGAGTTATAAATGACAGCAATCGTCCAAAAATATACTGAAGTCAGGCTGCCAAGAGGACTTGAAAGCGGGGCAGAATTGCAGGAAACCGATTTCAGGAGGTAGGTTGGAATTGCATTTAAAGCATAGGAAAAGAGGCAGAACGTCCACAATGATGCACTTGGCCAAAAAGTGCGTATGTGTTTTTTCCTGAATATATTCAGGAAAAAACACATACGCACTTTTTGGCCAACCAAGCAAGCTTGCAAAGGAAATCCGCACTACAATGAAGTCTCACTTCCCCCCGGTCAAAAGGGCCATCTGAAAAAAGTGTAAAATCCAGAAAGGCAGGACAGGCCATGGAGAACTGGGAGCCTTGTTATGCTGATGGGCGGGATGTAAATTGCCAACAGCCACTCGGGAGAAGTGTATGGTGTTTCCTGAAACATCTAAAAAACAAAGCAACAGAGACTGGGGCACTTCCACTTATGGTCCTATAGTTTAGGGAAATTAAAATCAAAATGACACAGCCAACCCAAAGTTTGGGACGGCTCTGTTTACAAGAACCTCGTTTATGGTACAAGTTCAATATCGCAGAAAGTGAAAAATGGATAAAGAAGTTGTGGTACTTACGTACAATGCAATATCACTCAGCAAAGAAATCTATGTCATCAGGCCCGTAGCAGCATAATGAGTGGATTCAGGTAAGATGATTCTAAGTGAAATAAGTCACACAGAAAAAGAAACATCATAAGATATCACTAGTACACGGAATGTAATCTTGGATACACAGGCACTGAATTACAAAACAGAACAGGGTCTCAAATGTAGAAAACCAACTTATGTTTGCTTAAGGGGAAAGGTGAGTTGGGGTGCTGCATAAAACCAGAGATTGAAATTAGCACAGATACCGTTCCATAAGCCAAATATGTAATAGACAAGAGCTACTCCTTGCTCAACGAAGTGGACTCAACACCCCATATTAAACGCCTAACAATATACCTGACTAGTAAGTATCTTAAATCCTATGGATTGCTATGTCTCTGAAAGAGAATCAAGTGTGTTTACAGTGGTATAAATGCAGCAGTGATAGGATTGGTGAGGTTCGGTGAGCAAATGCAGACCCTTTGAAGTCATATTGCATGGTACCCATTCCATGGGTCTCAACTCTCCAGGTTTAAGGGATTCTTCCTTCAGCGAAAACATGCATGTGGAAAGCAGGATATGATCCACCATGTGATGGGGAAACGTGTTCAAATGTGTCTCAGTTTTCATCCCCTGGTACTCGGGTGCAACATTCCAACACTTTACTAACACTCTCCCGACTTGGAGAGTCAGTGCCTTTAACCTCCTGTTTGGCCCAGTTTGCAATTTCTGCGGAAGATGAACAAGAATAGGGAGAACCAATGAGAGACTAGCTGGAGGTGTCTGGACGGGCAAATTTAACTCTCATTTCCCACCAGGAAGAGGAATTAACCAAAGGCTCAGCGTGCCATTCCGGAACCACACTAGGGACTGAAGCAAACCTGCGGTGTTGCGGCCAGCTCACAAGAAAGCGAGTTGAAGAAAGGAGCTCAGGGGCACTGTAATTCACAAACCTGCAGAGTTATAAATGACAGCTATCGTCCAAAACTATACTGAAGTAAGGCTGCCAAGAGACTTGAAAGCGGGGCAGAATTGCAGGAAACAGATTTCAGGAGGTAGACTGGAATTGCATGTAAAGCACAGGAAAAGAGGCAGAACGTCCAAAATGATGCACTTGGCCAAAAAGGGCGTATGCGTTTTTTCCTTTATATATTCAGGAAAAAATGCATACGCCGTTTTTGGCCAACCAAGCAAGCTTGCAAAGGAAATCTGCACTAAAATGAAGCCTCACTTCCCACCGGTCAAAAGGGCCATCAGAAAAAAGTGTAAAATCCAGAAAGGCAGGACAGGCCATGGAGAACTGGGAGCCTTGTTATGCTGATGGGCGGGATGTAAATTGGCAACAGCCACTCTGGAGAAGTGTATGGTGTTTCTTGAAACATCTAAAAAACAAAGCAACAGAGCCTAGGGCACTTCCACTCATGGTCCTATAGCTAAGGGAAATTAAAATCAAAAAGACACAGCCACCCCAAAGTTTGGGACGGCTCTGTTTACAAGAACCTCTTTTACGGTACAAGTTCAATATCACAGAAAGCGCAAAATGGAAAAGAAGTTGTGGTACTTACGTACAATGCAATATCACTCAGCAATGTAATCTGTGTCATCAGGCCTGTAGCAGCATAATGAGTGGATTCAGGTACGATGATTCTAACTGAAATAAGTCACACAGAAAAAGAAACATCATAAGATATCACTAGTACACGGAATGTAATCTTGGATACATAGGAACTGGATTACAAAACAGAACAGGGTCTCAAATGTAGAAAACCAACTTATGCTTGCTTAAGGGGAAAGGTGAGTTGGGGTGCTGCATAAAACCAGAGATTGAAATTAGCACAGATACCGTTCCATAAGCCAAATATTATTAGAGAGGAGCTACTCCTTGCTCAACGAAGTGCACTCAACACCCCATATTAAACGCCTAAGAATATACCTGACCAGTAAGAATCTTAAAACCTATGGATTTATTTGTCTCCAAAAGAGAATCAAGCGTGGGTACAGCGGCATCAGCGCAGCAGTGATAGGATTGGTGAGGTTCGGTGAGCAAATGCAGACCCTTTGACGTCATATTGCATGGTACACATTCCATGGGTCCCAACTCTCCCGGTGTAAGGGATTCTTCCTTCAGCTAAAACATGCATGTGGAACCCAGAGTATGATCCACCGTGTGATCGGGAAACGTGTTCAAATGTATCTCATTTTTCGTCCCCTGCTACTCGGTGGAACTTTCCAGACGCTTTACTAACACTCTCCCCACTTGGAGAGTCAGTGCCTTTAACCTCCTGTTTGGCCCAGTTTGCAATTTCTTCGGAAGATGAACAGGAATAAGGAGAAGCAATGGGAGACTATCTGTAGGTGTCTGGACGGCCAAATTTAACCCTCATTTCCCATCAGGAAGACGAATGAACCAAAGGCTCCGCGTGCCGTGCTGGAACTAGATTAGGGTCTAAAGAGATCCTGCGGTGTTGCGGCCAACTGACAGGAAAGCAAGTTGAAGAAAGGAGCTGAGGGGCACTGTAATTCACAATCCTGTGGAGTTATAAATGACAGCTATCATCCAAAATTATACTGAAGTAAGGCTGCGAAGAGGACTTGAATGTGGTGCAGAATTGCTGGAAACTGATTTCAGAAGGTACACGGGAGTCGCTCTTAAAGCATAGGAAAAGAGACAGAACTTGGAAAATAATGCACTTGGCAAAAAGGGCATATGTGTTTTATCCAGAGCTCTCATAACTGAGGGGAGGAGATTCCCAGCAGGCTCCAACTGCCACCTGAGGGCTCACGTTGCCAAGGCAATGTGAGCAAGCCAGGCAGGAGTTACCTCACAGCAGAGCCCCACCTCACAGAAGGGCGAGAAACCCAGCCAACAGCAGACTCTCACCAGAGGACCCACATCACCAAGGGGATGGGAACCAGGCAGGAGTGTCTTCACACCAGTGGGGCCACATCATCGAAAGGTGAGGTACTCAGCACATGTGTCCTCAAACCAGAGGACCCACATCACCAAGGACCTCGGAATGAGGCAGGCAGGAGTAGCCTCACAACACTGGGCCCATAGAATAAAAAAGTGAGGAATCCAGCAGTTGGAACCTCCCAGCAGGCAGCCCAGAGCACCGAGGCTATGGGATCCAGGCCACAGTGAACTCACAGAAGAGGGCCCATGTCATGAAACTGAGCAACCCAGCCATTGGGACCTCAGAGCAGGAGGCCCACATCCCCATGGGGATGGAAATCTGGTAGGAGTGTCCTCGCACCACTGAGAACGTATCAGAAAATTCTGGACGACCAGCAGTTAGGGCCTGACGCCAGAGGACCCTCATCACCAAGGGAAGGAGGCTCCCAGCAGGCTCCAACTGCCACCAGAGGGCTGACGTCGCCAAGGCGATGTGTGCCAACCAGGCACGAATGACCTCACAGCAGAGGGCCCACCTCAGAGAAGTGTGACGAACCCAGTCAGGATCAGACTCGCACCACAGGGCCCACATCACCAAATGGATTGGAACCAGGCAGGAGTGTCCTCACACCAGTGGGGCCACATCATAGAAAGTTGCGGAACCCAGCACATGTGGCCTCCAACCAGAAGACCCACATCACTAAGGGGTTGCGAGTGAGGCAGGCAGGAGGAGCATCACAACACAGGACCCATAGAATACAAAAGTTGAGGAATCCAGCAGTTGGAACCTCCCAGCAGGCAGCTCAGAGCACCGATGATAAGGGATCCTTGCCGGAGTGAACTCACAGCAGAGGGCCCACATCATGGTACTGTGAGCAAGCCAGCCGTTTTGACCTCAGAGCAGAAGGCCCATATCCCCATGGGGATGGGAACCTGGCAAGAGTGTCCTCACTCACTTGGTGCACATCAGAAAATGTGGGGAGCCCAGCAGTTATGGCCTAAGGCAAGAGGGCCCTCATCACCGAGGGGAGGAGGATCCCAGCACACTCCAACTGCCACCAGAGGGCCCACGTCGCCAAGGTGACGTGTGCCAGAGAGGCATGATCGACCTCACAGCAGAGGGCCCACCTCACAGAAGGGTGAGGAACCCAGCCAGGATCAGACTCTCACCTGAGGGCCCACATCAGCAAGGGGATGGGAACCACTCAGGACTGTCTTCCCTCCAGTGGGGCCACATCATCGTAAGGTGCGGAACCCAGCACATGTGGCCTCAAATCAGAGGACACATATCACAAAGGGAATGGGAGTGAGGCAGGCAGGAGTAGCCTAAAAACAGAGGGCCCAAAGAATAAGAAAGGTGAGGAATCCAGCAGTTGGAATCCCCCAGCAGGCGACCGAGAGCACAGAAGCTATGGGATGCAGGCAGGAGTGAACTAACAGCAGAGAGCCCACATCATGAAACTGTGAGCAACCCAGGCGTTGGGACCTCAGAGCAGAAGGCCCACATCCCAATGGGGATGTGAACCTGGCTGGAGTGTCCTCGCACCACTGGGCGCACATCACAAAATGTGGGGAGCCCAGCAGTTAGGGCCTGACGCCAGAGGGCCCTCATCACCGAGGGGAGGAGGCTCCCAGCAGGCTCCAAGTGCCACCAGAGGGCTCATGTCCACAAGGCGAGGTGAGCAAGCCAGGCAGGAGTGACCTCACAGCAGACGGCCAAGAGCACAGAGGCTATGGGATCCAGGCCTCTGTGAACTAACACCAGAGAGCCCACATCATGAAAATGTGAACAACCCAGCCGTTGGGACCTCAGAGCAGAAGGCCCACATCCCCATGGAGATGGGATCCTAAGAGGAGTGCCAAAGCATCACTGGGCTCACTAAGAAAAGTTGGTGAGCCCAGCAGTTAGGGCCTGACGCAAGAGGGCCCTCATCACCGGGGGGAGGAGATTCCCAGCACGCTCCAACTGCCACCACACGGCTGACTTCACCAAGGCAATGTGTGCCAGCCATGCAGGAGTGACCTATCAGCAGAGGGTCTCCCTCACACGTGGGTGAGGAACACAGCCAGGAACAGACTCTCACCAGGGGGTCCACATAACCACGTGGATGAGAACCAGGCAGGAGTGTCCTCACACTAGTGGGGCCACATCATCGAAAGGTGAGGAACCCAGCAAAGGTGGCCACAAACCAGAGGACCCACATCACCAAGGGGTTGAGAGTGAGGTAGGTGTCTGGACGTGCATATTTAACACTCATTTCCCATCAGGAAGAGGAATTAACCAAAGGCTCAGCGTGCCCTGCCAGAAGCAGATTAGGGCCTGAAGCAGTCTTGCGGGTTTGCGGCCAGCTCAGAAGAAAGCGAGTTGAAGAAAGGAGCTCAGGGGCCCTGTAATTCACAAACCTGCAGAGTTATAAATGACAGATAACGTCCAAAAATATATTGAAGTAAGGCTGCCAAGAGGACTTGAAAGCGGGACAGAATTTTAGGAAACCGATTTCAGGAGGTAGACTGGATTTGCATTTAAAGCATAGGAAAAGAGGCAGAACATCGACAATGATGCACTTGGCAAAAAAGGGCGTATGAGTTTGTTCCTGAATATATTCAGGAAAAAACACATACGCCCTTTTTGGCAAACCAAGCAAGCTTGCAATGGAAATCCGAACTACTATGAAGTGTCACTTCCCCCCGGTCTAAGGGCCATCTGAGAAAAGTGTAAAATCCAGAAAGGCAAGACAGGCCATGGGGAAAAAGGAGCCTTGTTATGCTGATGGGCGGGATGTAAATTGCCAACAGCCACTCTGGAGAAGTGTATGGTGTTTCCTGATACATCTGAAAAACAAAGCAACAGAGTCTAGGGCATTTCCACTTATGGTCCTATAGCTTAGGGAAATTAAAATCAAAGAGACACAGCCACCCCAAAATTTGGGACGGCTCTGTTTACAGGAACCTCTTCTACAGTACAAGTTAAATATCCCAGAGAACAAATAATTGATAAAGAAGTTGCGGTACTTACGTACAACAGAATACCACTCAGCAATGAAATCTGTGTCACCAGGCCTGTACCAGCATAATGAGTGGATTGAGGCACGATGATTCTAAGTGAAATAAGTCACACAGAAAAAGAAACATCATAAGGTATCACTAATGCACGGATGTAAACTTGACTACACATGAACTGAATTACAAAACAGAACAGGGTCTCAAATGTAGAAAACCAACTTATGCTTGCTTAAGGGGAAAGGTGAGTTGGGGCGCTGCATAAAAACAGAGTTTGAAATTAGCACAGATACCGTTCCATAAGCCAAATATGTAATAGACAAGACCTACCCCTTGCTCAACGAAATGGACTCAACAATGAGGTATCACCTCACACCTCTTAGAATGGGCATCATCTGAAAATCTACAAACAACAAATGCTGGAAAGGGTGTGGAGAAAAGGAAGCCTCTTCCACTATTGTTGGGAATATAAATTGATACAGTCACTATGGAGAACAATATGGAGTTTCTTAAGAAACTAATAATAGAATTACCATATGATACAGCAATCCCAGTACTGGACATATACCCAGACAAAACCATAAATCAAAAAGAGACATTCACCGCAATGTTCATTGCATCACTATTTACAATATCGAGGTAATGGAAGCAACCTAAATGCCCACAGACAGACGAATGCATAAAGATGTGGTACATATATAAAATGGAATATTACTAAGCCATGAAAGGAATGAAATTGGGTCATTTGTAGAGACGTCGATGGATCTAGA
This sequence comes from Lagenorhynchus albirostris, assembly GCF_949774975.1. NCBI lineage: Eukaryota > Metazoa > Chordata > Mammalia > Artiodactyla > Delphinidae > Lagenorhynchus > Lagenorhynchus albirostris. The sequence continues at coordinate 18,398 of NW_026783396.1, read as the reverse complement.
GACTGTCATACAGAGTGAAGTAAGTCAGAAAGAGAAAAACAAATCTTGTATATTCATGCATATATGTGGAACCTAGAAAAACTGTACAGATTAACCGTTTTGCAAGGCATAAATAGAGCAACAGATGTAGACAACAATCGTATGGACAACAAGGGGGGAAAGCTCTTGGAGGGGTGGTGGTGGGAGGAGTTGAGAGATTGGGATTGGCATGTAAACATTTATATGTATAAAATAGATAACCAATAAGAACCTGCTGTATAAAAGTATAAAATGAAATTCAAAATTAAAAAGAAATAAAATTTAAAAAATAAAACAGAAAAAACAATTATTCCCTTCACATACATGTATTTATATGAATAAATTATTTCCATGCTTATATCTGTAAATACAAAAAAGAGGAATAAAATCTACCTTGAAACAAAAACGAAAAAGAGAAAAAAAAAACAGAACCCACCAGTTACTCAGAGGAAAACCGTATCAGGGCACTTCCTCCAGTTGTAAACAATTCTGAAGTTGGTCAGTGGTGGGGAATCGTCTCCCATTCAGCCAGCAGCCCCCACACAACAAGCGTCCTCATTGCAAAGCTGGGGCACCGTGCCGAGGCATCTGTGAGTAAACGTGAGCTGAGCCCCAGGCCAGTTGCTGCTGAACTGTTCCCACCCTTCCCAGGTAAAACACCTGAATATATACAAGGACTTGAAAGCCTAGAGGAAGGGCCATGGAGCCACACGAGTGACAGCATGCCAGCTGACTTGGTGCCTGCAGGCCAGCCAGGATGGTCCTGGCCCTGGGTGCTCTTCTGGAAGATTTCCATTTCCCTGCCTGAGATACCCGTCCTGTCCCTGCCCCCACTGCTTTTTTCCTTCCTCACCTCTGCCCAGGGAGAAATTCCAGCAGCAGGTATGGGTGACACATCCTCTTCTTTAGCAGGTGGCAGCCTGGCAACTGCTGCAGAAAGTCCAGCAGAGCCCCACTCACACTGGGCCACCCACAAAGCCGTGGCCTCTCACTCCCTCCCACCAGCCCAGCCCCGAGACTGCTGACAGGGCAGAGAAAATGGCGTCAGGCACAGCTGCAGGGGCTCTTGCTGCCTGGAGTGGTATTTATATTGATCTCAACCCAGGCACACCTGGAGAGGGCTGGCCGGCACGGTAAGGCTGCCCAGGTCAGCCAATCATCACCCCTCAGGGGCTCACAGTTGCAGAAAATGGAACTTGCTGAACCGGCCAGGTCCAAGGAATAGGTGTGGCCTCCTGAGAGTCAGGATAGACAAGGGGCTGCAGCTTTGGCTTGTTTTCTAATCATTTTATCTGGCCCATGAGTGGGAGACAACTTCAAGAAAACCCTCTCCTAATGAGAGGAACCCAGGAGTCAGGGAGAGGAGGGGGTGGGTGGTGGTTGGAGACAGAGGCCTGGTGCCCTGGGTGCAGTGGAAGTCTCTGGAAGACCAGATGGAGGGAGGCCACACAGAGTGATGCCCAGGGTCACAGACCTGTCGGAGCTGCTGTTTGTTAGTTCAAGTCCTGCTCTGAGGTGCTCTGTGTCAGCTCTGAGCGACAGGTGAGCTGGGGGTGCTCTTCAATGAGGGCTATGTGCACGGTTCCTGTGTGCCCAGCCCTGCCACGGTACCTGCAAGGGTAGCTCTGTATCCTGGGAGGGGCCTGACCATGAGAGCCCCGTGGGCTGGGTTGGGGGTGGGGTACCTGCCCAGGAGAGCTCCATATCCTGGGATTGGCCTGACCACGAGAGCCCCATGGGCTGCTGGGGACCTGGTAAAAGATGTCAGGACAGTCAGTGAAGCCACCGAGGATATACCTCCAGGTGCTCCTGATTCCTACACCCTGCTGGTCATTCTACCAACCACCAGGACATGGTATTCTGTATTAGTCTTCAATGATGCCTTCTTTTGTATTCCATTAGTCCCAGAGTCACAAGAAATTTTGGCTTGTGAGTGGCAGGACTCAACATACAACTAAAACAATACTTCCGGGCCGTCTTGCCCCAAGGGTTCAAAAATTCCCACACCATCTTTGGGGAAAGCTTAGCTAAAGACCGAAAAGTTCTACCTCTGGAAAAGGAAACCCTCCTTCAATATGCAGATGACATTCTGATCGCCAGCCCTACTAAGGAGGCCTCTGAACTACCAAGCCAATAAAGGATAGAAGTTGTCCAAGAAAAAGCTCAAATATCAAAGACTGCGGTGACCTGCCTGGGCTTCATTCTCACACAAGGTCAGAGAAGCCCATCCCAGGAAAGGGAAGAAACCATTTGCAGCCTTACCCCTTTCTAAAACTAGAAGACAGCTTAGGGGTTCCTGGGGAGGCCAGGGTTTGCTGCTTCTGGATCTCTAAGTACAGTCTACTAGCTGGGCCTCTATATGAAACACTGAAAGGAAAAGATGATGATCCTTTTGAACAGGATCCAGAAGTGGCCTTTCAAGAATGGAAAGAGCAGTCAATTCAGACCCTTGCCCTGGAACTCCCTAATTGAGCTAAACCCTTTGACCTTTCCATTCCCGGTGAAAGGTGAATCGCCATTGGAGAATTAGTGCAAAAACTGGGACCACTTGAAATGGAACAACGCAAGAATGCCATCCAGGTAGGATAAACTACAGTCACCAAGGGGCTTGGCCCACTGCCACATCTGGCCAAGATACTGGCGGTATCTAAAAACCTGGAACTCAGCAGCCCAAAAGGCCACCTCCCTCCTAAGGGAAAAGGACCCCACGTGGTGATCCTAATCACCAACCATGCCCTGAAGTTGCAGGGTTCGCTCCGTGGGCACACCGACCTCGAGTGAGGAGGCCCTCCAACTCCAACATCCAGAGAGATAACTGGGGGCAACAGGACACCATGACGACTCGTGTGAACATCACTTGACCTGAAGTTTCTCTCATAAAACAACAATAGTGTGTCCCGAAGGAGTAGACTACTGCTTGCAGGACTTACTGCACCCGGAGGGGAGCTAATAATCTTGGCGGGGGAACCGTATATCACACTGTCACCATAGAAAAGCCTACAGACACCGTGATGATGGTGGCCAATAAGACCGGCTGGACTTCTGTTTACTTCAAAAGGCTGTTGACTCAGTGGCCATCATGGTCCTTGATCACCACTGACCCTGGACTGTCTGGGAGTTGAGCGGGCAGGGCTCTGACACCTGGTGCTGTTTTTACGTTAATTCAGGGGCCTAATTGAAGAAAGAGCAGACTACTGGTCAGAGCATCTAGGCTGGCAGAAACGGTCAGCCTAAGGTGGCCGAACAAATGTGGGGCGGGGTGAAATCGGCCCCCACAGCGTCTCTGCACATCTCTTTCCTGGACCCTTAAAGGTCATTAGAATCTATAACACTTCCAATGCTGGTGCTCAGGCGGACGAGCAGGGAGGCAGGGGTCCTGGGGCCAATCAACGTCACCTGGAGGCTGCTGGGGAGAAGTTCTGACCCTCGTCCCCTGGTATGAGGGCTCCCAACTCAGCACTCAGCAGTTACAGAAGAAGGGTCTGCACCCTCAGCACTCCAAGAATGAGGAACGGGACAAAAGGCAGAGGAGCAAAGCCCATTAAAAATCCCTGGGAGATAAAAATAGAATCTGGGCAATAAAGTCAAGTCTGACCTTTTTTATCCTTTGTGCTTTGTCTAATTTCACGTGCTCCTAGGGTCCCGCATGCAGAGGTTCCACACCCAGCACTTCAGACCAGATTTCCTAGTGCAGAATGGCTGGGTCGACACCTCAGCTCCTGGGGCCCAGTGCAGACTCCGAGATATAGAGCCTGAGCTGCAGCCAACCCGGCCCTTGAGAGCTCTGCCCCCTCCCTCCCACTGACTCTGACAGGATCTCTACACAGCAGCCCAGCCCACAGCCCACGGGGTAGTGCATGCTCTCACGTCTCCATTCTCTGATCAAAATATAAAGTTTCCTTTGCTTGTGAACCAAACTCAGTCTCGATCTGTTGGCCCCAATGACACTGGGCAGGGGGACACTTTTTGGGGTCCACTCTGGAGGATCAGTAACAGAAATTGAGACTATTGTAACTTCAATGAACAGATGTGTGAGCCAAACTGTAGTTAACATAGAACAGTTTATAAGGCTCGGGTAAAATAAGATGTTTCTAACACTTCCATTTGATATTTCCATCACTTTATTATAAGCAAGTTCAGTGAAAAGGTTTGTCTTATTTGTCAGGTCAATATTAGAGAAATGAAGTGATTTCTTTCCAAGGATGTACATCTAATAATCTTGGTTAAAGCTTCAATCTTGTTTTAAATGCTTTTCCATTGAAAATGATACCTCTCTTTCAGCTCCCCCATTTCTGAGAAGTATAAAATCTTATAATTTATTATTACCAAAGGGGAAAGGTGGGAGGAGGGATAAATTAACAGTTTGGAATTCACACATACACACTGCTATGTATAAAATAGATCATCAACAAGGAACTACTGGATAGCACAGGGAACTACACTCAATATTTTGCAATAACCTATAAGGGGAAATAATCGGAAAAAGAATAGATATTTTTATTGACATCATCTATCCATGACAGTTAAAGTGTAACCTAAGGGAAGCCGGTGGTGAGTGCTTCTGACCCTGAAGACTTCAATCATCTAAAGTTTGGACTCTGCCTACTTCCCAAGGCCCTTAATGAACATATGTGTAGCCGTAGCTTAAAAAACTCCCCAGTTTGGGTTTCGGGGAGACACTGATTTTGAAAAAGCCCTGGTGTTCTCCTTACATGAATGGGACTCTTCCTACTGCTAAAACATGTCTGTCACATCCAGAGGATGGTATACCGTCTGATCGGGAAGAGTTTGGTAAAGGCATCTCATCTCCTCATCTCCTGGTGCTCGGGTTCACCCCTCCAACGTCTTTACTAACAGTCTCCCCACTTGGAGATGTCAGCACTGTCAACATCCTGTTGCGTACAGTTTGGAATTTGTCCAGAGGATGAAGCGGAAGGATGAGGAACAATGAGAGACAAGTCCTAGGTGTTCAGACAGGCACATGTCACTCTAATTTCCAATCAGGAAGATGAATTGACCAAAGGCTAGGGTTGCCCATGGAAACAGTATAGGGCTTGAGGAAATCCCACTGCTTTGTGGCCAGTTCCCATAAACACAAGTTGAACAATGGAACTCAGGGGCAGTAAAATTCACGAAACTGCAGAGTTGAAAATATCTATCACAAAAATGTCTCGAGGAAAGTCAGAGAAAAGGATTGGTAAGCAAGGGAGAATGGCAGGAAAGGGATTTGAGGAGGTAGAAAGGACTCACCATTAAGCACAAGAAAAGGGGCTGAACATTGCCAACATTGCAGTTGGCCAAAAAGGCTGTATGCATTTTTTTCTGTATATATTCAAGAAAAGGGCATACACTTTTTTAGCCAACCAAACAGGTGGGCACTGGAAATCAATACTACAAAAGATATCACTTCGCATCAGTCAGAAGAGCCATCCTCATAAAGTGTAAACACCAGAAATGCAGAACAGGGCAAGGAGAAGAGGGAGCCCTGTGAGGCTTATAGTGGAAATGTATATTGCCAACGGCCATTCTGGAGAAGTGTATTGTGTTTCCTAAAGCATCTAAAAAATGAGCTACAGAGCATAGGGCACTTGCACTCATGGGCGTATATCTTGGGAAAAACAAAAATCGAGAGGACACAGGCACCCCAATGTTTACTGCCTCTCTGTTTAAAAGATCCTTGACTGGGATATAACTTAAATGTCTCTGGAGGGAAAAAATGGATAGAGATGTGGTACTTATGTAGAGTGGAATATTACTCAGCCTGGAAATCAATGAAATATGGCCAGTTGTAACAACTCCGGAGGAGTTACGTATGATCATTCTAAGTGACATAATTCAAAATGAAAAAGACACATATCATAAGATATCACTTAAAGGTGGAATCCAAAATGGCTACACATGAAATAAATTACAAAACAAAAACATAGTCAAATATGTAGAAAACACGCGTAAGGCTGCTAAACGGGAAAGGTGGGGAGGGGTGAGGCACCATCCAGGAGGTTGAAATTAGCAAAGATACCATTCCAAATACCAAACTGATAATCAACAAGGCCTACACGGTAGCTAAAAGAACTGCACTCAGCACACTCAAGTCACTGGAAAAGAATATCTATGACTGGTAAGAATCTGAAAAAGAATTTATTGATGTCTCTCTGTACGTGAATCAAGTGGATGTACAGCAGCAAGAAACAGAGCTTTGAAAATCAGCTGTAACCAATATAGTAATAAATTGAAAGAAATAAACGACAGAGAGACAGAGAAAACCTCTTACAACTTTTCCTCAGGGACGGTGATGCAACATGGATTGAACACATCTAGACCCACAGCAGGATGAGACATAAGGCTGGAAACTGTTCGCGCTAAGAGAAATGTGAGGTTGGGTAAGGAAATGCACACCCTTTAAAGTAATACTACCAGGTACCCATTCAATGGGTCCCAAATCTGCAGGTTCAAGGAATCTTCCTACAGCTAAAACATGCATGGAAAACCCAGAGGACTGTACACCATGTGATTGGGAGATGTGTCTAAAATGCACCTCATTTATCCTCTCCTGCTGCTCCTGTTCATCATTCCAGCCACGTTACTTAGAATCTCCCCACTTAGAGAATCAGCACATTTAAACTTCTGTTTCACACATTTTGCAAATTGTGAGGAGGATGAACGGGAAGAGGGGGAACCAATGAGAGAATAGTTGTAGGGGTTTGGACGGGCACATGTCATTCTAATTTCCCATTAAGAATAAGATTTAAAAAAGGCTCAGCCCGCCTCGCCGGAGCCAAAAGAGGGCCTGAAGCAATCCTGCGGCTTTGAGGCCAGCTCACAAAAGAGCAACTTAAAAAATGGAGCTCAGGGTCACTGCAATTCACAAACCTGCAGAGTTATAAATGAAAACTAATGTCCCAAAGTATGTTGAGGTAAGGCAAAGAAGAGGATCTGAATGCAAGACAGAATTGCAAGAAACAAATTTCAAGAGATAGATTGGACTCGTCTTTAAAGCACATGAAAAGTGGCAGAATTTCGACAATGATGCAGTTGGCCCAAAAGGGAGTATGCATTTTTTCCCTGAATATATCCAGGAAAAAACGCATACGCACTTTATGGGCAACCAAGCAAGCAAGCAATGCAAATGTGCACAACAAAGAAGTCTCATTTCCCACTGGTCAAAAGGGCCATCCGAAAAAATTGTAAAAACCAGAAATGCAGGACAGGCCATGGAGAACAGGGAGCCTTTATACGCTGATGGACAGTGTGTGAACTGCCGAGAGCCACTCTGGAGAAGTGTATGGTGGTTCCTAAATCATCTAAAAAACAGAGCTACAGAGCATAGGGCACTTCCAATCACGGGAGTATATCTAGGGAAGTCTAAAAATCAACAAGACACAAGCACACCACAGTTTAGGGCTACTCTGTTTACAAGAACCTCAACTTCAGTACACCTTAAATATCCCAGGAAAGAGAACAATGGATAAAGAAAATGTGGTACTTATGTACAATGGAATATCTCTTCACCATGAAATCAATGTAATAAGGCTAGTAGAAGGATAAAGAGTGGATTTAGGTCCGATAATACTACTTGAAATAAGTCAAACAGAAAAAGAAACATATCATAAGATATCACTTATAGAGGGAGGATAAATATGGCTGCACAAAAAATGAATTACAAAACAGAACAGTGTCTCACATTTAGAAAACACACTTATGTCAGCTTAAGGGGAAAGGAGAGGTGAGGTGATGCATAAAACCAGAGTTTGAAATTAGCACAGATACCGTTCAATAAACCAAATAGGTATTAGACAAGATCTACACCTTGCTCAATGAACTGGCCTCAACACACCCTATACACCGCAGAGAAATATATCTGAGTAATAAGAATCTTAAAACCCATGTATTGATATATCTCCATAAGGGAATCAAGTGTGTGCAGAGCGGCACAAACACAGCAGTGAAAATGAGCTAAACCCCATTATAGAAATAAATTTTAAATCCAAAACGCAGAAACAATGAAAGAGAGAAAAATTCTTACAAAATTCGCTCAGGGGTTGTGATGTAACCTGGAATGACCACATATAAACCCACAGCTGGATAAGACATAAGGCTGGACACTTGGGGCTGAGAGGATTGGTGAGCTTTGGTGAGCAACTGCCGAAAGTTTAATGCAATACTTCATGCTACTCATTCCAAGGGTCCCAACACTGCAGGTTGAAGGGAATCTTCCTACAGCTAAACCATGCATGGGAAATCCAGCAGATGGTATACCATATGATCGGGAAAGGTTTCTAAAACGCACCTCATTTTCCTCTCCTGGGGCACCTGATCAACATTCCAGCCACTTTACTAACAACATCCCCACATGGAAAGTCAATGCCTTTAAGTTCCGGGATCGCACAGTATGCAGTTAGTGAGGAGGATGAATGGGAATAGGGGGAACCAGTGAGAAAATAGCTGTAGCGGTTTCAATGGCCACATGTCACTCTAATTTCACATAGGAAGAAGAATTAACCAAAGGCAGAGCAAGGCGCCCCAGAAGAAGAATAGGGCCTGAAGAAATCCTGTGGATATGAGGCAAGATCACAAAAATAAGAGCTGAAAAATGGAACTAAGGGCAACTGAAATTCAAAAACCTGCAGAGTTATAAAGGCCAACTATTTTCCAAAAGCATATTGAGGTAAGGCTATGAAGAGGCACTGAGAGCAAGGCAGAATTGCAGGAAACCGATTTCAGGAGGTAGACTGGAATTGCATGTAAAGCATAGGAAAAGAGGCAGAACATCCACAGTGATGCACTTGGCCAAAAAGGGCATATGCGTTTTTTCCTGAATATATTCAGGAAAGAACGCTTACGCCCTTTTTGGCCAACCAAGCAAGCTTGCAAAGGAAATCTGCACTACAATGAAGTCTCACTGCCCCCCGGTCCAAAGGGCCATCTGAAAAAAGTGTAAAATCCAGAAAGGCAGGACAGGCCATGGAGAACTGGGAGCCTTGTTATGCTGATGGGCGGGATGTAAATTGCCAACAGCCATTCTGGAGAAGTGTATGGTGTTTCCTGAAACATCTAAAAAACAAAGCAACAGAGCCTGGGGCACTTCCACTTATGATCCTATAGCTTAGGGAAATTAAAATCAAAAAGACACAGCCACCCCAATGTTTGGGACAGCTCTGTTTACAAGAACCTCGTTTATGGTTCAAGTTCAATATCGCAGAAAGTGAAAAATGGATAAAGAAGTTGTGGTACTTACGTACAATGCAATATCACTCAGCAATGACATCTATGTCATCAGGCCCGTAGCAGCATAATGAGTGGATTCAGGTATGATGATTCTAACTGAAATAAGTCACAAAGAAAAGGAAACATCATAAGATATCACTAATACACAGAATGTAAACTTGGCTACACAGGAACTGGATTACAAAACAGAACAGGGTCTCAAATTTAGAAAACCTACTTATGCTTGCTTAAGGGGAAAGTTGAGTTGGGTTGCTGCATAAAACCAGAGATTGAAATGAGCACAGATAAAGTTCCTTAAGCCAAATATGGAATAGAAAGAGCTACTCCTTGCTCAACAAAATGGACTCAACACCCCATATTAAACGCCTAAGAATGTACCTGACTAGTAAGTAATTTAAAACCTATGGATTGCTATGTCTCCGAAAGAAAATCAAGCGTGTTTACAGGGGCATAAACGCAGCAGTGATAGGATTGGAGAGGTTCGGTGAGCAAATGAAGACCCTTTGAAGTCATATTGCATGGTACCCATTCCACGGGTCTCCACTCTCCAGCTTTAAGGGATTCTTCCTTCAGCTAAACCATGCATGTGGAACCCAGAGTATGATCAAACGTGTGATCGGGAGACGTGTTCAAATATGTCTCCGTTCTCTTCCCCTTGTACTCGGGTGCAACATTCCAGACGCTTTACTAACACTCTCCCGACTTGGAGAGTCAGTGCGTTTAACCTCCTGTTTGGCCCAGTTTGCAATTTCTGCGGAAGATGAACAGGAATAGGGAGAACCAATGAGAGACTAGCTGGAGGTGTCTGGACGGGCAAATTTAACTCTCATTTCCCACCAGGAAGAGGAATTAACCAAAGGCTCAGCGTGCCGTGCCAGAACCAGATTAGGGCCTGAAGCAATCCTGTGGTGTTGCGGCCAGCTCACAAGAAAGCGAGTTGAAGAAAGGAGCTCAGGGGCACTGTAATTCACAAACCTGCAGAGTTATAAATGACAGCTATCGTCCAAAAATATACTGAAGTCAGGCTGCCAAGAGGACTTGAAAACGGGGCAGAATTGCAGGAAACCGATTTCAGGAGGTATACTGGAATTGCACTTAAAGTATAGGAAAAGAGGCAGAACGTCGACAATGATGCACTTGGCCAAAAAGGGCGTATGCGTTTTTTCCTGAATATATTCAGGAAAAAACGCATACGCCCTTTTTGGCCAACCAAGCAAGCTTGCAAAGGAAATCTGCACTACAATGAAGTCTCACTTCCCCTGGTCAAAAGGGCCATCTGAAAAAAGTGTAAAATCCAGAAAGGCAGGACAGGCCATGGAGAACTGGGAGCCCTGTTATGCTGATGGGCGGGATGTAAATTGCCAACAGCCACTCGGGAGAAGTGTATGGTGTTTCCTGAAACATCTAAAAAACAAAGCAACAGAGCCTGGGGCACTTCCACTTATGGTCCTATAGCTTAGGGAAATTAAAATCAAAAAGACACAGCCACCCCAAAGTTTGGGACGGCTCGTTTACGGTACAAGTTCAATATCGCAGAAAGCGCAAAATGGATAAAGAAGTTGTGGTACTTACGTACAATGCAATATCACTCGGCAATGAAATCTATGTCATCAGGCCCGTAGCAGCATAATGAGTGGATTCAGGTATGATGCTTCTAACTGAAATAAGTCACACAGAAAAAGAAACATCATAAGATATCACTAATACACAGAATGTAAACTTGGCTACACAAGAACTTGATTACAAAACAGAACAGGGTCTCTAATTTAGAAAACCAACTTATGCTTGCTTAAGGGGAAAGGTGAGTTGGGGTGCTGCATAAAACCAGAGATTGAAATGAGCACAGATAAAGTTCCTTAAGCCAAATATGGAATAGACAAGAGCTACTCCTTGCTCAACGAAATGGACTCAACACCCAATATTAAACGCCTAAGAATGTACCTGACTACTAAGTGTCTTAAAACCTATGGATTGCTATGTCTCCGAAAGAGAATCAAGCGTGTGTACACTGGCATAAACGCAGTAGTGATAGGATTGGAGAGGTTCGGTGAGCAAATGAAGACCCTTTGAAGGCATATTGCATGGTACCCATTCCATGGGTCTCAACTCTCCAGCTTTAAGGGATTCTTCCTTCAGCTAAACCATGCATGTGGAACTCAGAGTATGATCAAACGTGTGCTCGGGAGACGTGTTCAAATATGTCTCCGTTCTCGTCCCCTGGTACTCGGGTGCAACATTCCAGACGCTTTACTAACACTCTCCCGACTTGGAGAGTCAGTGCCTTTAACCTCCTGTTTGGCCCAGTTTGCAATTTCTGCGGAAGATGAACAGGAATAGGGAGAACCAATGAGAGACTAGCTGGAGGTGTCTGGACGGGCAAATTTAACTCTCATTTCCCACCAGGAAGGGAATTAACCAAAGGCTCAGCGTGCCGTGCCGGAACTAGATTAGGGCCTGAAGCAATCCTGCGGTGTTGCGGCCAGCTCACAAGAAAGCGAGTTGAAGAAAGGAGCTCAGGGGCACTGTAATTCACAAACCTGCAGAGTTATAAATGACAGCAATCGTCCAAAAATATACTGAAGTCAGGCTGCCAAGAGGACTTGAAAGCGGGGCAGAATTGCAGGAAACCGATTTCAGGAGGTAGACTAGAATTGCATTTAAAGCATAGGAAAAGAGGCAGAACGTCCACAATGATGCACTTGGCCAAAAAGGGCGTATGCCTTTTTTCCTGAATATATTCAGGAAAAAACGCATACGCCCTTTTTGGCCAACCAAGCAAGCTTGCAAAGGAAATCTGCACTACAATGAAGTCTCACTTCCCCCCAGTCCAAACGGCCATTTGAAAAAAGTGTAAAATCCAAAAGGCAGGACAGGCCATGGAGAACTGGGAGCCTTGTTATGCTGATGGGCGGGATGTAAATTGCCAACAGCCACTCGGGAGAGGTGTATGGTGTTTCCTGAAACATCTAAAAAACAAAGCAACAGAGCCTAGGGCACTTCCACTTATGGTCCTATAGCTTAGGGAAATTAAAATCAAAAAGACACAGCCACCCCAAAGTTTGGGACGGCTCGTTTACGGTACAAGTTCAATATCGCAGAAAGCGCAAAATGGATAAAGAAGTTGTGGTACTTACGTACAATGCAATATCACTAGGCAATGACATCTATGTCATCAGGCCCGTAGCAGCATAATGAGTGGATTCAGGTATGATGCTTCTAACTGAAATAAGTCACACAGAAAAAGAAACATCATAAGATATCACTAATACACGGAATGTAAACTTGGCTACACAAGAACTGGATTACAAAACAGAACAGGGTCTCAAATGTAGAAAACCAACTTATGCTTGCTTAAGGGGAAAGGTGAGTTGGGGTGCTGCATAAAACCAGAGATTGAAATGAGCACAGATAAATTTCCTTAAGCCAAATATGGAATAGACAAGAGCTACTCCTTGCTCAACGAAATGGACTCAACACCCCATATTAAACGCCTAAGAATGTACCTGACTAGTAAGTATCTTAAAACCTATGGATTGCTATGTCTCCGAAAGAGAATCAAGCGTGTGTACACTGGCATAAACGCAGCAGTGATAGGATTGGAGAGGTTCGGTGAGCAAATGAAGACACTTTGCAGTCATATTGCATGGTACCCATTCCACGGGTCTCCACTCTCCAGCTTTAAGGGATTCTTCCTTCAGCTAAACCATGCATGTGGAACCCAGAGTATGATCAAACGTGTGATCGGGAGACGTGTTCCAATATGTCTCCATTCTCGTCCCCTGGTACTCGGGTGCAACATTCCAGACGCTTTACTAACTCTCTCCCGACTTGGAGAGTCAGTGCCTTTAACCTCCTGTTTGGCCCAGTTTGCAATTTCTGCGGAAGATGAACAGGAATAGGGAGAACCAATGAGAGACTAGCTGGAGGTGTCTGGACGGGCAAATTTAACTCTCATTTCCCACCAGGAAGGGAATTAACCAAAGGCTCAGCGTGCCGTGCCGGATACAGATTAGGGCCTGAAGCAATCCTGTGGTGTTGCGGCCAGCTCACAAGAAAGCGAGTTGAAGAAAGGAGCTCAGGGGCACTGTCATTCACAAACCTGCAGAGTTATAAATGACAGCTATCGTCCAAAAATATACTGAAGTCAGGCTGCCAAGAGGACTTGAAAACGGGGCAGAATTGCAGGAAACCGATATCAGGAGGTAGACTGGAATTACATTTAAAGCATAGGAAAAGAGGCAGAACGTCGACAATGATGCACTTGGCCAAAAAGGGCGTATGCCTTTTTTCCTGAATATATTCAGGAAAAAACGCATACGCCCTTTTTGGCCAACCAAGCAAGCTTGCAAAGCAAATCTGCACTACAATGAAGTCTCACTGCCCCCCGGTCAAAAGGGCCATCTGAAAAAAGTGTAAAATCCAGAAAGGCAGGACAGGCCATGGAGAACTGGGAGCCTTGTTATGCTGATGGGCGGGATGTAAATTGCCAACAGCCACTCAGGAGAAGTGTATGGTGTTTCCTGAAACATCTAAAAAACAAAGCAACAGAGCCTGGGGCACTTCCACTTATGGTCCTATAGCTTAGGGAAATTACAATCAAAAAGACACAGCCACCCCAAAGTTTGGGACGGCTCGTTTACGGTACAAGTTCAATATCGCAGAAAGCGCAAAATGGATAAAGAAGTTGTGGTACTTACGTACAATGCAATATCACTCGGCAATGACATCTATGTCATCAGGCCCGTAGCAGCATAATGAGTGGATTCAGGTATGATGCTTCTAACTGAAATAAGTCACACAGAAAAAGAAACATCATAAGATATCACTAATACACGGAATGTAAACTTGGCTACACAAGAACTGGATTACAAAACAGAACAGGGTCTCAAATTTAGAAAACCAACTTATGCTTGCTTAAGGGGAAAGGTGAGTTGGGGTGCTGCATAAAACCAGAGATTGAAATGAGCACAGATAAAGTTCCTTAAGCCAAATATGGAATAAACAAGAGCTACTCCTTGCTCAACGAAATGGACTCAACACCCCATATTAAACGCCTAAGAATGTACCTGACTAGTAAGTATCTTAAAACCTATGGATTGCTATGTCTCCGAAAGAGAATCAAGCGTGTGTACACTGGCATAAACGCAGCAGTGATAGGATTGGAGAGGTTCGGTGAGCAAATGAAGACACTTTGCAGTCATATTGCATGGTACCCATTCCACGGGTCTCCACTCTCCAGCTTTAAGGGATTCTTCCTTCAGCTAAACCATGCATGTGGAACCCAGAGTATGATCAAACGTGTGATCGGGAGACGTGTTCCAATATGTCTCCATTCTCGTCCCCTGGTACTCGGGTGCAACATTCCAGACGCTTTTCTAACACTCTCCCGACTTGGAGAGTCAGTGCCTTTAACCTCCTGTTTGGCCCAGTTTGCAATTTCTGCGGAAGATGAACAGGAATAGGGAGAACCAATGAGAGACTAGCTGGAGGTTTCTGGACGGGCAAATTTAACTCTCATTTCCCACCAGGAAGGGAATTAACCAAAGGCTCAGCGTGCCGTGCCGGATACAGATTAGGGCCTGAAGCAATCCTGCGGTGTTGCGGCCAGCTCACAAGAAAGCGAGTTGAAGAAAGGAGCTCAGGGGCACTGTAATTCACAAACCTGCAGAGTTATAAATGACAGCTATCGTCCAAAAATATACTGAAGTCAGGCTGCCAAGAGGACTTGAAAGCGGGGCAGAATTGCAGGAAACCGATTTCAGGAGGTAGACTGGAATTGCATTTAAAGCATAGGAAAAGAGGAAGAAAGTCCACAATGATGCACTTGGCCAAAAAGGGCGTATGCGTTTTTTCCTGAATATATTCAGGAAAAAACGCATACGCCCTTTTTGGCCAACCAAGCAAGCTTGCAAAGGAAATCTGCACTACAATGAAGTCTCACTTCCCCACGGTCAAAAGGGCCATCTGAAAAAAGTGTAAAATCCAGAAAGGCAGGACAGGCCATGGAGAACTGGGAGCCTTGTTATGCTGATGGGCGGGATGTAAATTGCCAACAGCCACTCGGGAGAAGTATATGGTGTTTCCTGAAATATCTAAAAAACAAAGCAACAGAGCCTGGGGCACTTCCACTTATGGTCCTATAGCTTAGGGAAATTAAAATCAAAAAGACACAGCCACCCCAAAGTTTGGGACGGCTCTGTTTACAAGAACCTCGTTTATGGTACAAGTTCAATATCACAGAAAGTGAAAAATGGATAAAGAAGTTCTGGTACTTACGTACAGTGTAATATCACTCAGCAATGACATCTATATCATCAGGCCCATAGCAGCATAAGGAGTGGATTCAGGTATGATGCTTCTAACTGAAATAAGTCACACAGAAAAAGAAACATCATAAGATATCACTAATACACGGAATGTAAACTTGGCTACACAAGAACTGGATTACAAAACAGAACAGGGTCTCAAATTTAGAAAACCAACTTATGCTTGCTTAAGGGGAAAGGTGAGTTGGGGTGCTGCATAAAACCAGAGATTGAAATGAGCACAGATAAAGTTCCTTAAGCCAAATATGGAATAGACAAGAGCTACTCCTTGCTCAACGAAATGGACTCAACACCCCATATTAAATGCCTAAGAATGTACCTGACTAGTAAGTATCTTAAAACCTATGGATTGCTATGTCTCCGAAAGAGAATCAAGCGTGTGTACACTGGCATAAACGCAGCAGTGATAGGATTGGAGAGGTTCGGTGAGCAAATGAAGACCCTTTGAAGTCATATTGCATGGTACCCATTCCACGGGTCTCCACTCTCCAGCTTTAAGGGATTCTTCCTTCAGCTAAACCATGCATGTGGAACTCAGAGTATGATCAAACGTGTGCTTGGGAGACGTGTTCAAATATGTCTGCGTTCTCGTCCCCAGGTACTCGGGTGCAACATTCCAGACGCTTTACTAACACTCTCCCGACTTGGAGAGTCAGTGCCTTTAACCTGTTTGGCCCAGTTTGCAATTTCTGCGGAAGATGAACACTAATAGGGAGAACCAATGAGAGACTAGCTGGAGGTGTCTGGACGGGCAAATATAACTCTCATTTCCCACCAGGAAGAGGAATTAACCAAAGGCTCAGCGTGCCGTGCCGGAACCAGATTAGGGCCTGAAGCAATCCTGCGGTGTTGCGGTCAGCTCACAAGAAACCGACTTGAAGAAAGGAGCTCAGGGGCACTGTAATTCACAAACCTGCAGAGTTATAAATGACAGCTATCGTCCAAAAATATACTGAAGTCAGGCTGCCAAGAGGACTTGAAAGCGGGGCAGAATTGTAGGAAACCGATTCCAGGATGTAGACTGGAATTGCATTTAAAGCATAGGAAAAGAGGCAGAACGTCCACAATGATGCACTTGGCCAAAAAGGGCGTATGCGTTTTTCCCTGAATATATTCAGGAAAAAACGCATACGCCCTTTTTGGCCAACCAAGCAAGCTTGCAAAGGAAATCTGCACTACAATGAAGTCTCACTTCCCCCCGGTCAAAAGGGACATCTGAAAAAAGTGTAAAATCCAGAAAGGCAGGACAGGCCATGGAGAACTGGGAGCCTTGTTATGCTGACGGGCGGGATGTAAATTGCAAACAGCCACTCGGGAGAGGTGTATGGTGTTTCCTGAAACATCAAAAAACAAAGCAACAGAGCCTGGGGCACTTCCACTTATGGTCCTATAGCTTAGGGAAATTAAAATCAAAAAGACACAGCCACCCCAAAATTTGGGACGGCTCGTTTACGGTACAAGTTCAATATCGCAGAAAGCGCAAAATGGATAAAGAAGTTGTGGTACTTACGTACAATGCAATATCACTCGGCAATGACATCTATGTCATCAGGCCCGTAGCAGCATAATGAGTGGATTCAGGTATGATGCTTCTAACTGAAATAAGTCACACAGAAAAAGAAACATCATAAGATATCACTAATACACGGAATGTAAACTTGGCTACACAAGAACTGGATTACAAAACAGAACAGGGTCTCAAATGTAGAAAACCAACTTATGCTTGCTTAAGGGGAAAGGTGAGTTGGGGTGCTGCATAAAACCAGAGATTGAAATGAGCACAGATAAATTTCCTTAAGCCAAATATGGAATAGACAAGAGCAACTCCTTGCTCAACGAAATGGACTCAAAACCCCATATTAAACGCCTAAGAATGTACCTGACTAGTAAGTATCTTAAAACCTATGGATTGCTATGTCTCCGAAAGAGAATCAAGCGTGTGTACACTGGCATAAACGCAGCAGTGATAGGATTGGAGAGGTTCGGTGAGCAAATGAAGACACTTTGCAGTCATATTGCATGGTACCCATTCCACGGGTCTCCACTCTCCAGCTTTAAGGGATTCTTCCTTCAGCTAAACCATGCATGTGGAACCCAGAGTATGATCAAACGTGTGATCGGGAGACGTGTTCCAATATGTCTCCATTCTCGTCCCCTGGTACTCGGGTGCAACATTCCAGACGCTTTACTAACTCTCTCCCGACTTGGAGAGTCAGTGCCTTTAACCTCCTGTTTGGCCCAGTTTGCAATTTCTGCGGAAGATGAACAGGAATAGGGAGAACCAATGAGAGACTAGCTGGAGGTGTCTGGACGGGCAAATTTAACTCTCATTTCCCACCAGGAAGGGAATTAACCAAAGGCTCAGCGTGCCGTGCCGGATACAGATTAGGGCCTGAAGCAATCCTGCGGTGTTGCGGCCAGCTCACAAGAAAGCGAGTTGAAGAAAGGAGCTCAGGGGCACTGTCATTCACAAACCTGCAGAGTTATAAATGACAGCTATCGTCCAAAAATATACTGAAGTCAGGCTGCCAAGAGGACTTGAAAGCGGGGCAGAATTGCAGGAAACCGATATCAGGAGGTAGACTGGAATTACATTTAAAGCATAGGAAAAGAGGCAGAACGTCGACAATGATGCACTTGGCCAAAAAGGGCGTATGCGTTTTTTCCTGAATATATTCAGGAAAAAACGCATACGCCCTTTTTGGCCAACCAAGCAAGCTTGCAAATGAAATCTGCACTACAATGAAGTCTCACTTCCCCCTGGTCAAAAGGGCCATCTGAAAAAAGTGTAAAATCCAGAAAGGCAGGACAGGCCATGGAGAACTGGGA